>NC_091132.1:78526480-78853355 GCF_040183065.1 Periplaneta americana | reverse complement strand
ATTATACATGATTCCACACCGAACTACCTTGGCTCCCGGTTTACTCTCCTAGCCTCACATCATAATCGTAATACACGTTCACAGTACAATCTGTTGCTATCAATACCACGTCATTAGACATCTCTGTACTCAAGTTCTTTCTCAATAACTATGGCCTGCTCATGGAATTCGCTGCCGCTGGAAATCAGGGGTAGTCTTAAGTCTTAGTCCTCAGTCGTTTAAAATTAGGTTGTTTAGAAATATTTTAAATGTACAGAATTAGTTTTTTTAGATATAATTTTTATTTATTATTATTACTATTATTATTATTATTATTATTATTATTATTATTATTATTATTATAAACAGTCATTACTCTGTTTTTTCCATCAATACTAATATCTAGGTAATTGCCATTGTCTCAATGTAACCCATGCTGATTATACTAATTGTACTGTTCCTTTAGCTGTGTGATTATTTTCATATGTATTCAATCTTTCGTTTTTATTTTATTTTATTTATTATTATTATTATTATTATTATTATTATAATAAACAGTCATTACTCTGTTTTTTCCATCAATACTAATATCTAGGTAATTGCCATTGTCTCAATGTAACCCATGCTGATTATACTAATTGTACTGTTCCTTTAGTTGTGTGATTATTTTCATATGTATTCAATCTTTCGTTTTTATTTTATTTTATTTATTATTATTATTATTATTATTATTATTATTATTATTATTATTATTATTATTATTATTAACTTAATACTTGTATACCGGTAGGCCTATGTATTTTTCTGTATGTGCTTTGATCCTTGTTGAGTGGAAGAGAAGGCCAGATGGCCTTAACTCTGCCAGAGAAAATAAAAGTATTATTATTTGTCTACCTGATGTTCGACCTATGGATCTTCTCCCCTTGTACGGTTACAGTCTACAAAATTATGTGAATTTCCAGTTTTTATTATACATATCAATCAGTTGTTTTAATATATTTTATCAATTTTTTGCTATTTACCGTATTTCTTCATTACATGGCAATACGTCATGTACCAGATAAATAGTGTTTCTTTATGCGATGTTCCGCTGATGCCAGGCTCTACCCGGCGACCAACTTTGCATCACTGCTGAGCAGAAGATTGAACGAACTCACTGTACTTTCAACTGAAGCTACAGCAGCCTATAATTCACAAAGCCTGATGTAAAAAAGGCATAAGAAAGAAAACTTTATCACTCCAACTTAGAAACTATTTTTCGTTTAACAAATTTTATTCCTTTTCACGGCGTATTATTGAGTGTGGGAAGGAGTCGACTGTGTGTTATTCATGAGGAAATACATTTTATGTATATTCCGTACCATGGATTTCTGGAGCTGAGTCTTATACTACGTATTAACAGAAGGAATATATGGCGTAATTGAAGATGTGTTTAATTGATATCGAGAGGCAAGAGATTGAGCTCCTCACTACATTTACAATCAGATCTTATGCTAACTGGGGAGGTATGACTACATAAATTCTTGTAACAAAGACAGAAGAGCAGGTTTAGCGTGGCTAAGGGCATGGAAGGGTAATAAAATTGTCAACGAAGGAGAGCGCCTTTGTCCACTGTGCTGAGAAAAGAACTCTTGGACACATTTTATTACAGTGTGTCGAATTGGAACATATCCGGAAAAAATATCTGCCACCCTCGATGCTCAGTCAGATTAGGAGTTCGCTTGCATATCTTGACCTCATGGGGAATAGAGAATGGGAGCAAAAGATTGGATTGTTCCTCTTGAAAGCGAGACAGATTAGAACTTCAGCTGTTGAAATTTGTGATGCGAACTGACGAAGGGATACTCAATTATACACTTTTATACCTGTTTTGGTTACGATATATATTATATAATGTGTTTTGTTTGTGCCATTTTTATTTTAATCTGTGTATTCTTTTGGAGAGTGGTTGGATCTAACTATAGGTGAGGGGGGTGAAACCTACAAAGTAGGACTTATTTTAGGTACAAAGCACGAACGGTCAGAAGACTCTTGCATTGGATTTAAAATAAAATTATGATAATGTAACATCTGTACGTGTAATATTACTCAATAAATCCATCTATCTATCTACTACGTATAATAAGTGATCATCGGCTCTTAGTAATAATAATAATAATAATAATAATAATAATTATTATTATTATCATTATTTATACTGCCAGAGTTAAGGCCATAGGGCCTTCTCTTACACACTACCAGGTCACAAAGTATACAAGCAGTTAAAATTTAACAAAAAGTTAAAGAACAGAAATACTAACATATTACAAAAAAAAATAATAATAATAGCATAATAAAATCGACACTAAACAACATGAAAATAATACCATAATAGAAAAAAAAAGAAAGTAAAATACATTGGAATATAGTGAAAGCAACTCATTTAGTACAAATGGTTAATATGGAAAAACATAAGGAAGAATATATTAAAATGGAATGTAATAAAATAATAATAAGAAAGAAAAGAAATACGAAAATTAAATAAAATTCACGATAAAAAGGCTATGATAATAAATTCATTGGCTGATAAAGAGAACAAAAAGGGGAAAGAAAGGAAAAAGAAATATATAGCCTATAGTTTTACAAAACTATGGCAGAGAAAAGGGCTTATAACTGAAAGGAACCTAATTCAAAAAGTGCAATTTTAATTTATTTTTGAAACTAGACAATGTCCGACAGTCTCTGACATGTATAAGTATATATATAAGTTGAGAACATGTGACAAATTATACACATTTTTCCTATAATTGAAGAGTGTGATCCAAAAATTGGCCCAGTCCATTTGGCCATTTTTATGATTTATACATACAGGGCTTTCATTTCACAATTCCCGCCTGAACGCGTTTTGACTTTGAAATTTTACAATAATTTAACTCGACCCTCCAAATAACAAAATATGCCGATACTAGAATAGCTACATTTGAAGCTGTCTGTAGTTATTTTTTGAACTTATTCCCAGTATATGAATTGCGAAAGAAACTGTTTTCAGTTTTGCACTTCAAAGGAGTCTTTGTGAAACATTCCAGTGTTGATATTCATACTGTTAGTAATCCTACAACGCATCTGCATTTCATCAGCCTACATAAATTCGAATAGAGTGCTGTCTTTAGAATTTTCAGAGAGTTTACGTAATACAAAGAGGAACGCTGTTTTGTATTCGCAAGCAGACAAAAAGGGAAGCATAGATACAGAGAATAAAGAATAATAATCTTCATTCCAAGAACCATTGGGATAATAAACACTGAATACAGAGATCAGAGTAAAAATAAATGCAAGTACGGGCGTGTACATAACAGATCACGAAACAAAGCGCTAGGGAAGGTCATAACAATAATCTCTATTATTTCTTTGTTGCTCAGTAGTATCACAAGTGTTGTCTCAGATGGTCGAATTAGTTTGCTATTCTTTGCATTAAATATGACCTACCTGCGTTCAAATAAGACGAGGCTATATATTTTTAAGGACGATAAAGATCATTAGAATGGGTTAGAGGTTAAAATGTCCATTACGTCCGCAAACAGAAATGCCCACTAGCAAAATGTCCACTTACATAAATGTCCACAAAAATTAAATATCCACAAATACAACGTCCACTTATATAAATGTTCACTTATCTTAAATGTATATATATAATTTGAACTGGTAATGGAAATTACGGAAAAACGGTTGAACGGATTTTAATAAATGACCCCTCATTTTGAAGCTTAGAACCCGAAGTTTTTCAGAAAAATAGTAACTTTCAGTAAAGCGTTAGTTTTCCTATATAATTTTCATGTTTTCCAAAATCCATCTTTCGTCAGTTTTGAGAACTATTTGCATCATTTCAGAATAAAACAAAACACACACTAGCCTACAATAAACAATAGGCTATTACACGAAGGCCATGACCTGCAGAATTGCTGACATATTTAGAGCTCAAGGTCAATTGGTTATTAAAAACTTACAGGCTTACTAAAAATAATTCACAGGTCTGATTCTGCGATGTATAATTTTATGAGTACAGCTGAGTATTGGATATTAAAATCTACAAAACGTGAGAAGGTTTGATGACATTACCATTAGAAATTAAATATTATTATAATTAATGCCATGATGCGACTATTTTTCATTAATTATACGTATTAATGCTATATTGATGATATGAAAGTGAAACTTTTGGGGTTATATAAGTATAAGACATTTTTTTAACTTTCGCGTACAATCCATAATGACCTGAATTAGCTATTATTTAGTCCCACATGGAAAACCCACTGATCGTTCTGACATTGTTACTTGCGTTTTCGCATTGAAACTCAAAACCGGAAGGTGGATAGGTTCAAGAAAAAGTATTTGGCATAAAAAATATTCATAGGGAGTATGTGTCACTATTATGGAAGAAAATAACTTTCAAAATGTCTGGTATTTTTCATTGAAAATAAATCTGAAAAATTTTTATTTGAACGTCTAATTTTTGCAAATTTTGGATGTTGGCAGGTCGAGTCAATAATGAATATGACATAAAAAAACAACTGAACATACAAATAGAAATTGAAAATAATACAAATTAGTCTAACATATTAAATGATGCAAAAAATAACACACAAAAAGTAAAAACATATACAACAAATAGACTACAAACACAAAATAGCAGTGTCACTCAGCATCATTGTTATTAACTAAGGGACAATAAGCTGTTCTAGTATCCTGGCACAAAGACAAGAGAAAGGGTTAATCCAACAAAAGGAAATTATTGCCAAAATACTAAAGATAAAAGCTTCGGCATAAATCTAGCAACTTCTCAAAAAAATGGATTTCGTGAGATAAAACATACTTTTCTAATTTACTTTTAAACTGTGAGAGTGTCCGGTAATCCCTGACGTCACTAGGTAACGTATTCCAGAGGCGAGGCAATGATACAGTATAGGAGGATGAGTATAGGGAAGTTCTGTGACGAGGAATAGATAGAAGAGATTGATGCTGATTTCGTGAAGTAGTTAGGAACTGAAAGTGTGAAGACAAGTAATTTGGAGAAAAGTTATGTAAAATTTTGTATAGAAGTGAAAGAGCGTGTATGATTCTTCGTTCCTTTAGACGAACCCATGAGAGCAGCTCAACAGACGGTGTCACATGGTCAAATTTCCGAATATTACAGATGAATCTTATACACACATTATGAACACGTTGCAATCTCTTATTTAAGTTAGAACTTAAGTTTGGTAACAAGGAATCACAGTAATCGAGATGGGATTAGTATTTCTCATTGTTAATGAACAGTTAAAACACAGTTAGTTTCTCTAATAATTTAAAACCTGGGTAGCATTTTATAAGAATTATAAAGTGTCGCTAAACTTTCTAGCAACACTGTACAAAGCACACAAAAAAATTAATTGAATAGTGAAAGATTGAAAATGAAGAGAAAAATTATTTAGAAATATCCCGTGTACTCTGCATTCGCTTTATAATAAATAAACACAAATATTCTGAGCTTCGAACTACAAACCACTTATTGAGAAGTTGTTAGCTGAGCTACGATTGAGTATTAATAGCAGAGATACATACTGTATATTCGGAAAACATCTTCAGAACTAAATATTTTGTTCATGAAAAGCTGTTCTTTACTCACCATACATTACTATGATTCCCTCATAATTCCTCAGAATATTGTATGAAATTAAACATTATAAAATAACGACATTGTATTTGTTATAAAACTGTTCCACACAGCGATGGTAAATTCCCTGCTAATATCTTAATGCTGTTAGCTTGGCGTCAAACAGTTGAAAGGCGCGAGAAGAGATCGTGCTGCCCTCATCAATCAACGCGTTAGCTGCTTTGTTGGCACGTCAACTTTAACGCTGAAGTTACTCTCAGCTGATCCCTGCGACCGGGGCAGTGCAAATACATTACCCACACTCGGAAAACAAAACAAGGATCAAACGACTAGTATTTGTTTGCGGCTGTTTCTCATTATTCTTTACAAAGTTTCAAACCCTTCTTCTTGCGTGCAGCGATCGAAATTATATAATGGAGATGTGACTTCGAAATTCTGTTCGTCTTACATTTTTGTATTTAAGTAACAACTTGCGGTAAAATATATACTTCAACAAATTTTAAATTATAATTTCTAACGATACACTATTTTCGAAAAGTAGTAATAACATATTTGGAAATTTGTCCTTTGAAGAGGTGGAAAAATTTAAATATCTTGGAGCAACAGCAACAAATATAAATAACAATTGGAAGGATCTTAAACGCAGAATAAATATTGAAAATGTCTGTCATTATTCGGTTGAGAAGTTTTTGTCATCCAATCTGCTCTCAAAAAGCTGAAAGTTAGAATTTATAAAACAGCTATATTACCGGTTGTTCTGTATGGTTGTGAAACTCGGACTCTCACTTTGAGTGAGGAACAGAGGTTAAGGGTATTTGAGAATAAGGTTCTTAGGAAAATATTTGGGGCTAAGAGGGATGAAGTTACAGTAGAATGGAGAAAGTTACACAACGCAGAAATGCACGCATTGTATTCTCCATCTGACATAATTAGGAACATTAAATCCAGACGTTTGAGTTGGGCAGGGTATGTAGCACATATGGGAAAATCCAGAAATGCATATAGAGTATTAGTTGGGAAGTCGGAGGGGAAAAGACCTTTGAGGAGGCCGAGACGTAGATGGGAGGATAATATTGAAATGGATTTGAGAGAAGTAGGATATGCCTGTAGAGACTGGATTAATCTTGCTGAGGATAGGGGCCAATGGCGGGCTTATGTGAAGACGGCAATGAACTCCCGGGTTCCTTAAAAGCCGTAAATAAGTACCAAAATATTTTCTCTAACCATTAGTACAAATACATACCGAAAATAATACGTATTTAATAAAGAATTTTTATAGAGCATTGCATTCAGTAGAAGAATTTAGGAATATTGCGGAACGATTTTTTTCTCTCAGAAACTGACATTAGTAATTCTTTACTAGTATCTCTTTTCTACAGAGAAGCTACTCAGAACCGATGAGATAAGAACGTGGAATTAATGAAATAATTATATTATAATGAAAAACTTAGGGACAATTAATTAATATAGGGATAACGAGCTGGACTCCAGATATGAAGCTGTACTTGTGCTGATTACCTTGTTTGAGTTTATTACGACTTTTTCCCCAACTGTATAGAACATTAGGTATCTCGTGAAGCCTATTTGCACGTGAGGGAAAAAATAAAGTGAACTTTGAAGCTTCCCTCCCTAGCTATAATCTTTTCGCTGTAAGAAAAATCCTAATATAAACAATGGCACGTGACTGAAGTGAGGCTTCATTGGCCGCTGTTTGGCGCCATAGATTCTCAGTACGTGTTCCCACCAACTGTTGTACATTCTGTTTCATGTTAAACATTTCCCGTTACTCGTCAAGTAGACCTAACCTCACTACTATGTGTTCATTTGCTTAGGAAACATTTACTTTATAATTACTGTAATTAAAACTCACATAACTTATTATATACATTTAACACTATATGTTTTTCTCCGCTTTTGAAAGGGTTTCTACTCTTATGTTTAATAACCACACACACCAAGGATGCAGAAGCCATACTTCAGTACCACGTGCTTACGAGAACAACTACGAGCTCGAGTGACGTCAGCTTGTTACAAGAACAGACTACTTCGGTATTACTGTTTGTATTCATCCGCGTTCATAGTACATAACAAAATATAAAAGTAGCTTTTCTTTTACATATCGTTTTACATATGAGTGAAGTTATATGTTTCACTGTATTTAAGAACTAGAATTCATTTTTTTTATTTTCAAATAATACAGGATGATAGTTTCCAAATACGGACTATATTTTCCTGCGTCGTGTGATTGTTTCGACAGCGAGCCAATCACGGGTATGACAGCAACGTGCTTATGTTTACATTAGGATTTTTCTTACGGCGAGTAGCTAGCTCACTTACTCCCACCATAAGGTTCTTAATATGTGCCACGGCGCACGCATTCGTTTGGTTTCATGAGATAACGAATGGACTATACGAATTCTCTAACCTCTTTTGTGAAAATATCAGCGCTTTATCAACAATTTCACAGACACTAGATAACCTAACATTAGATACGCTTGAAGATTTAATCTTCGTTTATAGCTTTGAAGACATTAGTTTGAAATTACCTTCAAGCATTTCTATAATTTATGGAAGATATTAATTGTTGGCCTATTTGCTGTACATAATCGGTAAAAAATCAGAAATATATGTATGTATAGTTCGAGCATTCATTTAATACCCAGGTGGTGTCGAAGATGGCGCTTTCCTTTGAAGAGATTAAATAATTGTTTGTTTATTGATTAGGTCTTCTCAGATGCCGCTCCAGTCACAAGAAGCGGTAACATATATCTACCAATGATGCGTTAGCAACTGTAATTGACGTTCTCATATCTACTCCGTGTGGGGTAGAAACCAATGTTGTCGTATCTGGAGTGCATTGATGA
Organism: Periplaneta americana; assembly: GCF_040183065.1. Classification (NCBI taxonomy): domain Eukaryota; kingdom Metazoa; phylum Arthropoda; class Insecta; order Blattodea; family Blattidae; genus Periplaneta; species Periplaneta americana. Next base: position 78,844,883 of record NC_091132.1, on the reverse strand, counting down.
TGACAAAACAGTTTAGTAATTTTAGTTTCAATTTTAATTAAGAATAATCTTGTATCTTACGGTGAGAAGGTGCTGCCTATCTCGACAATGTTCCTTTCATGAAGTTTGGGTGCAATTTACTAAAAATCTGTTACAGATAGTATCTGAACAAGAATTTCAGTAAAAGTTTTTACAGTCTTTATTTTTAACTACCACTACCACTATCACTACCACCATCACCACCACCACTACCACTACCACTACTACTACTAACTGAAGAGTGTTATCAAGTATTGAGATATAATTTTTTTAATACAAAAATGAAAAACCAAGAAAAAATTATTCCGGTGCATTCCTTTTAAAAACTGTTCAACCAAAATAAATGAACATTTTTGTGTGCACTAAGCAGACCCGAAAGAATGAAAATAGGAATGCATTTTGCTGTGATATTCTTGGAAATATTTAAACATATATATTGATATTAAATTTTAGCCAAAAAATGTGAATTAAAAAAAAAAAACTTATATCTCAATACCTGTTAACATGTTTCAATTTCTAGTAGGTACTATTAAAGATTAAGGAAGTAAAAATATTCCCTGAAAATCTTGCTTAGATATTCGTAGCAGTTTATGAGCAACGTGCACTCAAATTTCATAAAATTAACATTATCAAGATAGGCAGTATATTCTTACCTTAAAATTTATTCACTGTGGATGGTGTTGGTAGAATTCAGTATATTGATGTCGGTATAAAATAATTATTGTAACTAGGAATAATCTTGGTAAGAAAATGTGACAACACTGCTCGACATTACAAGTACTGATGAGTGTAAAAAAGATATATCCAACACAAAACCTTCCGCCACACCTTGACGCTCGGGGAGGGGGGGAAGGGAAAAGAGAGAGTGATATAAATGTATACATGCATATAAGCATGTACAGTACAGTCAAAAAAAAGTTTTGTCGCACAGATATTTTGTGTAAGTCCGAGAAAGGAGGTAGTGCGCATGATCAGAGGACGAGCAACCTGGTTCACAATAGGAGGACTAGTTGTCTCCTTTGCCTTCTTTCTGGGACTTATGAAATATCTGTGTGACAAACCTTTTTTTCTAAGACTGTAATATCTATGTATTCGATTTACGTTTGCAAGCATTGTATCTACCGGCTATATTTAGCACTTGTACAGTGAATTATACGTTTTAATAACAATGGAAAATGGGAGATACTTTTTAATGGGCCGCAGAGGTTGGTTACAAGCCGTAATATCAATTTTAATTACGATAGAAAAGTTACTGAGAACAATTATAACTCACGTTTGCACTCCCAGCGAAATAAAACTTAAAAGTTTAATGAACTGAACTGCAAACCGGGATAATTAGTACTTTTCAGTGTAATGGAAATGAAGCCAATAATTCGCGGCTTTCTTGTGGTTTGCTGTAATTTTGAAGAGATTTTTATAAAAAATAATTGAAATCCGGTGATTTTTACAATACCAAACTTCCTCCAATATTTTGATGTAATTACGTGTAACTATTCCGATTAAAACTTCAATCCATAAAAAGAATCAAAATAACAAAGATTGCTGAGAACCATTTTTATGTGTGTATGAATGGTGATACTGATGACGGTGGTGGTGGTGGTGGTAACAACAACAATAATAATAATAATAATAATAATAATAATAATAATAATAATAATAATAATAATAATAATAAGTTCATAAGGTTTATTAGAATATTTTGTGACTGAACAAATTTCATTTCTGGTATAAATTGGTAACCCTCCTACCTGCAGATCAAGAGGATCCATTAATAATTCCGGAGAAAAGTTAACGTTTATTTTTGGATGCCTATTGCTGGTCTATATTTCTCGCAGACTCAAAGGTTTGATTAATTTATTATCATCTTTCTCATTATATGGAGTAAAAAGTAAACCTTTAGTTATGCTACAAAAATATATCATAAAAAATCGTGGAAATACACGTTTCCAGTACCACTAATGAAAAGTGTTATATTTGACGTGCCGGCAGTATGTGTTCAGCGATTTTCCCTATTAGGCAGATTTTGCTGATATCCAGTATGTACAAGACAATTTAACCGGAAATGATGAACATGACAATCATTTTACCAAAATTTATTTACTCTTTATTTAAAACCAATAACAGTAGATACCGATTCCGTCGAAATCGGGTGTAAAAATTTTCTCTTTAATTTTCCTTCTCATAAAAAATCCAGAGATTAATTAAAATATACAGTAGATATTTCCAAAAAAATATTAGTGTTAGAGTACCGGTACTTAATTTTCATTTATATTATTATGTATCCAATATAAATTTTTTTGAAAAGAATTCTGGGTCGTGGATATGTGTATCGTAATTGCTTTGTTTAATTAATACAGTTTTAACCGTTTCGAGAAATAAATATACTTACATTTTCTCTAAAGTAATTTATACTGTACCTATTATATCTCGTCCGTCGCTTTAACTCTGTGGGTAGCGCATGCGTTTCGCAACCAAGTGCCCGTGTTCGATTCCAAGCGTGGGAGGAGATTTACCTCCATACAACGGGACTGCGTATTTGTCACTAAGGCCACAATGTGTGAGAGTCTAATGTTGTTTCAGAGATTATCCTCCCCTACAATGCATTGGTTTGAACTTTAGTATAGAGGTCGGAGGTACATATAAGAGAGAGACAGATAGAAAGGGTGGGAGGGAGAGAGAGAGGGGGTGAGAGAGAGGGGGGAGAGAGAGGACTTGAAGTATTCAGAGCTATAGTGGGCCAAGCGCCATTATAAAAACGGAGAAAACAAGAGTTAAAATTAAGTGATTACCGTAATTTAACGAAACATATAGCAAGTAAGCTAAAGAATGCACATTAAAATTAAATGATATGTCAATCTTTATTAAATCATGGTATTTACTTAACTTTAACTCTTGCTTTCACCGTTTTTAATAAATGGCACTTGGCCCGCTATGGCTCTGAACCCTTTAATTATACATCCAATTGAACATTTCTTCCGATAAAACTTTCAACAATATAAAAATGTAAAGCAAATGTACGAGTACAGGAATTAAAAAAATTACGTAATCTTATATGTCGCTAAGTAGAGCGAAACGAAATGAACAAATGAAAAAGAAGAATAATATTAAATATCGGACAGAAATATTGCGTCTTTTTTCTTAACACTGGCTCTTCTTCTTTCCCTTTCCATTCCTCTTTCCCCGTTAGAAATAATTTAGAAGGCATAATATACTAGTATAGACGTACATGAATTAGGGAAGCAATAGCAAAGTAGAAATGAAGTGTAAATAATAACACGTAGTACCAACGTTATCTCTGACAATATTGCGAGAAGATTTGCGCAGTTCGTGATATTTATTGAAAGTATTCGCACAGCTAAATTGAAATGTTTCTTGCATTATTATTATTATTATTATTATTATTATTATTATTATTATTATTATTATTATATATTTCAAATAAGTACCCAGTTTCGTGAAGTCACCGTCATAGGTTCGAAATATATATTTTTTGTTATTGTAGTAGCCAAGGACCAATGTCACACGCCATCACAGTTTCCACGTGTAATCGTGTTGTGTTCAAGTGAAAATAACCCAAAAAAATGGCTTATGTTAATTTGTTTGAAAACTTTCGATAACTTTCATTGGAATAGTACCGTTCAAAGTACTATACATAAACGAGTTTTATAGTTAATTGAGAGAAGGAAAGGATCGTAGAATGAGATGAATTATTACACTGGACGACAAATTTAAACTTTGTTTCTGTTCTTTAGATAAAATTATGTAAGTTTTAACTAAATGAGAGGTGCTGAGTTCATTTCTGAAAACCAAAATTTTCTAACACATACCATTATTATGGTACACGCAGTTCACTTATTTAAACAGATTTGTTACACTAGCACATTAAGCAAACTTTGTTTGGCCAAAATTCACAAATTAAAATATCTTTTTTGATCTTATACGTTTGGAGACAGCATCTGCAATCTCTCTGATGAGTGACCAGCAATATTCAGCCAGCAAACTGACATTCCACCTTCCACTGAAGCGCTTTTCGAAAATAGATATTTCTTGATGAAACCTCTCCCCGTGTTCATCGCTTACAGCACCAAGGGGTTTTTTTTTTTTGGAAAGATGTCCAGGTGGCTGTCAGGAAAGTGTACTTTCAGTGTTGTATCCCATAAGGTGAAAGTAGTGCAACATTTCACTAACATTAATTAACTTTTTATTTTAGAGAAACAGTAAGTACTGGACAAAAAAGTAACTGAAGATTCGTTTTTGCGACCACGAAATACATCGAATACACATATTTTTATAAAAAGGGCAAATTTCATGTTGTACAGTGTTATTTATCTTCACATAAATACAAGACAGGTATAAGATAAAATAGTTGAAAAGAGGTGGCATAAAAAAAAACAAAAAAAAAATAAATAAATTAGAGACTTCTTTCCCTCGGTAGAGCAAAGGAATACCATTTGGAATAGTTCGAATGATAACTAGACACTGAGTATTCAATCTTTCCCTTGTTGAAAGACAGACGGAGTGTCGTACTGATCTCATTACCCAGAAAAAGCATCGGAGCTCCACCTTCCTGCCTCCTATACTTCTGAGTGAATTATAAAATTAGAACTGCAATGTAAAATTAGGATGTGGTGGAAAAGAAACAGTACTTCGACTACAACGAATTTAACACTTATGGGTTGTTTAAATCTCACACAGATATGAAAATGGTAGAAATGACGAGCAGATATTAACGAAATTAAAATCAGAATTGCACATGAAGTGGTAATAATTGTGTTGATATTTGAAAAGTAGCGTGGTACAGTGCTTACCTTTTCGAGATCCATCTTGTAGAGAGTCTGTTCGCTCTCCGCTGGCAGATCCCGCAGTGGGAACGTAACATAGCCAATCACAGACCGACGCTTGGTGCGGCCCGCGTCCACCACACTGAGCTTGAGGATGTGGTCCGCCAACTCCTTGGACGGAACCTGTGGGCATAGATGAGGAGCACACCCACACTTTACTCAAATATTTTCATATCAACTTCAATAATTTCTGTTACAACATTCTGGTAGGGTAGTGTTGGTCAAATGAATTCTGCAAATCACTTAAATTATTTTCAAGATAAAATGTTTCAAAATTTAGAAGTGTAATCATGTAACGTAATAAAATATAGGCTACGACTTATGAAGAAATCCATGGTCTATCGGAAACAGGAAGCTGTCGGCTGGTTGATATATTAGCCTTTAACAACACAACAGGCTATATAATAGATCCTACTATCCGCTTCGAATTGAATACAACTCAACGGAAAGATGTCAACAATGAGAAGAATCAAATTTATGGTTAAACTATCCCTTATTATTTACATATGTATAAGTTACAAACAATTGAAATTATTGGGTTATTAGTGGGTGCTAGAGGCACGATTACAACAAAATTTATTAATTTCTATAAAGAGTTCAATCTTGAATCTTCTTTGGCCAAGACTGTTTCTATGATAGCTCTAAAATATTCAATCTATCTTTTGAGAAATCACATATATAGTAAATTAATAACATACTACTACTACTACTACTACTACTACTACTACTACTACTACTACTACTACTACTACTACTACTACTACTAATACTACTACTACTACTACTACTAATAATAATAATAATAATAATAATAATAATAATAATAATAATAATAATAATAATAATAATAATAATAATAATAATTCTATTTCTCACGGAAACATTTTCATAAAATTGTACGCATTCACTAATACTTGTATATTTGGTATAGTTTGTCCTTCAGGGCAACCCCTATTTTAGGGGAAGTTTGTTTACTACTATATGCTTAGTAGTCCGAAGACTGGTTCAACGAAAATAGATCCTCAATCTCGAAATCTATGAATAGTTTTGGACACTTGAAATTTAAATTTATCTCCAAGGGTTTAGGAGTTAACGATTCTTCTTCTTCTCTCCTGAAAATTTTGCTTTAATGGACATAATATGGTTTGAAAAGTACCTCCTCAGATGTAAATTTAAGAATGATTTTAAATGACCGTCCTTTGTTATGTCAATATGGAATTCTTTTGTATCTGAATTTCAGTAATTTTTCACCACAATCTAGTACATACAGTCACGAAGCTCAATACGTAGTAAATATGCATTGATAGATAGTTGCTGACCACTAGGATCGCTAATATCGCCTCATTACAGACAATTCGAAATAGTAGTACCGGCACAGTCTATTGTTCCTAGCACCCTCACAACTCAAGCTTCGTGACTGTATATACTAGACTGTGCTTTCACCGTAAGTATTAAAGTTTCTCTCCTTTGTTGAAATAAATCCTTACCGTACTACATTAATTTTTAAATACAGTCATTTGAACAAGTGTTACTCTCATTGGAAAAAAATGCTTATTAATTTACTTATTGTACAATGAATGCACGAATTTCTTATATCTCCATTTCAGCTAAATCGACGACGTTGCCCATTCTGCGTATTTCAGACAAGTGCGTTTGAATGATTCCTAAAAACGAGAACTTCTCGTGTAAATTATGAAAGCTTTAACATAAAGAAGAAACGTTCTCTATATTATACAGATTTCTACATGATGGCTGTGAAGTATAAAATTTTAAGGAACCAGCCATGAGTAGCATTAAAATTCTAACAAGCAAATGCTTATAAAATGAAACTGATCATACCTGAAACACGAAGGTCTCATCGAAGTACGGGTTACAGGTTTTCTTTTTCTGCTTGGACTGCAAATAGCGCCTTTCGTCTGGTATTAGATGTAGCCTGCAAGGAGAAAGAGCGATTGAAAAGCATATTCTCTGTACGTTACAGCAGAGGGTAGTATTTACATATCATAGGACTGTCTCAACAACTGGAATGACCGCACACTTGAGCAAACAATAGGCACGAGGGATTATGTTTCTGACAATCTGAATCACTATTTAAGAACCATTTATTCCCAGTGTTTATTACAGAAACTCTTATCTAGGGAGATGAATCAAAATGCATGGTTGCGGGCGTATTAGGGGAAGGTCTCCCAGTACCGGATGCTTAAGCCTTTTTAATAAAAGATAAATTGAGCTGTGACGCCAATTTCGCACTGAAATAAGGATGGAAATTTGCTGTGAAAGTGGTGGTTGGTAGAGAGATGGGATCGTAAGCCTTACTGTAAACTTTTGGCTGGTAAATAGCGAGTTTTCGGAAGATCGAGTATCAGTGACAGGTTAGGTTTGGTTAGTTGAGGTATTGCATATACGCATTTTGGTCGGTAGATGGTAAAAATAGATATCCGCCTTCCTTTTGTGAAGCAATTGTAAAGAATTGCCGAAGTTTTCTGTGAAAACATCACTCGAGTTATAAAATTAATGGGATGGTAAGAGGTAGAAGAAAAAAAACTCTAATGGAAAGATCTTACTCATCGGCATCAATCTCGTACGTCTAAGCCATCATGAATCGTATTCGTAAAAGGATAGCATAGTAATCAAAATTACGGAAATTTAGCAAATTACATGCGAACGTGTGAAAGTTTAGAGCCCATATTCCTTTAAGTAAACCGATTGTAGTATTGGAATACGAAGAAAAGAACATGCTCGATACATTAGGTTATATCAGCCGGACAAGTCTGAAATAGTTGACCACTACATCAACCGAGAACACAGAATTTTCCTTGATGAAACCAGAATACTAGCTAGACCGTCGGGATCTTGGGAAGGCTTAATTAGAGACACCATAAAAATTTATTATTTATGTCTCAAAACGTTTAATCGAGACAGTGGGTTCATGTCGAACAAGATATGGAGACCGATTGTATTATTTCCTTAAAACACAGGGAAGGAGAAAATGATACGTACCCCAAACAATTACATAGGCCTAGATTTAATAATTCAATATATTTAATCATTTGATATGTACTTACGTACACCGTTACTTCTTTGATATCATTTTATCTTCACCATCGTTACTAAGTCCTTTCATCAGCCATATTGGTTTTCACGGCAGCTTACATTACCGATTGCGTCATAGGTACACTGGCGTTCAAAGATAACATTCTGACGTATGATTTTGTGATCGTGTAAGCGAACTTTCCAACCACGGGATAAGTCAGAACCAGAGATACAATAAATTGACTAATTTTGAAATAGTTCCGCGAGTTCTCAATAGGTGGGGCGGTTAAAAAAAGTGTCAGGGTAAATAATTATGTAGATTAAACATAAATTATTCTCATAATTGACAATATCAGCGGTTTCCAGCCAAACCCAGTGTTGTTTCACAATCAGTAGAGTTGTGTGAAAAATTGAATTCAATAATGCGGGTATATTTATGTAAGATTGGTAACAATGACTATTATCTTCACCATCTATTCATAGAAGTAATGACTAAGGAAGTCACACTTACACCCACAAATTATGGACTATCGATTAGTAGAGTTAGAGATTTTGAAGTTCAGTGTACTGCTACGTCGACCATGTAATTACATATTTTCTGAGACTTAATGACAGGTTTTTTTTCTCTATGCAAATAATAATATTATTTAATTTTGTTAATACCGAATAAATTATATTAACAGTTCTCTATTACATACATGTGTATAACTCGACCGAGGCGAGTGGAGCGGCGGGCGTAATGTGAACTATCGCGATGCAGTATTACGAACACAGGAGCAGTAGCGCCACGACTCCGGGCTGCAGGACTCCACTGACATAAGTGCTCATGTTATTCGGGTGTCTCATTTGACTCTAGCAATTAGTGGTCTTACACTATGCACAGACGTTTAAAGATATCTGACCTCCAATTTTCTGATCGTGTAAGCGAACTTTCTAACCATGGGAAAAGTCAGAACCAAAGATATAACAAATTGACAAGCTTTGAAATAGTTCCGCTAGTTCTCAATAGGTGACCCTATTATTGGGACAGAACCAAAGATATAACAATATTTTGTGGCACTTTATATGCCTGTTTAAATAAGCTCCAGGTCTCTTATGGACCCTTGCCTTTCGCAGTCATATGGAGAAATAGGATTGATGTGACACTGACGTTTTCATCTTCCTTTTACCTTCATCAATGATGGAGATAGGTGAGCTGAGTGTAGCAAGTGGAGGGTGATCACTGAGTTAATTCGTGCATGAGAGGGTTGATGTGAGAATGTAGCTTTTCCAGATAATTTTTCCGTAACGTTCGAACGTAGTCACTAAATAAACTGATGTTGAGGTCACTGTACAATTGGGTATTTCGGATGTGGTAATCTGCTCCAGTGATAGTTCTGCATACTGCACGTTGGATACCGTCGAGTCTTCGAAGATGGCGGTGGTGGGCGTGAGACCATGCTTCACATGCATACATCATGAGTGATCTGATGACGGATATGTATAGTTGTAATTTGGTTTTTGTTGGTATTGAGCTCTTGAAGATGGGATATAGGAACATGAATCGTTGAAAAGCTATAATTCTCACGGAATGAATATGGTGTCTGAACGTTGGTCTCTTGTCAAGGAGGACTCCAAGATATTTTGCTGATGAACTAAAGATATAACAAATTGACAAGATTTGAAATAGTTCTGCTAGTTCTCGAGAGGTGACCCTATTATTGGGACAGAACCAAAGATAATAACAAATTGACAAGATTTGAAATAGTTCCGCTAGTTATCGATAGGTGACCCTATTATTGGGACGAGTAAAAAGTATTTTGGAGAATGTTGATGTAGAATATATATATATATATATATATATATATATATATATATTATTCTCACTAATTGACAGTATCACCGGTTTCCGATGTGTTTTCACAATCATCAGAGAGGGATGGAATTTTGAATTTTGTAATGCGGGTATATTTATGTACTATTGGCGACACTGACTGTTATATTCTCCATCTATTCATAGAAGTAAATACTAAAGAAGCGCCACTTACACGAACAAGTTATCGAACACTATCGATTAGTGGAGTCGGATATCTTTAAATGTCAGTATACACTGACGTTCAAACACAGTCTAGTATGTACAGTCGCGAAGCTCAATACGTAGTAAATATGCAAACATTAGGTAGTTGCTCACCACCAGGATCGCTAATATCGCCTCATTACAGGCAATGCAAAATAGTACCGTCACAGTCTATTGTTTCTAGCACCCTCAAAACTCAAGCTTCGTGACTGTACTGTATATAGTATACTGTGGTTCAAAGGTATCAGCCTTACGATTCTCTGATCGTGTAAGCGAACTTTCTAACCACTGGAAAGTCAGAACCAAAGATATAACAAATTGATAAACTTTGAAACAGTTCCGTTAGTTCTCAATAGGTGATATTATTATTGAGGGGGGTAAAAAGTGTTGGGGAAAATGATGATGTAGGCTAAGTATTAATTCGATGGTGTTCGGGTAAATAGGAGTTAAGTCATTTTTTGTGCAATTGGAATTTCTTTCCTCAGGTGAATACACAAGTTGAATTCAACAAGTGAGTGTGCATGAAAAAAAATAATACACGCATTTATTATGTTTTATTTGTGTAAAAAACTGTTTGGAATAAGAGTCCGAAGTTTAATTTTCATTTATCTCTAAAACTCATTTTTATGACTTATTTCCCTTTACCCAAACATCATCGAATTATTCTCATAATTGACAGTATCAGCGGTTTTCCACTAAACGCAGTGCTTTTTACAATCATGAAAGGAAGATGAAATGTTGAATGTTATAATGCGGGTATATTTATGTGTTTTTGGCGACAATGACTTATCGATAGTGATCGATAATTTGTTCGTGAAAATGTGGCTTTAGTTATTACTTCTATAAATAGATGCAGAAGATAATAATCAGTGTCGCTAATAGTACATAAATATACCCGCATAAAAAATTCAAAATTTCATCTCCATCTAATGACTGTAAAAAACACTAGGTTTAACGAGAAACCGCTGTTACTGTCAATTACAAGAATAATTTATACTTAATCTACATTGTCATTCCCCCCCCCCCAACACATGTTTAACCGTTGCAAAAATATTGTCACCTATTGGGAACTAGAAGAACTACTTCAAAGTTTGTCAATTTGTTATTCTTTGGTTCTGACTTATCCAACGTCGCAACTGCCGAGGTTAAATCAGCGTCGCCGGTGTGCCGGTATATGGTCCTGCAGGAGTTCTTTTACATGCCATGAGCCTGTCGTATTTAAGAACACTGAAATGACATCGATCAGGGCTGGGATCGAACCTGCAACCTCGGCACAGAAGGCCAGCACTCTACCGACTGAGCCATCCAGGCCGACTCAATTGTTCTTACCAATGTTACAGCTCATGCAGTTTGTCAAGACACTCGCGATCTGCAGTACGGGAACAAAGTTTCTGTTGAGGGGGTAGGAGTAGAAGGGAAGGTCGGGCGTGTGTCTATCGAGTTCAAGGCAAAGAATAACCCATTCCCCTATAATTCGTAAGTAGACTCATCCGATCTCGTGCGCAGCTCTGTAGAAGGAGTGAGGGAGTGTCTTGACATAATGTATGCGCTGTAATTTAATGTAGGGAAAGCACAAGTACGAACATTTTAGAATGTACTGTACATTAGTCCCATTTCCACGCAAATATTACGAATGACGCAACAATTTCAAACTGCCATCGCCGAGAGAGCATGCGAGAAGTGTCTCGTTGTTGAGCTGTCAGGCACAGATGATGACGCGGAATGCTTGTGAACCCATGTTGCTATCTGTCACAAGTGACGCTACCGCCTCACTCAACTTCCCCGCGTCGAATTCCAGGGGTCCCCATTGTACAACGTCCTGCAGTGATCCAAGTTACATATGCTGTGATGGATATTCAACAAGAAGATTTAGGAACCTGTTCACAACGGAAACAATCGATATTGTTGTAAAATGTGCATTGTGCTGTGGCAGTCACAGTTTCCTGATCATGAACTTTAAACGGATGCTAGCTTGAATATTTTTAGACTTTTATCACAGTCTAGTATATACAGTCACGAAGCTTGAGTTTATGAGGATACTAGGAACAATAGACTGTGCAGGTACTATTTCGCATTGTCTGTAAAGAGGCGATAGTAGCGATCCTAGTGGTTAGCAACTATCTATGAATGCATATTTACTACGTATTGAGCTTCGTGACTGTATATACTAGACTGTGCTCTTACGAAGTTCATACATAATTAGACTTTATGCTCACAAGAATAGAAAATGGAAAGATGAAAAAAGGGGAGAGATGCATAAGTTAGAGACAGACAGAAGAAACACACGACATAAAAATGAAAAAAAAAGAGTGAATATATAATTCCTATCCGCATACGCGTTCCTTCGTCTTCTTCTTTTTCTTCATTACAGGGAGTAGGAATAAGTGCCTGTTTCGACTTCACATTACCTTTGAAGTCCATCTTTTCCTCTGATGATTTAGAGGAGAAGGTGGAAATATGGGCTAGGATTAGTAATATGGGCTACCTCGTTTTTTTTACTATATATGGTGGTGTTACTTAGCGAAAAAGCTCTAAAAGTACATCTCGTGTCCATCAGTCTGCGTGCACAAAGAGACAAACCTGTTGTCTTTTGTATGGATGTGGTGTGTTCTTTGTGTTTTTCATCAATTTCAAAGTTTTTGCAGGTATGTAGTTTCAATTTTATTGAAAGAAATATATTTCGTGTTTAGAAATCACGCTTGATGTGATTAAGAATAGCTCTATCACATGCCATAAGAGTAATATTTATTTAGGACAACAATTGCAATACATAATCTTAGAAACCTTCATGAGTCGATGTTGCCAATATGGTCTACAGCTATGTGTCAAATATGGGATAGATAGCCCATATTACCAGCACGTTAACACGTCCTGTATTTTCACTATCGTGATTTGCGTTATTTGTTACAGAATACTGCCGTTCATGTGACACAGGTTTCCTACTTATGTTTCTTTGTTTCTTTCAATTTTATTTTCAAATTTCTGTGTTAGCTCATATTTAGACTCTACTACCTATAGAGGACCAGTTCGTCTTTCTTTCAAAAAGTAATTATATCCAAATATCTATTACAACTATTGACCTTTAAGACTGGAAAAATTGTATATGAATAATTATTCTGTATGTCAATAAAGATTTCCAAGCAATATGTCACACCATTTTCCGTTATTATTAGGAAAACAAAGTGGTAGCCCATATTTCCACCTTCTCCTCTACATCTCGTCTTCCTTTAAGATTACACTACTTAGTCATTGCTTGTATTCTTATATCTACTATCTTATTAATGTGCTGTTTCCAATTGTCTCCGTATTTCTCTCTTTTGTCATTTAAATTGCACTCTCAGTTAAATACTATCGTATGTCGAAAATCATTTATTACTTTTGTAAATTACTTCCAACACTGTTTTATTAATTGAAGGTATGAAATTATAATAATAAAATAGTAAATTATTAAAGGTTTTGGTACCTGTTTATTAATGGGGATATACAGTTTTGAGCATTAAAAATGAAAGAAATTCAATATTTTTTTCTCAGCAACTAATGACTCTTTGACATGCTCAGTATTCACTGGTCCTGTAATATAGACTATTTTCAGATTTAGTAACAGTTTCACTATTATGAGTAATTATAACAAAAAAGTGGCCATTTTTGTGCACTGATGTGCAAAGTTTTATGATAATTTCCACAAATATGAGTATTTCTGAGCCATTCTTTTTCCTATTTATTCCTGAATGTCAAATGAACAATATGAACTAAAATTTTTGAAAAGTCTACAATATAAGTATTTTTTTAAATTTATTATTAGAAGTTAAATTTTTTATGTTATTTTAAGTAAAATTATATAAAATAAACTATAAATGTTACAGCAATAGTTGTAATTCATCTTATTCACAAGTATGAAAGACAGTTGAATGCGAAATTTTACTGCGGTATCTAAAAACTTACCGAGTTATCACAAAAACCTTAAGTGTGGAGAGTTAAATAAATGCACGCTCGCACGTTTATGGTCACGTCTAGCAAAATGTTGTATATATCGTAACTTTATTTATTTTATTTGGTTATTTTACGACGCTGTATCAACATCTTAGATTATTTAACGTCTGAATGATATGAAGGTGATAATGCCGGTGAAATGAATCCGGGGTCTAGCACCGAAAGTTACCCAGCATTTGCTCGTATTGGGTTGAGTGAGAACCCCGGAAAAAACCTCAACCAGGTAACTTGCCCCGACCGGGATTCGAACCCGGGCCACCTGGTTTCGGGGCCAGACGCGCTGACAGTTACTCCACAGGTGTGGACTATATATCGTAACAATTCCTTCACTGACATAAAGATAAATATATAAAAATAAATTTAAAAATGATTTTTTTTACCCTAAAACCTGTATATCCTCCCTTAAAATAATTTTACAGACAAACATTCCGAACTAGACAAACCAATAGAATCAAGCAGCGAAAAATCGAACCAAATTCAACCGAACAAGCCCAGCTAGTTACCTAATCCTCCATTGTCCTACCAAGCTATCAAATAAACAAATCAATTATGCAACCAAATCAGAACAAACATTGCAATGAAAATACAAAGACAAAAGATAACTTATGTTTTGAAGGTTAATAAAAAGTCTGAATATGAGAGTCTACAAAAGTTATAGTTTTCACACAGCTTACTTTTCACAGTGAAGAAATCTGCAACAGTTTCAAATTGTGAGATTAATCTTTGTTTTCGAGAGAAGGATAACTGTTATGTAACTTGTTACTGCTGCATTTTGAGAACGTTCCTTTGAAATACATACTTTTTAATAATGCACCACTGCAAGAAAGCGGTGAAATGAAAACCTCACTGGAAAATATGTATGTGAATGTTGTCGGCTTCTCATCGTTCTGCAGATCTGTCGTTGGACACACTGTATACAGTCAATCAATAACGTGAACCCTGGACCTCATTAAGCGACCACTCATCAATCTGCAACCGGATCATCGCGGACAGAGGGTGGTTAATCCCCTAACCGAGCGCAGCTAACTGGTTCCGGTGTCGTGATGGAAGAAAAGTGAAGATCCTTTGCAGTAACCGTTACAAAATCAGCTATTACTGTACTACTTACGTTCTTATTTTTTATTTACACAAAAAACTCTTTAATGTTTCATTATATTTACTTTTTATATTCACATTTTCCCAATTATCGTATCTCTGATTTAATATGCAATGTCCTTTTTGCTTTGAATGAATTTTTATATCCAAATTTTCCTATCATTTTCATTTTACGTTTCTCTTCTATGTATTACATTTGGTGTCTCTTTCGTGCTTTTCACTACTATTTTTTGTTGTACTCAATCCTATTTGTTGTCCCGCGCCGTGGCGTCGCGGTCTAAAGCATCCTGCCTAGGACTCGCGTTACGGAATGCGCGCTGGTTCGAGTCCTCATGGGGGAAGAAATTTTCTCATGAAATTTCGGCTAGTGTATGGGACCGGTGCCCACCCAGCATCGTGATGCACTTGGGGAGCTACGATAGGTAGCGAAATCCGGTTGCGAATACCAGCTATAACGGCTGGGGGGATCATGGTGCTAACCACACGATACCTCCATTCTGGTTGGATGATCGTCCACCTCTGCTTCGGCATGTGGGCGTGAGGCCAGCAGCCGGCTGGTCGGTCTAGGCCCTTCACGGGCTGTAGTGCCACGGATTATTATTATTATTAATCCTACTTGTTCATGCTTTATTTTCTTCGTTTCATTAATTCACTTATACAATCTCACATTCACCCAAAATTGATCTATTCACTCACAATAATCGTTATTTCATTAGCTAGAGAATTTGTTCATCACCTACCCAATTATCTGCCATTCCCTCCGTAAATCATTTCATTTATAAATTAACCGTTCCAATCATAAATTTGTCTGTCCAGCTACTAAAATAATGAATTTTCTTGTAACATTTTATTAACTGGTTTTTTATGACTTTTTGTTGACGTGAAATAGTCATCCACCTTGAATAAGACGGAAACTTGTACAAGTGAGTCATTGTTCCAACAACAACAACTTCATACTGCAAGAAAACAAAGGAAGTAGTATATTATGTAGGGGAGAGTTGGGTAGTACCGGGCATCGGGTAATATCGGACAGCGCGTTTCTTTCATCTACCACCATATGGTAGTACCTGAGTGACATGGTTATATTTCTGAATGCAACATCACAGAAACGTAACCATGTCAATCAGGTGCTATCATCGTGTGGTAGATGAAAGAAACTCACTGTCCGATATTACCCGATGTCCGATACTACCCAAATCTCCCCTACTACTGTATTGTATCGAGTGAAATGGTGGTTAGGAAAAGTGTAAATTAAAGAGACACTATACTGAAATTTTCAAGTTCCACATTTTTAAGGGTTCATAATAGTGAAATTACCATACTTATAAAGCTAGATTCGCCAAATTTTTATCATTGGTATGTCTAGTGAATAATGACAAATGTACAAAATTTCATCCGCCTAGGTTAAGTGGTTTGCATTTTATTAAAATATTGAATTGCTTATATAAAAAGTCCCTTGCGCCACAATTTACGTTATTCTTAACTAATATGGATAAGTTATGATCACTTATATGGATCTTTATATATACATGGGATCAAACCTTACTATAGGGTTTTGCCGTAATATTTAATCAGTTAATTACTTGAATTTTTATTATAAAATAATAAAAAATAAAAATATCAATTATCATAAAAAATTCTTAGTAATTTACCGATTCACTGTACAGAAAACTCCAATAATAATATTTGTTCCACTGTAGCCTGTACAAAAAATCATGCAAGTGAATATCAGTTAAAAATAATGTAAATTGTGGCGCAAAGTGCCTTTTATATAAAGCGATACAATATTTTATTAGGTTATTAATAAAATACAAATAACTTATCATAGAGGGATGGAATTTTGTACATGTAAGCAGATACACCAGTGATAAAAGTTGTGTGAATTTAGCTTTAAAAACATGGAGGTTATTAATTTCATTATACTGTTCCCTTCAATTCTTTCCGATAACGAAATGGCCATGATTCTAATGGGTTTTCTTAGAAAATCGTAAACGAGAATTAGGAAAAGTAGTAACAAACATATTGTAGCTATACTACATGATATTGGCAATGCCGAGTCTCAATGAGTTAATATCTAGCAGTTAATTGTTAACTGGACAGAGAGGGAGAAGAATAGGGAGGGAGAGAGAGAGAGAGGAAGGGAGGGAGGAAGGGGGAAAGAGAGGCGGAAATAAAAGTTTACAATTCGTGAAATCAAGTAATTGCCCAAAAATGTACACTAAGCCACCACGGCAATATTTCAAGTGTATAAATATGTAAGGTAGTGAAATGACGTGTGAATAATAATAATAATAATAATAATAATAATAATAATAATAATAATAATAATAATAATAATAATAATAATAATATTGCAATGACATATGTACTATCTCCCTACAGGAACTGGAATGCTTTACCTGCAGACTTACTAAAGGCCTTACCAATAACCAAAAATGTATGTAAAAATAGGCTTAAGAATTTTACCAATAGATAGTAGTATAGTATACATACTATTTAAAGGGTGTAATTGAAATTTTGTTATTTGAAGTGTTGTATCAGTGAAGTGTGAAGTGTGTTGTCAGTGAAGTGTGTTGTGTAAGTGAAGTGTGTTTCTGTCAGTGAAGTTTTATAGTTTATAGTGAACAGTGAAATTTTTTGAAGTGTTAGTGAAATCAGTACAGTATCAGTGAAATGTGTCATAGTTTCAGTGCAGTGAGTGAGTTGACAGCGAAATGAATGTAGTGCTGAAAGGTATTTGTGCATGTATGAACATATCATATTCGTGGGTTTTAGTTCTAGTGAAATCAGTATAGTATCAGTGAAATGTGTCGTAGTTCCAGTGTAGTGAGTGAGTTGACAGCGAAATGAATGTAGTGCTGAAAGGTATTTGTACATGTATGAACATATTATATTCGTGGGTTTTAGTTCTAGTGAAATCAGTATAGTATCAGTGAAATATGTCGTAGTTTCAGTGCAGTGAGTTAGTTGACAGCGAAATGAATGTAGTGCTGAAAGGTACTTGTGCATGTGTGAACATATCATATTCGTGGGTTTTAGTTTAAGTGAAATCAGTATAGTATCAGTGAAATGTGTCGTAGTTTCAGTGCAGTGAGTGAGTTGACAGCGAAATGAATGTAGTGCTGAAAGGTACTTGTGCATGTATGAACATATCATATTCGTGGGTTTTACTTCGAACTTAGGGTTAAGATGCAAATTAGATTTACTTTAAATGTTATTTCAAGTGATCGTGCTTCATTTAATTTAGGATGCTCCCTGTTATTATTATTATTATTATTATTATTATTATTATTATTATTATTATTATTATTATTATTATTAACTGTATTTTGTATTAATTGTGTTTATTATTAATTGTCATTACTTAGTTACTGGTTTTTAAGGAACCCGGAGGTTCATTGCCGCCCTCACATGAGCCCGCCATTGGTCCCTATCCTGAGCAAGATTAATCCAGTCTCTACCATCATATCCCACCTCCCTCAAATCCATTTCAATATTATCTTCCCATCTACGTCTCGGCTTCCCCAAAGGTCTTTTTCCCTCCGGCCTCCCAACTAACACTCTATATGCATTTTTGGATTCGCCCATACGTGCTACATGCCCTGCCCATCTCAAACGTCTGAATTTTATGTTCCTAATTATGTCAGGTGAAGTATATAATGCGTGCAGCCCTGCGTTGTGTAACTTTCTCCATTCTCCTGTAACTTCATCCCTCTTAGCCCCAAATATTTTCCGAAGAACCTTATTCTCAAACACCCTTAATCTCTGTTTCTCTCTCAAAGAGAGAGTCCAAGTTTCACAACGATACAGAACAACCGGTAATATAACTGTTTTATAAATTCTAACTTTCAGATTTTTTGACAGCAGACTAGATGACAAAAGCTTCTCAACCGAATAATAACAGGCATTTCCCATATTTATTCTGCGTTTAATTTCCTCCCGAGTGTCATTTATATTTGTTACTGTTGCTCCAAGATATTTGAATTTTTCCACCTCTTCGAAGGATAAATCTCCAATTTTTATAGTTCCATTTCGTACAATATTCTGGTCACGAGACATAATCATATACTTAGTCTTTTTCGGGTTTTACTTCCAACCCTATCGCATTACTTGCTTCAAGTAGAATTTCCGCGTTTTCCCTAATCGTTTGTGGATTTTCTCCTAACATATTCACGTCATCCGCATAGACAAGAAGCTGATGTAACCCGTAATAATTGTCATTATTGAATGTAATTAGTTACCATCGGGTATATACCCGTTTGCAGTGTGAATAAGTACATACATACATCACTCAGTGAGTTTAGATTTAATCATAAATAGGTTCCTATTTAATAATCTTATACATTATGTTCTTAATAAAATTTCTTAAGACATAAGTAATTTTGCATAGCTACTACGGAAACTTGTCCAAATTGGGAAACACATTCTATCCTTGCGATTTCACTTTGAAAAATTTTACTGCATTTGTCTACGAGATACTATGAATAGATACAATTGATAAGACTTATTTTATTCAAGTTACAAATAAAATTGGAAGTGTTAGAGAAAAAGTGACTTTTAAAAAATGTTTGCACAGTAATTGTGCATAGATCCCCGTACAATACACAGGGTCGAAATAATAACCCGATACTGATAAAGTGAGTTTAAAAGCATGCCTGTATAGCATAGTAATTGTGCACAGGTCTAAATTTTTATACCTCTATGCAAAACAGAAGATCAAAATAATGAACATACGGAACTCAATTATGCCATTGTAGTTATGTTGATGACTCACAATAACAATCTGCTGTATGGTTAGTGATAATATTTTTATTATTGTGGTTGTGCTATGTGCAGAGCCTTCGTTTTGTTTTACACGAGACCAGAGAGCTCGTAAACCTCAGTTAAATGTAGTGATGGCCTCATGTGTCAAAGCCAAATAACGATAACATTTTGTATAGGAGCGACAGGCGATTTCAACACGTCAAATGGTTCAAAGAGTTCTGATTGATTTTATTAAAAAGATACTCAAAACTGACGACTATATTCACCG
Organism: Periplaneta americana; assembly: GCF_040183065.1. Taxonomy (NCBI): domain Eukaryota; kingdom Metazoa; phylum Arthropoda; class Insecta; order Blattodea; family Blattidae; genus Periplaneta; species Periplaneta americana. The sequence goes on along the minus strand of NC_091132.1, from coordinate 78,824,818 downwards.
ACACCACTGCTATCTGATGGCTTTTGCGTCACTCACACCTGTGTGTTTTCATATCCAAAAGGACATAAAAGCTCTTTTATTGTTGACTACGATTCGCTCCTCTTTACTTGGCTACGAGTACCGTAGGTGTTTTACTCTTATTTCAATCATATTACTTCATTCCAGTTGATTTGTTTTCTTTACTTTCTTGTTTGAATAAACAAATGTCAAATATATATGTTTCATTGTAAAATATATTTTCACTATTAATTAATATACGTGGACATCATTTTATTTTTACTTCAATTTTTATTGTACCTGAGTTTTTTAATGTACTTCAATCCCACCCTCTCTACTAGTAAACTTCCAACCGTCCTCCACACAGAACCGAGGTCGCGTATGCAGTACTGAGTTAGTGAGTATAGTACGTTCCAGAAATATCTTCGCGTTTTCCAGTGACGAAAGAGCTTTCAATATTGAATCATATTTTCGCACAGGTACTGTCGTCCGTTTGCCTACGTCGCATCCCGATTTCCCCCACCTGCTTCTGTTCGCTCCTCTGTAAAGTCTAGTAGCTGGGCTGTCTTAGCTCTTTTCTGAAAACATTAATTTCTTTTAGGAATTGGACGTCTACATAATATTATACAACTGTTTAAAATAACTTAAATAAAAGGGCCTCGTTAAGTAATTAACTGTCACGTGATTTCCCTCCCCCTTTCTACGACCCTGCGACAAAACCATTTGGACGGACAGTAGATAGCATGTCTGAGTAATTTTATCTTTTCGGATCGGGCAGAAGAGAAGATTGAATTTACAGTACGTAAGGTACTCTTTTATAGAGTAGGTATAGTATTATTTCAACATGAGTTACTCGTACGAAGGAAGAAACTGGTAATTGGAATTAGGTACAATAGTCTATAGTGCGATAATATGCACAAAAGAACTGAAGCCTGTATCGAAATGAACGGCCACCATTTTCAAAAATGTGTTTAAATATCCATATTATGATTATTTTTCAATTTAACTTCATTCTCTATATTGTACGCTAATGTGCTGTAACAGTACAATATACACTGCATAATTAATACGTCCGAATGGATAGTTCAATTCGTGAGTAAAAACACTAAGTGTTAATACAGTTCTGTATTTTGATTAAACAAAAACCTAATGAAAATTATCAAACTCAAAATTGCGATATTTCCTAGTTTACATAAATGGATGAACTACTTTTCTTTCCTCCTATACCTAGTAAAGTGATTTGTATTTTATGCCAATATCATCGAACTCCAGTCTTGGAAGGGGGAGCAAGCGGTGTTTCCGGTTCTAGACCTTTAATCCAAAGATATGGCCAGGTTAATATTAAAAATGTTAGTAAAAATAAAATGATGTCCCTGTACATTCCTCGTAAAGGAATCATTTTGGAGACATTTCCCTACTGGTTTAAAAACACTATTATTAAATGTCAAATCCAATTACTTAATATACTTGTGTCAGTTTAACATAGCTCAACACAAGAATATACTATCATTTAATAAGGATATAAAAACACTCTAGATTGTCGTCATTGATCCAGTACTATATTAAGGTGTCCACCATGAATAAAAACGCTAGTGACAAATTTTCTAACCTTTAAAAATACGAGTACAATGTTTTTTAAAATTATTGAATAGGCGGTGTTTAAATACATTATTAATTTTAAATTAGTCTAATACAGCATGTAGTACATATGGGCGAATTCAGAAATGCATATAGAGTGTTAGTTGGGAGACCGGAGGAAAAAAGACCTTTGGGGAGGCCGAGACGTAGATGGGAGGATAATATTAAAATGGATTTGAGAGAGGTGGGATATGATGATAGAGACTGGATTAATCTTGCACAGGGTAGGGACCGATGGCGGGCTTATGTAAGGGCGACAATGAAACTGCGGGTTCCTTAAAAGCCATTTGTAAGTAAATACAATCCCTAAGTCTCTTGAATACTGAGCTAATAGGAATTACAACAATCTGTATTTAATATTTATTTAATTATTATGCAACAAATTTAATTAATTCATAATTTTATTTTCATAATATTGAACATACTTACAAATTAAGTTTGTTAAAATTTTTCAATAAAAATCGATGTAAGTATAACAATCATATAGAAACATTTCATAATGCTAGGCAAGTATGTCCTTTTTTACTTGAATTGAAATACAATATATAGGGTGTAAACGATGTAAACTGCCAAAAAAAATACTGGTAATAGAGTATAAATCACTGAACAGTCTAATAAAAAAGTCTAATAAAATTTTCCTGTAAGTTTTGTGGTTTTCCTAGAAAAAAGTATATTATCCGTGAGTCTAACGTTTTTGGAAATGATAGTAGCCCGTCACTTCGGTCCGCCACGTACATTGCGACTGTGGTGATATCCTTATTTATAAATTAGGGTAATTTGTTGCCTCTCTGTTGTGGTAGTGTTAGCGTATGTTGGACGGAATGTCATTAGCAATGACGTTCACATTTACTCGAACAGTAAATATTAGACTAATATTAATCCTAAAAACATGATATTTTAAGATTTAAAAACAAAAATAGAAAAAAAAATAAAAATTTCACTACACGTCATGTTTAGTAGACTGAGATGTACTGTACAGTCTGGATAATTTTGGTAGTTTATATAGTTTACACTCTTTATAAATGGTCAAATTCATTCGTTATATAGTGGATCAAGATTATAGGTCTAGAATTTGTTTATTAAAACAAATTAAAAATGTTATATAACCATAATAATATTTACAGCAAGAGAATTAATTTATATTAGGATTTCTTTAAATTGAAATTGTCCATTATTTACCTTTTTTGTACAGATAGCTCCTTTCATTTTATCGACAATTTATTTTATTTTATTTTTTTCAATTATTACTTAAAATTTTAATTATATCACTTAACTTTTAGTGTACCTACCCAAAGCACGAGCATTTGATCTTTTAGGTGCAAACTATATATTTTATACAATGTAGCCTACATGTAATTTGTAATTTAAATTTAATTTGAAACAATAAATCCTACGATTATGCAATTTTTGTACGTTGTAGTATTACAAGAGCAATAAATGTAAATATCATCTTCCCTCTTTCGAAATTTTTTAACTTTGTAATAGTCTAATTATTAATTGTAATAACATTTATTAAAGTTTCAAAACTACCAACAGATTCCACCCACAGAGTAGTGTTGATCAAGATCCGGAAGGTTCAATTCATTAGTGTTAACTTGTGTGAAAGATTTAGTTTTTGGGCATAGTCGAGTATAATGGGTTCAGCTCTTCGCGGTGGCCAAAGATGAAGCCTAATTATATTATCCAAAAAAATCTGAAAGCACAATATTTTTGGGTAGTGAAATGTGAAAAGGCCACCTGTTTAGATTAGCTGTGCACAAAAGTCGAATTGTTTGATATAGTCAAGCATTAAAGGTTTTGTGGTATCACAGAATAAAGGTTTAAAAGCCTATATGAATATTCTAGCTTCGTAGGGCAAAGTATGAAATGCAACGTTGTTTGGAGTAAGAAAACATAAAAGTCATATTTTATTTTCTGCAGTTTCTAAGCATAAACATGAAGTTATTTAACGTAATCACGTATGGAATGTGAAGTTATTAACCAAACATAAAATGTTCGGTTACTTGAAGTAGTCAATTTCTTTTTGGGTAGCCAAATACAGGGACATCATTTTATTTTTACTTCAATTTTTATTGTACCTGAGTTTTTGAATGTACTTCACTCCCACCCCCTCTACTAATGAAGTTCCAACTGTCCTCCAGACAGAATCAAGGCCGCATATAGTAAACAGCACTGAGTTAGTGAGTATAGTACGTTCCAGAAATATGTTCGCGTTTTCCAGTGACGAAAGAGCTTTCAATATTTAATCATATTTTCGCACAGGTACTGTCCGTTTGCCTACGTCGCATCCCGATTTCCCCCCACCTACTTCTGCACGCCCCTCTGTAAAAGCAGGGCTGTCTTAGCTCTTTACCGAAAACATTAATTTCTGTTAGGAATTGGACGTTTACGTAATATTATACAACTGTTTAAAATAACTTAAATAAAAGGGCCTCGTTAAGTAATTAACTGTCACGTAATTTTCCCCCTTGCTACGATCCTGCGGCATAACCACTTGGACGGAAAGTAGATAGCATGTCTGAGTAATTTTATCTTTTCGGACCGGGCAGAAGAGAAGATTGAATTTACAGTACGTAAGGTACTCTTTTATAGAGTAGGTACAGAATTATTTCAACATGAGTTACTAGTCCGAAGAACGAAACTGGCAATTGGAATTAGATGCAATAGTCTATAGTGCGAATATATGCACAAAAGAACTAAAGCCTGTATCGAAATGAACGGCCACCATTTTCAAAAATGTGTTTAAATATCCATATTATGATTATTTTTCAATTTAACTTCATTCTCTAAATTGTACGCTAATGTGCTGTGGACAGCATAATATACACTGCATAATGAATACGTTCGCATGGATAACTCAGTTCGTGAATAAAAACACTCATTGTTAATACTGTATTGCATTTTGATTAAACAAAAACCTAATGAAAATTATCGAACTCAAAATCGCGATATTTCCTAGTTTACGTAAATGGATGAAGTACTTTTCTTCCCTCCTATACCTAGTAAAGTGATTTGTTTGTGTTTTACGCCAGTATCATCGAACTCCAGCCGTGGAAGGGTGTAGCGAACGGTGTTTCCGGTTCTCTAAATGTATAGCCAAGTTAATATTAAAAATGTTGGTAAAAATAAAATGATGTCCCTGTACAAATCCTATAATTTTATATTAACCAAATGAAAGTTCCAGTTTTTAGAAGTGATTAAATATTAAGTCCAGTTATACAAATCTAGCTTTCAGGTATAGCTTCACGCTACTGTTCGCTAACAGAAAACCACAAATTTAAGTTACACAGAAAGTGTGCACTCAATGTTGGGTCTCTAGTGTCTTGTAAACCCACTTGAGGTATGTGGCGTCACTAGGACATTAGAGAGAATCTTACCTGACGAACGGATCGCAGCTATTGACAGTGCCCACGGTGCGGCTGGGCAGGTTCTTGGCCTTAAGGAGCGACACCAGGAGTTTTTCCGTGGCAGGCTCGTAGCGCAGCGAGAACCAAATGCGGCCCAGGTGCCCCTCGGGAAACTGCAGCTCCTCCTCTAAGTCCAACGCTCCTCGGTACAACGCAGGGTCTATCGCTCCCAACCCGTAACAGCCTGCAAAACGACACTTTATAGGTCAGTATATTATGCAAATAAGATTGCTGAGTGAAGTGTGACAATGAAGAATCAGTAGCTCTCCTTGAATTTAACCCTGGGAGTTACTGTTGAGTTTATGGTTAAAATTCACAAAATCTGACAAAATTGATACGTTTCACAGACATTTTAAATTATGTATTTATTTAGTTTATTTTTTTCTGTACATTATTGTTAATGTGTAGATCAGTGTTACATTACTGGACACGATTATTTACAAGAGAGTATTATTTTATTCTACAATTTATACAATAATGTCCACAAAAATGCCAATTCTGTGACGTCTCAGAAATGTCAAAAACAATTTTCAATTTGTTATCCCTTAACTCTCATGTTGATTACTGGATTTAAGATATGCAGACCCTCATATCTGACTTAAAATAAATCTACATGACACATTTCACATATTTTACAAAATTTAACTATCTCAGAACTGATTGGTAATAAAGATAGGCCACTCAACAGAAAACAGTTACATATGTTCTTCTGTCTCTAATATACAAATTACAAATCATCCTTTCACTACATACTCCTACACTGTGGCCCATACCAAACAACTGAAGACCTGTTCTGGACTCTTGCTGTCATCCAGTGGATATTTATATCGCTTGTAGTATGTGTCACAGAACTGACATTAACTATTAGGGATTGATTTAAATAATATTTAGAGTATTAAAGAAACAATTCAATGACTATCTTTTGTAATAAACTAATAAATGACAGGGGTATGCTAACATTTAATTCTGTCAAATATTGTTTTTCACTCTTTTTTATTGCTAAATGACAATAAAAATGCTTTTGAAGATGTAGTCAGGAACACGACACAGAAATTATATTTCCACACTGCTGCTCAGGTATAATATTATGGTTTAATTACAATTGTTAAAATAATAATTAAATTACAACAAGATGGTTGTCTTTGTTTTAGTATGTAAAATTCTATAATTTCTAGTCATTGCACAATAAATTTCAAGGACGTGTTTTGGCCAATTTCGTGATTTCTCGTCTCATATAGCACTTTGTATTGTCGATGACGTAGCTTATTTTTCACGTTTTTCTCAGTGTCATAGACAAACTTCTATCACCCTAGAAGTTTAGTCGTGTGGTACCTTAGCCACTGTGATTGCGACCGCCAGAGAAAAACAAAATTACTGTAAAGAAAGTTTATTTAGGAAGACAAGAACACAGTTATGAAGGATATATTTCAAATTCCACCACCACTTTTAAGTTGAGTAATTGTGGGGATCATTGTTTCTCCATTGTAAGATGAATCGTAACTTGTTTTTTTTTTTAGGAATTTGTCCGGAAATAGGGGTTTCATTATGTAGAGTTGATGACAAGGTAATAAGACAAAAGTGAAATAATGATAAGATGAAGATGACAAGCAAAATCTAAGTATTCTAATGCCGAAGTGCTCCAACCTCGGTATTTAGTATACGCGGTGAAGGTATTAGTTGACTTCGGTAAAGTCATACTTGTGTTGCAGTAAGCTCGGTTTCGATTTTGCCGAGACTTCGCGCCGTAAAATGTTTACCGGTCTCGATGGAGCGGTAAAGAGAGAAAACTGTGGTTTGTTTTCCAAAATGGAGCTCAACATTATTAGATATATGCCATAAGTTTAATATCTACAGCTACTTCATAATAGCTGGAGACAGGTAGTACCCATTTGAAGAACTGGACGATGTATCTTTTCAAAGAAGGTATCGACTGAAAAAGAAACTCTAAGATACTTTGTAAAATATTGCATGTCCAGACTAAAGTAGAAGAATCCATCCCATGACGCCTCTCAATCGCTTTTTCTCAAAAGTAACTAAAGTGCTTTTATATCCCTTTGTTTATGACTCCTTCAATTGTTTTGATTTGTACGGTGCAAAACGACTGATACGAAGAGAACGGCACTGTAAATTACAGCCCCATCTCTCGGCGTTGGAGGGAAGTTTCGAAGTACTTCAGGTTTGCGAACTACTAAATGCCCATCCATGGCATACATTATCCACTTAACTCTATTATTCTGTTAACATCATATAATTTCTTCTCATTGACAGAAATATTTCAGAGTAAAATACCGACAAAGGATGGTCATTCAGTTTACTGTTACTCTGTGCAACTTTCACGCGTGTCTACTGGTCAGACTATTAATGGGCGATATCCGCTGACATTTCCGGGGCACGATACTCGTAGAATGCAGCGACCCTTGTTAGCACCCGAAGCATGTTCATGACAGTGGCGTCCAGCTGATGCTGTGTTGCCTATTAATCTGCCTGAGCCGTGTCTGCTGAATCTCTGAGGTTCAAAACCCATACATTATTTTTCCCAGTCATCTCATCATTACTTTTGGGTTTTGTATGTTGCATTACATAATGGACTACACAAAGACTTCCGTCTGGACTCTCCGAATACAAATACCGTAATACATATCAAACAGAAGAAGAATTTACTATTGGTACGTGTAAAATAAGTAAAAATAATTACGACACCTCATGCAGGTATATGTTTCCGATAATGCAAAGAATTTGGGATTGGAATGTTGCATTTAAAATTGGAATTGCATTCATAAGGTTTCATTAATAATAATGATAATAATAATAATAATAATAATAATAATAATAATAATAATAATAATAATAATAATAATAATAATAATAATAATACTTACTACTTACTGGCTTTTAAGGAACCCGGAGGTTCATTGCCGCCCTCACATATCCTGATCCCTATCCTGAGCAAGATTAATCCAGTCTCTACCATCACATCCCACCGCCCTCAAATCCATTTTAATATTATCTTCCCATCTATGTCTCGGCCTCCCCAAAGGTCTTTTTCCCTCCGGCCTCCCAACTAACACTCTATATGCATTTCTGGATTCGCCCATATGTGCTACATGTACTGCCCATCTCGAACGTCTGGATTTTATGTTCCTAATTATGTCAGGTGAACTATACAGTGCGTGCAGCTCTGCGTTGTGTAACTTTCTCCATTCTCCTGTAACTTCATCCCTCTTAGGCCCAAATATTTTTCTAACAACCTTATTCTCAAACACCCTTAACCTCTGTTCCTCTCTCAAAGTGAGAGTCCAAGTTTCACAACCATACAGACCGGTAATATACGGTAACTGTTTTATAAATTCCAACTTTCAGACTTTTTGACAGAAGACTAGATGACAAAAGCTTCTCAACCGAATAATAACAGGCATTTCCCATATTTAGTCTGCGTTTCATTTCCTCCCGATTCTTCCACGGGATAATTTTACTCAGGATTGCTGCTACTGAATGTCCCATCCCCTCTCTTGGACTTAGTTGAGGTTCTTTCTCCGTACAATTTGTAGGTTTCTGATGTAGTGGTTAACGCTGCCGCGCAAGCGCTCTTGCTGCTCTTTCCCTCTAGAACACTATCGCGTACGGGTCTGCTCTTCAATATTCTGAAGTTACTTGAATTGGAACGACATTGAGTTACGTCACAATATTCTGACGTCACTTGCTTAGCAACGGACTAGACTCTTGCATTGGAATGGCGTTTGCTAAATGAATGAAGTTAGCTGTATGTCTTATTTCTGTTATCATAGAACCATACTAACGGCTCTCCTACAAACCAATTCAGATGAAATACAGCTATACAGTTGTAAATACTTTATACAGATATGGTACGTATTCAATCGATAGAAAATGAAAAATAACAATTAATGATACAACACACAAATTGTGTTACATTTATTTCACTCTAAATCATATTCATTATCCTTATAAATAACAATCAATTCCTTAAAAATCTCAATTTCATAATAACACCAATCCAGAACATAAATATTTCACTCAATTACATGGATCCTTTCAATCCCCTTTTACTTTTTAGGTTATTATTTAATTATATGTATTTGCTTATTTAGCGTTATAAATTACGAATCCAAAACGACCAACATCAAAATTGGTATAACTTAAAATGTATCAATAGAGGTAAATGCCCAAAACCGGACCCCCATTTTGTTTTTGATTAAAAAAATACATAAAACAGTAAAAAAATATATTTTAAAAGCATGTAATATTTACTTTATAGTATTATGCAGCATTTACATTTTACTTTTAGAAAATATTATTAAAAAATAGTAGGAAAAAAATTATTTTCAATAACCTTGCACTTTGGCGATTTGAAAAATAGTTGCCGAAATCGGACCCCTTTTAAAAATAATCGAAATAACACTAAACAAATTGGAAAAAGATATTAAATAAGAGAAAACATAATCTAGTTTCAAAGCATAAGTATAATATTACAATTACAGGTTTTAGTTAGTTAGGATGTATTCAAAAAAGATACACAAAACGTACAACAGAATTAAATCGTTTAGCGACAAAAATCGCAGATGTTCTTGTCCTTTTCAGTCCCAGCACATAGCGCACATGACCCAAAGTTCCCCTTTAGAATCCTCCGAAAATTTTCTGTCACAAAACACACACACACACACCAAGCATCATCTTTGGTTGGGGAAACTTCCGAGAAAAGATCCAATTCAGATATTCCTGAGGTCATGATTTTTTCATCTTCAGTGCTTGATTCTTTCACATTTTTCACAAAATTTAGACGCTTTTTCACGAGCCCTTTCCCTTTTCTTGAAGGCTATACTTCTGAACCACGTCCCTGGCCTCGATTGCTTTTGCGTCCTTGAGCACGATTCCGTGGTTGTTGTTCAGCTTCCATGGCGTTTTTAGCTTTTTTAGCTTCCACTAATTGGGCTTTATAAGACGTAGATGTGATGACCGTAGAACTGCAGGTCTTTCGCCTCCTATTCGAGAACCTTTTTTTTTTTTAATTTTGGAATGGGAGTGATGTCAAACGGACTTGTCTTAGAAGATGTGGAACCCTGAGAATCCTCAAGTGTAGCTGATGACAGAGGAACGCCCTGACCTGCCGAAGATGTTGATGGTTGATTTGGGTCAAACTCTAAAATAACTTGTGGTTCGTTCACATCACAGTCTTCTCTGTTCTCTGGAAAGCTCTGGTTTTCTGCTGTTCGTTTGTTTAACTCAGATTCATAGAAAGAGAAATATCGTTTTTTGTTTGCCTCTTCAATGTATTCGGCATCTGAAAGCAGCTTCTTGTTCAAGGGTTGCTTTAAATCCCTTGATTGCTATTTGAGCTGTTTGGCATCTAATATAGGCTTTGCCAAACAGGTCTATTGCATCAAAAGCACTGACAGCACGTTCATTTTGCCTTAACCACTGCCTGATTTCCTTGCTGTAGTGAACTTTAAGGGGACCATGAAAGTTTTGTCCAAATGTTGTAGTTTGTGTGAAGAGTGAGGTGGCAGCGACACAATGGTAACATGATTTGTTTTTGCCAAGTTGTTCAGATCAATATTCTGTGTAGCTAAGTTGCCATCGAAGAGCAACAGCACAGGTTTTTTGCTTTGTAGGATTGGCAAACTCGGTATAGTGTCGAAACCACTGAGTGAAGGAGTTCATTTGGATCCACTCTGAATAGTACGCTGTAAAGATTGTTCCTTCCTACCCCATTATCCTCCTGAAATTTGGAATAGAATTCCAAGAGAATAAGAGTGTGTACAAATACAGGTAAACTTTAAATATGAAAAAAATAAGGGGTCCGGTTTAGGCAACTAAAGGGGGTCCGGTTTAGGCAACTAAAGGGGGTCCAGTTTACGCGACTATAGCCAACATTTTGCTAATTCAATAGATTTTTAAGCAAACATCTAAATTAAACGGTGTAATGACAAGCAATAACCTTAAACCTTACCATTTAAGAATATATATAGGTCGAATGGCTTACTTGCCAATATCTAGGAGAAAAAACGAAAAATGTAGCACCATGTAAAAACTTTTTCCACTGTCAAAACACGTAATTGCGGACTGATAAGCAACAAGTGAAGCGGGCGAAGTGTGTGCTCCGCTACAGAGTGATAGAAGCCTAAACTACTATTTGCACTTAGTTCTGCTAGAATTCAGGAGAATGCAGAGCCAGGAGACCAGGGGTCCACTTTAGGGGAAGGAGTCCGGTTTAGGGCACTTTCCTCTATGAATGAATGCCGCACTGATCCCACACGTACAGTAGTGGCAAAAAAAGACCGGACCGACCCTTGTAGCTGATTTCAGAGCCTTGTTCACTCCAGAGCACGATAGACTGGTAACTAAGACTTTCGTGGTTCGAATCCTGCCTGAGAAGGAAACTTTTTTTTGTTCCTTATTCATATTTATTCCCAATACTTTTCGATTGCTGGTAAAATTCATGTTCTGGGAATAGTAAGTTAATTAAGTAGTAAAATATCGCTGCAATCGAAAACTATTGGGAATAAATTTCAAGAAGGAACAAAAAAAAGTTTCCTTCCCAGGCAGGATTCGAGCCACGAAAGTCTTAGTTACCAGTCTATCGTGCTCTGTGTGAACAAGGCTCTGAAATCAGCTACAAGGGTCGGTCCGGTTCTTTTTGCCACTACTGTACATAAATACAAGTCAAGAATCACTTGATGAACAATCATATATAGAAGATTCCAACAAAACGAATTGTATTGCATGTGAGACATACATTATCATAACATTGTAGGTTTTAATTGCATCAGTAATATTTGTATAATATCACGTCGAATCTGTGTCACAAAGGCATAAGTACAAACATTTTATTTTTTTTTATCAAATTTTAACAAATTATATATAATAGTGACATTCAACAAACACAAAATATGTAACATGCGTTCTATGTATTTTACATTTATATTTTTACATTTTCGGCAAGTCGGCGAAACTATTCACAAATCAGTCAAATTTAACATATTTCTCAAAAAATATCGGATTCTTATTACATATAACTCATGACTAATATTTAAATCGTTGTTATGTTTATTACTGTGAATACCATATTGGACTTACAGTACGTTTTAGATATCGTTATAACATTTGAATATCTGATGATGCCGTATAGGCGAAAACTTTCATATATTTTCTTCAGTAAGATGTATTAGCAAATAATAATTTGCAACAAATGATAAATCATATGATAAATTTATAATATTGACTGATTTAACTGAAAACTCAAAATGAATTGTAAGATAATTTAGTGTTGTTGAAATTGTTAATAGCGAGATGAAACCTAAGGATTCGCCGTAGATTACCTGGTATTCGCTTTAGAGTTGGAGAAAATCTCGGAAAAAAAGCTGATGATCAGTCATGCGGGAATCGAACCCACGCCCGAGCGCACCTACTGATCTGTAGACAAACATGCTGTCGCCTGAGGTACTTCAGTGGCTAATAATAATAATAATAATAATAATAATAATAATAATAATAATAATAATAATAATAATAATAATATGTCCCTATATGGAGAATCTCTTTTTTTAGTTTTGCTGGATGTACTATCGAAGGTAAGGCGACCTTCATAGCACCCCAGATTTTGTATTTATCTTCATCAAATGATCTGCTCTTGTCGAGGAGGAATGTACTGGAAATAATCTCACAAAATTCAATGAACTTGGAATAACTTGGAATTTACAAGAAAAGGTACACTATTTCCGCATCGTGCACTTGTCAAAATGCCAGACACTTGTGTGAAGAAAAGCATTTCTTTTTGGGAAAAAAAGTCTTGCCATTTACCTACTGAGTTTCTCATCTCAAACTATCCCCTGAGCTCTCTTTTTATTTATCGATTATGAATAGGCATATGACAATATATGATAGGATATTATTATATTATAGTTCACAGAAAAAGTACATATATAATATATAATCATTTAAAACCTTACATTACATACTTTATAATTTTAACCTGGATATAACATTTTTAATACAATTTCTACAATTTAAATATCCCTGAGCTCTCTCAACTACCTGTATTAATTTGTAACTATTCTGAATAATATGAATCCATGCGAATATTACTCCAAGAAATCCTTTGTATGGCTAGACAAAATTCAATAATTCCTATTTACAAATTTCTGTTCAGAAACGAGTTTATTTTTTAATGAGGACTGAACAACATGGAAGCGCTTAATCATATTATGCTTATAACTTAATCTCCTGACAATGACTGACATGTTAGTTGAAAAGTTGTTTCTAGCTTGTATAATGGATTGGGACGAAAGAAACTTGTAGTACGACCGTGAATTTCCTGTTGGTTTCACCGACAACTTTTCTTGTAGTTTACACAGTAATTAGCCCCTGCTGATTCTACAACTTCTCTGTCAGTTTTGTACGATGGGTAGTCGGATCAGTAAATTAAAGGCTTAAGAGTAGTTCCAGCTTTCGTTTGCTTATCACAGAAGTTAATTTCATGTTCAGTTGTGTCTCAATACAAACGAGAGAGTTTATATACCTGAACCTTTATTTGCTCCACTCAACTCTACATTATTTCCTCTCCCAAATGATTTTATAAATCCAGTGTACTCTGTCAGACTAATATTTTTATGAAGGGTACACACCATTATAAAGGATGTACCAATAAGAACGCCGGATTAAATAATGGGAATAAATGAAACAAAACAGATAACAGTATAGATAACAGTGCCGCCAAGCCAAGAAGACAATGGCACAATGTCGCAACAACATCTTGTTATTGTTGGGTTTGCGGCACTGCTATCTGCTTTGTCATCTGTTTTTTTTTTTTTTTTTTTTTTTTGCATTTACTCACATTATTAAATCCAGCGTTCTCGTTGAGACATTCTTTATAGTCGTTGTTCCTGCCATAACTCCTATGTGCAAAATATAACCTTTTCAGTAGGAAGAAAAAAAACACATTTATTCATTCTATGGCAGCCGTACATAGGAGACGTGAATTCTTACATTTTCGAAACAAGGAAATATAATTACATATAGGAGATTTTATTATTTGCTGTATCACTATTTTAGTTATTTAATAGAGAAAAAATATGAAAAAAAGATAAATATGTCACATAGGATTTATTGCAGGAACAACGGCGATATACTATTGTGAATTCAATGAGATTTTCAAACACTGCTTTATGACAATCTTTAAAACCTTCAGTACTAGGTACTAATATTCTCATTTCCGACCCTACAATTAGAACACTGCACTGGAAAGAAATTTAAAAAAATTTAAATTTATTAAAACATTCTTCTCTCCATGTTCTTGCTTGTGTCTTGCCTATTTATGAGAATGTTGATATGAGAGTAGTCGTGAATGATGTTTACAATTACCATACGAGAACGAGAAGTAATTTCAATTTAATGGTTCCCAAGTGCAGATTAAATAAAATGTTTCATAGTTACAGTATTTTGGAAATTATCTACGGTATTAATTTGAGTGAAATTCGTTCCGACACCGGGAATCGAACCCGGGACCTCTCAACTGTGCGCGCTGGGTGCTCTTTCCATCTGAGCTAAACCGGGACACGACCCACGGTGCCGGCCGAACTCCTTTCACTGTATTGTACTATCAATAGTCTACGACTTTCATTTAAGACATTCAAGCTATGTATGCAGGAACGCATATTTAAATGACTTTATGACTTGGGAATTACCTTTTATAATAAATTGCCTGAAAATATTTAGAGAATTAAATGCCTGAAGAGTTTCAAACATAATGTTAAAACACTTTTCCTAAACAAAATTTTTGTAGTGTGCAAGAATACTTGGATAATGATTTTATTGAACTATTTTTATCTGTACCGTAGCATACTTACTGCAAAGTAATTTCGTTTTATACTTAGTATGTGTTATGTAATTTTACTGTGTAAATTATTTCATTTGTACTTAATCTATTGCAATTGTATTTCTAAATGATTGTAATAAAACATGTAACATTCGGTCTATTTAACCTCTGTACACTGTCACTGCTCTATTGGATTCTGATGAAAGTTTAAAAGTGTTAGTCTGTATTTCAAAGTTTTATTCGTGTAGTGTTGGCAATATTTATCCGCTTTCATGTTCCGAAAGATGGTTAGAACAGAGTATATTCCAAATCAAACCGTTGAAGACCATTGAATATAATGACAAATATGTTTAATATTGTACATTGAACACTTTTTTGTTAAATTGTGAGAAGTAAAATCATGTTCCTAAAAGTGAAATTAATTAAGACAAAAGAAATAAGGTAACGCAATATAACACGCAATTTCGATCCTATAGTTTAGGAAAAACTTCCTTATGAAAAATCTACTGGGATGGAAAGGTAAAGGGGAGGAAAGTTCGGGGCAGAAGAAGGTATCAGATGATAGACAACAGTAAGATATATGGATCTTACGAGGAGACTAACAGGAAGGCGGAAAATAGAATAGATTGGAGAATTGTGGTTTTGCAGTGAAGGACCTGCACTTGGGCAGAAAACTATGGCTTAATGAGTTTAGATAAACGAGACGTAGATTGGATTTTTTTCCATACTTGCTGATGACTATAGGAATAATTCACAATGATTTGAAGGTAGGCAAATAGAAGTGTGATAATGAGAAATGTATCCTACTCATTAGCATCGTTGTAAATGATTAAATCCACTTGGATGACAAATGGTAACCAGCAGAATGCAGTGTAGTTACAGGGCACAAACCATTTAGAGGTTCCAAGTCAGGTTTAAGTTAATAAAAGGAACAGAGTTGATGTGTGCAGTTGTTGACAAAGTATACAGACCGATTATTTAGTCCTCAAAGCTCAGCGACGCGAAAGAAGGGAAGTAATATGAGTACTGGGAAGAGTTCGGAGTAGAGCTAGGAGCGAGCCGTCAGTAAGGAAATGCATTACAGCTTAACTGTACTGGAAACACAATGCTCTACCGCATGCGTGATATCCGATCGTTCTGAATGCAAGCGACTGACTAACCTGAACACCCCTTGGCGTAACTTAATGGACTCGCCTGACCCAGGCGCACATTGTCGGCGACTGTCAGGACTAAATAATCGTACTGTACTTTATGTAAACACGAATGGATGTTAACAGCAGGAGGAAACAGAATTACGAAGCTCAGTAATAGAGCACCCAGTGCGTAGAACTAGGGGTCCCGGGTTCGATCCTCGGCTTCGGAGCGAATTTTTCTCTGACATCAACAAATAATAACCATAACAAAAAATTATGTAGGACCAAAAATTAATAATATTTACTTAAATTGTGGAATGATTAAGAGTTAGAATGAAAGTACGGCTAGTAAATGGCACATACTTTTTCATTACACATACCGGTATTATGTAACAATTATTCAGAGTCGTATCTTTACCGGTATTTTTTCTTTATAAAATCACACCGCTCTAAATCTTACTCCAAAGATCTGTCCTATTGAACAACTCGAAAGTTGAATAAAATTATTAAAGAACTGTTGCATAAATAATATGAATAATTTTATAAGTAACCCCAAATGAAATACTTTGGAAATATATTATATATTATATAATTTCATTTAGCATCAGTTATTGTGTCAGCCGCGGCGTCGCGGTCTAAGGCATCCCGCCTAGGACTCGCGTTACGGAATGCGCGCTGGTTCGAGTCTTCATGGGGGAAGAAATTTTCTCATGAAATTTCGGCCAGTGTATGGGACCGGTGCCCACCCAGCATCGTGATGCACTTGGGGAGCTACGATAGGTAGCGAAATCCGGTTGCGAATACCAGCTATAACGGATGGGGGGAGATCATCGTGCTAACCACACGATACCTCCATTCTGGTTGGATGATCGTCCACCTCTGCTTCGGCATGTGGGCGTGAGGCCAGCAGCCGGCTGGTCGGTCTAGGCCCTTCACTGGCTGTAGCGCCACGGATTATTGTGTCAGAGAAGTTAAGGAAATGACTCAAGAGTCAAATTTGAGTGAATCACTATTTCTATATTTTGTTTAAATGGTTTAACACATAAGATATGTTTGTTTGTAACTTTAATTATTTATTACATATATTTTTCAAGTCTGAGAGAATGTGTTTCAATCTTCATGGAATAATTGGTTTAGTAAAATGTTATTATGAATATGGTAGAAACTTCATTGGAGAAACAATATTATTTCAGGTAAAAATTCATCTAAGAGTCGGCTCTTTCAATATAATTTATATCGTGCATAATTAAAAAGTTTGAAGAAAGCGGTTCAGTTCATAATAAAATGAAATCGGGAAGACCATGAATTAGTGATATTCAGGTTGTAGAAGTTCTTCATGAAAGCCACATCTTCACTAGAGGAAACCTGTTATCAGTTAATAGTGCTAATGTGTTAAGTAAACGCTTACAAATGCAATACAGCACTGTTTGGAAAAAATTAAGCAAACGTCTAAAAACGTATCCTTTCATTTAGTGCTCTGCCCAAGGGCAGGTCTTTCAGTGCAAACCCAGCTTTCTCCAATCTTTCCTATTTTCTGCCTTCCTCTTCGTTTCCTCATATGATCCATGTATCTTAATGTCGTCTATCATCTGATATCTTCTTCTACCCCGAACTCTTCTCCCGTTCATCATTCCTTCCACTGCATCCTTCAGTAAGCAGTTTCTTCTCAGACAGTGACCCAACCAATTCCTTTTCCTATTCCTGATCAATTACAGCATCATTCTTTCTTCACCCACTCTTTCCAATACTGCTTCAATTCTTATTCTGTCTGTCCACTTCACACAATCCATTCTTCTCATATCCACATTTCAAATGCTTCTATTCGCTTCTCTTCACTTCGTCGTATTGTCCATGTTTCTGCCCCGTACAATGCCACACTCCATACATAACACTTTACTGGTCTCTTCCTTAGTTATTTCTCCAGAGGTCCGCAGAAAATGCTCCTTTTTATATTAAAAGCTTCCTTTGTCATTGCTATCCTTATAAATTGGAAAAATCATATTTAAATTGAAGAAAGCTGATCATGAAAGGAGATACAACTCTTTATTAGGTGTTTTAGCGTAAATGGAAATTGACTCGGAATGGTTGTCTCCAATATTGTGGGCAGATGAGGCTCACTTTACTCTCAATAATGTAGTCAATGCAATTAAAGAATATGGACAACAGACAATCCACGTCCACAGACTAATTTCCATTCTTAGTACTTTTCTTAGCGGCTTAGTTTATCTTGATTGCTTCTGCATGAGTTATTTTTTTTCTCAAATAACGTTCAGCTGCTTTATTGGCGCCATAGACTCAGAGATACCAACTTCTTAAATTTTCTTCCACTCTGTTTTCGTTGCTAACTTCAGAGTGTTGCCTCAGAGCAACAGAATGCATATAAACATCACACAGAAAAAATAAAAAAATAAAAAGTTATGTTTTGCTTTGAGGCAACACTATGCAGTAGAAGATTAATATGTTTGGCAGTTATATTCATTTCAACTACATTAGTTGATTTATACTCTATAGCGCACATTTGATTTCAACGTGGTTAAGTAAGAAATAAATAGAAATAAATTAATATAAATAAGAAACAAAAATTGATTCTACACCACTAAGGCTATGCATATGAAATACGCAACCCTGTTGAAAGATACGGTGGCAAACATGTTTAATTCAATTGTTTTATGAGACAGAAATGAATGACCATATTACGTTAAGTAGAATTTATGCGTTTCGTGGTGTTCAAGGTGGTATAGCATGTTATGAGATTTTGCGCAGTATCATATATATTATGCTCAAACAACTAACTTTGCGGAGGTAGCTAATATATCATAGGCTACATATCAGGTTCTTCATCAAACAAGGATCTTGGTAACAGACTCAACAGAGAATGATTCCTCTTTCCTCGTGTTATCTGATGATTGAGTCGACACATCGCTTCAAAGCGTTGAACATTTCCGCAGCACAAAAGCCAAACATTTTTTAATTAAAGAGGTAACGGGTAAAATATAGACCATTTTTAGTCGAAAATCGCATTTTGGTTTTCTTGTAAAATTGAATTAGCAATCTCTTATTTATATGTTGAACAAGTTTCAATGCTTTGCGGCGATCGAAAGCGTAAAAACACAATCAAATACATAGCACAAGAAAACGGATACAACCCCAACATAATAGACAACATAATATGAAAGACAAAACATAATTACAAAAACATAAGAATACACCACAAACACAAGAACACAAAAAATACATCAGACTAACATACGAAAACAAAAACATACACAAGATGCAACCTCATTCAACATACAGAACAAATAATACTCTACAAAAACATCTCAACACACAAACAACACAAACAAACAAATACAACCACACAGGCGTATACAAGCTCAATTGCAATACCTGCAACAATTTCTACATAGGACAGACAGGCAGATCATTTCAAACACGTTACAAAGAACACATCACAGCCATAACAAAATTACAAAACACTTCCACATATACAGAACACATCACAAATGCTAACCACACCTACAGAGACATCAACACAGACATTGAAATTCTACACATCTAACCAAAATGCCAGAAACTAAACACACTAGAACAATACGAAATATACAGATACACAAAAACACATCCAAATGAAATTGTGAACACACAACTCAATTTCAGAACACACACACTCTTTGACTCCACATTACACTACACAAACACACTCCCACAGGAACCAAAACAAAAGGCGCCAAGACCAGCAACAGCCAGTTCTGAAGAAGGCCAATAGCAGGCAGAAACATGTCAACCAGGTACGGTAAAATTTAACACGAGAAAGACATATAATATATATTCCGAAGTAATATAATGTTAAAAGTTGTGTAATCAAGGTGCATAAAAATTACGCAATATATAAATGGCTGTACCCTTGAACTTCAATCCATATACACTTTACAAGCTGTTTTATCACACTTTTTTCAGCATATTTCGTCATCAGAGTGTGAAAGCTTCTACAATTTTGATGCTGGGAACATGAAATTTTTACTGCATGCTCTATACACTTTTATTAACAAAATAGATCATGGGTTTTATGATTAAATGAATATAGTACTCTTTGAAATAAAAATGAAATATTTATAGTGGCAATGGAAAATTCCTATTTTTAGGTATGCAGTGGTTATAAAAATTTTCCCACTTTTGTAATAAAGATAAAGGAAACCTAATGTCTGATATTTTTGCAAGTACCTATGCCATTGGTCTTGCAAAAATAATTCAAACATTTTACAGAAAAATTGAGCGACACATTTCATTTTGCAATACGCAAATTTTTCAAAATATTTTTGTTAATAACTCAATAACTAATTGATTTATAGAAATTAAACTTCACCCATCATTATATGAGCCGTTCAGAGCAAAAGTGGTGTAAGTCAAAATCGTGTAATGAGGTTTAAGTAAAAATTCTGTAAAATACAGCACAAAGTAGCAATTAATATGTCCTTCTTGCTATCCACTGACTACTAATAGTTTAAATAAATTGAATATTAATTGCTACTTTGCGCTGTATTTTACAGAATGTTTACTTTAACCCTCATTACCTATTTTTGACTTACACCACTTCTGCTCTGAACGGCTCGTATATCAGAGCGTGATTATGTGTACAAAAAGTCAATGACGTAGCTTGAAAAATGTAGAAAATAGAAATTTAATCCAGCACTCGGTTAAAAAGTTATGTTTCATTTATTCATACCCGGAATTATTTTACATATAAAAGTATACATATTGAAATGATTGAATTTACTTATCACTTAAAAAAAGAATTGAAATTGGTCCATTGACACCATTTGTTCTACTGTAGCGATGTTAATCTCTTAAGCACATCGTTATCTTGATAGAGTAGAAGGATGAAGCTTATATGTAGGTTTCCATAGTAACCTGATCGCTCTTTTTACAGTCGATCCGACAAGAGCACTAAACAAAGGGTTTTATGGGTAATAAGAGAAAGAAGTGACATCTCTAGAGTGCGGCGCCCAGACATGAATAAAAGGCAGAAACAACTTCGTTTTATGTCCGTCATTTCTCGCCGTAAATTTTACAGACTGATGACGTATCAAGGGCCGTTGCTAACTGACCCAAATGATTTGTGGCGTGGAAACTCGACGCACAGCGTGTCTGTTACGATAACGAGCGAAATCCCTTAGGCAGACTCTGCCAAAGCCTGCGTTTGTGCAATAAACGTTAACACCGAAATCAGGAGCAGAAGCTAATTACACTGGTGCAGTCAGCAGCAGAAATAAAATGGCAGCATAGCGATCACATGGAACGCAGTGAATTCTCTAATTATTTGTTGGAAAATGTATGACAAAAGTACATTAAACGTTGGCAATATAATAAACGTGATCGTGTTTGAAGGTTACAGTTCTTGTGTCATAGTTTAAGTTATTTAAATTTAAAATATTGAGAATATAAGAAATAATCAAGATAAGAACTTTAATACTACTAGCAAATACCTTACTATAATAGTACCGGACAGCTAGCAGTTTTGCATGCGAACTACGCTGGTGCTGCTACCTACCTGCCGGTATGGAGATACTCGCGAAACAAGCTGTAATGAACTGCAATGTATATTGTTGCTGGACTAGTTAATAGTTTTATAAATTAGTGCTGTGTTACAATGTCAGGGTGTATATGTGCTGTTTATAATTGTGACAATTACAGCATTACAAATTGCTCCAAATCGTACTTTCGATTTCCGAGGGATCATAAAACGTGAGTCAACAAAATTCGTTATTAGGCCTAATGTCTTTGTCTCTGTGTTGATAGAAAAATAAAAATTAGCTTTTTTATTTAGGCCTAATAAATGAATAGAAGTTAAAATATATTAGAAATTTTAAGGTTTTAGCAAATTAAGTTTTATTGTTGTCTACATGCCTTTACTAATAATTATTACAAGCATCAGAATACTACCATTTTTATTTTTGCAGTTGTCAGCAATGGGTATATAAAGCATTATTGTAAATTTATTCCTAATGTCAGAACTGATTTTGTCTCACTAAAGCAAAGAAAAAATATGTAACAATTAATAATTACGGAAAGTAATATGAAGTATGCAATATTCTCATAATATACAGCTCTGATATAAGGTAATAATTTACATTAAATACTATTCAACATTTCTTAAGTGTTTCATATATAATTCCACATTAGTACTTCACATTTTAAACAATAGTCCGAATCCCGCTATGTTAATATTTGTATATGTGGACGTAATTCTATCCCGCTCCGCTAGATGTCAGGTCCGCGATATTTCGCACTCACGCCAATGCTACTAGTATACAGCTGTCCGGTATTATTATAGTAAGGTATTGCTACTAGCGCCAATATACCGGTGTCTCTTCTAAAAGCTCCGTTTTCATTCTAAACATTTATCATTAATAGATCACGAATAACGAAATTTCGTAGTTGTGTAGTTAGCATTGCTCAAGGGTGTAACTCATGACAATAGAGGAAACATATCAAGGAAAAGGATAAATTGAATCGATCATTTGTAAAACCACATGAGTCCACATTTTTACGAAAACGAATTAATGGTACTATAGCAAGCACTAGGGGTAGACGTATCATTTCCAGTCGAAACAACATGAGTCCTATCTTTACTAAGCAGTCTATAAAGTCTTAAAATATTGAGTAGTTCCTTCCAAAACCACATAGTCCCGGACTCATGTGATTTTAACACTTACCGCCAGGTGCACCCGTGATGGTTTTGCCACCATGCACTTCTTTGTCAAAATAATGGACAGTGAGTGTAGTTTCAAGAGTTCTGTAGAAGTAAAAATACGCAAAAAGTGTCATTAACAAAGATGTGTATAAAAGAGAGGATAAATCATTGCAAAGACAAGGATCTTTCACATAACTAATCACAGAGGAAATAATATAGTTGCAAGGAAGCAAGATCCATGCATTTAAGTAATATACGATTGTTTAATTTATGTTATGGGTATGAAGTTTTGATGGGAATATATGTTACATTGTCACAATGATCTCGTTGTTAGTCCTGTCAACGAGAAGCATTTATGTGAAATTAAGTAGGGTTATGGTCAGAGACATGGCATATATATATGTTAATACTATCGTTTCTGTTGCTTTCAGGTGCAAGTAACAGTGTTCTATGAAAATACCTGTACCAGATAGAATAGAGATTTTTAACAAAACTGTTTCATTTGAAAGAAAAAATGAGCAAGATTTATACCTTCAAGAATTGCAGCAGTGCATGATAAAAAGAGAAAACGTCCTCGAAGAGAGATCCCAAAGTAAGAAACACCGTCTTTTTTGGAGGGATAATATGAAATTTATGTTATTTACATATTGTTAAATAAAGATATGTGTGTAGCCATACATTTCCATTAAACATACGACACACTGTTTTGAAAATGAATTACTTAGAAGTAACTTTTTTTAAACAGGCTATGATATTTTGTATTTAATTTGTGAATGATATGAGCCATTTTGAATCTGAAGTAAAAATAACAATGTAAATTGATTGAAAACTCTATAATAATGTATTTCACACTGCAACAAACAATAATTACACTACATATTGTAACAGGATACTGGAGTTGCTATTATGGTACTTGTTAAAACAACATAAGTCCAAGAACTTAAAAAAATATTTTAAGATGATATGAATTGAGATAATTAATATCCAATGCTTTTGTAATCAGACATCCTTATGTATGGTCATCCTGTAAATATTTCACAGAACTAATGTAAAATTCATTAACTCTAGATAGTTTTTTCTATTTTACTCGAAACATATTTTTTGTGACTCATGAGGTTTTACAAACGACAATCTCTACTTCCCGCGTGTAAACTGAATCACCTGAATTAGTAGTCAGAAGCTCTCCCAATTTAGCACTGGAGAAAGTCATCAAAGTGTGCTAAGATATAAAACTGCCTTGAATTCACAAAACATTTAAGTTTGTTTGAATATTTAGACGGCTTAATTTCATATTAGAGAGCAATTGATAGCGATAGTAAATCACAGACTCAGTACTTTGAAACTACTGTAGTAACATATTTAAACTATAAAGAACTTTTAACGAAAAATTATAATAAGATTATGTGCAATTCTAGCAATCAGTAGACAAGGGGTCGACAGAACGTCAACGTAGGGGACGTCATATGAAACACAGTCCAGCTTGTAAGACGAGGGGTTGTAGAAAGGAGTAGGCTGGGAGGAGAGGACTCAACGTCGCCCGTATAGTCTGGAAATAAGGAACCGAACTATATGATGTATTCGCATCCTTCTGATGGATTTGAAATTATTCATCAGTCATTCCCGATGTATTAATTAGTGAAGTGAAATCTGGTTCTCCAAAATAAGTTGCAATTTGTAATTGCTCAAATGAATGTTGATACGTCAATCGGGAGCGCGCTTTACATTTGTAATTGTAATTGTAATTTTATTGTTGATATTGTAGTTGGAATCTCCTGGTAGAGGGGCAGAGAAGGCCTGACGGCCTTATCTCTACCAGGTTAAATAAATAAATACTAAATACTACATTTAACGTGTTTCATTTTTTAAAGAAATTGATTATATATATATATATATATATATATATGTCGAGCCTAATATTGAAATAAGTCTAGCACAAAATGATCGAAGGAGTAGACATTTTGAATTATAGTGAATTTTTGGGAAATTTTTAAATCTATGGTAAACTGCTTATTTTCACTCTACTGTATATGTATGTGGTGTTTTTTTGGTCCAGTAAAAATACTCATCTTTACTACAAAACTCTTAAAAATACTGTTATGTTCTATGGACAAAAAAAACTGAAGTGTATAAAATGAGTGTATTTTCCCTTATTTATGCTTCGTTGCAAAGTTTCAAATTTTTTTAATATCAGAAAATGATATTCGGCAACGCTTTTTCCTTATCAGTAATTAATATTATGACAAAGAACACGTGACGATGGAGTTTTGTGTAATGTTTCTTTATGGTGGCAATATGAAACCCTTTAAGTAGTTTAGAACATAAACCTATTACATTTTCTTCCTGTGCACAACAAAAGAATTTCTCTTCTCATTCTTCTACAAATATTCGTTTTGCTGTACTCTTTAGGTTTAATGGCTTGGAAACAGGCGTGCTTATCGCCGGTTACGTATGCACTCTGCCTGTCCTACGTGGAGTGAGTGCGTGTGGAGGGATGCATTAGTGAACTGCCCTGCATAAGTAAGATGCCGCTTGCCGCATGAAATGACGACCGCTGCATTAGACGATCGGTGTATGAGATAGATATTGTAGAAAGAGAAGCAGAAGGGAAGGAGTAAAAGATTAATCTAGAGAAGATAACAAATAAAGTTAGAATTAATTAAGGGATTAAAATTTAACATAGTAATAGAGAAACAGTATAATATTTCAAAGTTGAATTAAAATTAAGAAATAAAATTAATATAGTAGCCTATGCTTATGGCTTCGTGTAACTAGGAGAATGTGAATATAACATCATATTCTTATTTTGAAATTCTGTAACGTTACAACTGCAACTAGTTTGGAAATGAATACACAAAAGGGAAAATAGCTAGTAGTCTCTCGAAATCCACCTTCATGCAATAACCAATGCATTAACACAAAACTATTTGAAAAATTAAATAATTGAAAATATTTACGGGCACAAATAAATTCAATTAATAATGTACAAGAATAAATTTATGTTATAATGCAGACTGCAAATCGATGCTATTATGTCTTAATGAACATTTGAAAGTAAATTAATTTAAAGAAAGAGAAAATGACATACTGTTTACAAATCGCTGATTAGTTCTATACTGATTTATGCTTCTGAAACATGGACAATTACAGAAAAGAGACGAACAGAAACTGAAAATCTTTGAACGTAAAATTTTGAGAAAAAATATTTGCAGTATCTGACTTAAATCAGTTAAGAATGGAGAAGGTTAGCGAACAAAGTTTACAGTCTGTACAGAGGGAAAGACAATTAAAAGTTTTGGACGCAGGCCACTGAGAACAACAAAACTTGGGTATTTAAATAACTTGAAATAGTAGCCTATATGAAGAAGTTAAAAATTTGTTATGACCTGCACAGATAGAGTTCAATGACACTACATTGTCAATTCAGCAGCGACGAGATTTCATAGCTTGAAAAGTTAGTAATAATACACTAAATAATAATAATAATACTTACTTACTTACTGGCTTTTAAGGAACGCGGGGGTTCACTGAAGCCCTCACATAAGCCCGACATCGGTTCCTATCCTGTGTAAGATTAACCCAGTCTCTATCATCATATCCCATCTCCCTCAAATCCATTTTAATATTATCCTCCCATCTATGTCTCGGCCTCTTCAAAGGTCTCTTTCTCTCCGGCCTCCCAACTAAAACTCTATATGCATTTCTGGATTTGCCCATACGTGCTACATGCCCTGCCCATCTCAAACGTCTGGATTTAATGTTCCTAATTATGTCAGGTAAAGAATATAATGCGTGCAGCTCTGCGTTACACTACATAATAATAATAATAATAATAATAATAATAATAATAATAATAATAATGATAATAATAATAATAATAATAATAATAATAATAATATAAACCAATTATACAAATCATAGGCTTAATGACGAGGAGCAGGAGCAGGAGCAAGAGCAGGAACAGGAGCAGTACCAGTAGTAGCTTTACTTTTCCTGACAGAGTTAAGGCCATAAGATCTTCTCTTCCACTCAATCAAGTTTGAAACATGTACATGAAATGTCTAGAACATATACAAAAATAATACAAAACAACATAGAAGTAGATACCTACGAGATTACGTACCATCATTACGATTTAGTAAAAATGTTAATCAAAATAAAAAATGAATAAAAGAAGACAAATTTAACAAAGGTACTATTGGACTCAATGTCAGAAGGAAAACTGTTGTACAAAAAAATGATCGATTTCAATTTACTACATGTTGTGAATATTTCAGTAATGTGATAGTATGACAGACTGACATAATTACAAATTTATCAGTTCCATACGGTTCGCTTTTTGCCTTCGATTTCAAGAAGGAACACTATAATGGGATCTGTTAGGGCCCACATTCTGAGCTGTTGATGTATTTGTGTGTTGTTGTATGTGTATGTATGTATGTATGTATGTATGTATGTATGTATTCATTTACACTGCAAGTGGGCAAGCACCAGGTGGCAGTGGTATATACAATATAAACAATACACAATAAAATGATAAGCAATACACAATAAAATTTACAATACACAATACAATTTTACAATTTTGTTGTTGTTGTAGACATGCAGAATTAGTTATCTCGAACCATCTCATTTAGACTATCATTACCAATAATACTGCTCCCTATGTTTCTGTGAACACCTAAAAAATCTTGCAAAGCCTTTGGAATCCATGAGGTATTGTATAATTTGTTTTAAACCTTTCGAGTGTGATGAAGTAAATCTAACATATCGTAAAGAGGGCTTCTGAGGAATTTCATGGCTTTCAATCTTTCAACGGATTGTCTCGAACGAGCTTGACTGGCACTGCCGGGAATAACAAAACGTCTTGTCCTCGTAGTGTGTGTTATCGCTCTCTGGAGTGCACTTTTCACATCCCTTTCGACTGTAATAAACACTGCTTAGCAGTTTCAAAATAAGCGGGGACTGTTTCGTTTGCCCCAGTGTGGGTCCAGCCGAAAGAAAACCTTCAATAAGATATAAAAATGAAATAAAGTTGGAGACGAGACTATGTGGGCTTATTACGAGTACCTTTACTTGGATGATGAATATCCAACGAAATAGTAAAGAAAACTAGAAACCTATTTTCAAAGTGAATCAAACAGAAAAGGATTAGAAAAAAAACATAAAGAAATATTTGATGACGATTACATCTGTTTAAAAATATGTGAATGGAAATTTAAATGATTCTTCTCCTTTCTTACACATTTCACCATTATTAAGATTTTGCTGTTTGCTCTCTCAGGTGAACACAATTTTACATATTAAGCATACTCCCAAGGTGCGAACGAATACGGACGGGGTGGATACTAGTCTCCTGACTGCTTCATGTCCCTTGCATTGACTCAACGTAAGGTACGCTGGGCGAGCGAACGTAAATAGAGCTGTTGTAATAGCAACAGTGGCGGCTGGTATTGTACATATATTTTGCACTCCTACTTTGGTATATACTTATTACTGTAATAACTTTTCCATAATTTTCGTCTTTCTCAGTAGGCCTACCGGTTCGTAAAATGTATAGAGGGTGATTCATGAAGAGTTACCGCCACTTACGGACCTTATTTCTGAGAGAGATTCTAAGAAAAAATTGCCGTATAAACATGTGTGCTATTCTCAATATTTTCAGACTTATACTAATTTGAAGTTGTTAAAAATACTTTTTATCTTTGGTTTTAAGGATAAACGAATTTTAAAAATAGAGAATGAACAATTCAGAAGTTAAATTTTTTAATTGGCTAGTGTTCTGAAACTAAAAATGTGTTGTTAATTCCATAGTCGAATCAGGGATTGCAGAAATAGCACATGTCACTATTTGTGGCGAAATGAGTTTATTCGAGTTCCATGGACTGTTGATATAGGGCTATCATTCCATGTAGAAACCACATATTTCACATTTGGAGACCTGGGAAATCCTGGAAGCGCGCAGAAACAATTCATGTCAAAGACATGTGCCGAGACATTGGTTCCGATTCCATACGGCAGACATCTACGACACAAGGATACAAAAATTGATCCCACTGAATGACAAATGTCTCAATTCTGGTGGTGAATAGGTTGAAAAATAACTCAACAATTGCTATATGTTCCAATAAAACTTTTCACGAATCTTTGTTCTTTTTCTGTAAACGGCCCCAGGGAAACTTACTTTTTACGGCTCTCGTAATTGCGCTCGAGTGGCCAAAATTTGTGTAAGCACTTCTTTGGACATTATTAAAATTATGGGAGAAAAAAAGATTAATTTTTTAACTACCTCCATGAGAATGTGTGCTTGTAAGTACAAAGGAGAATACCATATTTACATTCTTCATTGGCATATCCATGCAAAATCATGCCAATTCAAAGAGAGAAGCTTGACGATGTACGCACACTAATGCGTTACATACCACATGAATATCAAGAATTTTACAACAATATTTTTCAGTGGCCTATTGTGAAAAAATACATTCATTTACATGCTGAACTTATGTATTAAGTACACAGTAGGCCTATGCATATATTATATCCCTAATTTGACAAATAAACTTTGGTTGAACTGAAATTATTATACTACAATCTTTAATTCCTTGCAGAAGCAGCATATATCAAGCTAATATATATTGATTTATTTAATTAACAATTCATTAGATTCCAATACATTTGGTATAAAACGACACATCTACTAGGCTTCTGTCTGAAGAAGTCAGTATTATAACCAATGATGTGGTCTACCACCAGTAATACCGTTTTTTGTGTATACTGAAAAATGTAGTTTTTATGACATGTGCTGTTTCTGCAGTCCCCGATTCAGTTGCTTCGTGCAGATTTTTTTTTTTTCAATTTTTAACTACATTTTTCTTACGCATTTATCACAATTGTTATAAATCACGTCATTCTTGTACATTCTTTAAGACTGTACATTAGGATGCAAAATTGACGTGTAAAAGTCGTGTGATCTCTACCATTTGTTGTGATAAGCGTGCAAGAATAATTAAATTTTTAGTTAAGAATTTAAGAAAAAAATGTACAAAGCAACTAAGGAATTAAGAACACATGTTTAGCTTCAGAATACTAGCCAATTAAAGAAATTATACTTCTGAGTAGTTCGTTTCCCTGTTTGTAAAATTCTTTTACCCTTAAAACTAAAGAAAAATGTATTTTTTAACAAATTCAAATTAGTATAACTCCTGCAAATATTGAGAATAGGACACTTGTGTATATGGCAGTTTTTGCTTAAAATCTCTTTCAGAAATAAGCTCCGTAAGTGACGGTAACTCTTCATGAATCACCCTCTATACATTTTACGGACCGGTAGGCCTACTGAGAAAGACGAAAATTATGGAAAAGTTATTACAGTAATAAGTATATACCAAAATAGGGGTGCAAAATATATGCACAGTACCAGTCGCCACTGTTACTAGTACAACAGCTCTGTTTACGTTCGCGCGCCCGACCCTACCTTACGTTGAGTCAATGCCAGGGACATGAAGCAGTCAGGAGACTAGTAACCACCCCCTCTGTATTCGTTCGCGCCTTGGGAGCATGAGTTTGACAGGCATGTACTAAGGTGTATACTTAGCGAGACTATCGTGAATTGAGATCAATACAATTCTAAATATTTACAAAGACAACAGCAGTTAATACATAGCAGTGGTTTTCATGCAATGTTATTATCTGATTGCCTTACCAGTTGCATATACTACTGCAGACTATTTTAAAAATAATATTCTATAATTAGAATTAAAATATCTATATTTTCAAAAGACAGACAATAATCATGTACCTCTTACACTTCAACTTACTTGATGATCAGTTTTATATTCCATCATGCATAATATGCTTTAGTTCATCAATATAGGCCTACAGATAAATTATTATAAAATTTATGCACTGAAATTAATTTAACCAACTCGTGTGGTAAATATGGCTTTCTTACCTCACTAGTTCTTCTTAATGCACGATTAAGACTCTGGATATATAACACACATTAAACAATAAACCAAATCTACGAAAATGTTTTTTTTTTTTTTGGGAGGAGGGGGATTTGTATTGGTACAAAATTAATTGAGACATTTAAAAGAAAATTCAGGTATTAAATATTACTGAAAAAGAGTCATCAACAGAACTGGCTCTGCAACCCATTGTGGTCCCTAAACTACAGCAGCAAATTTCGCTATCGTTCCTTACCGCGAGGATCTTCCAATTCCTGCAGTCTTCAGGTCGTTTCCTATTCCAGTTTTCCATCTGACAGCAAACATTCTCATGGGGGCAGATAAAAAAGTTAAATTTTTTTTCTCCCACCATGTTAATAATGTCAAAAGAAGTGCTTATACAGATATTGGCCACTCGATCGCAATTACGAGGGCCGTAAAGTAATAAGTTCGCCAGGGGCCGTTAACAGAAAGAAAACACAATTTCATTGGACAAATTTATTGGAAAAGGCACAGCAATTGAAGGGTTGATAGGAAAAACAACCCATGTAAAAAAACACTTTTTTCAGGGGAGCGAAAAAACATTATATCTCGTTATGTAAAAAGGATAAGAAACTTAAAGTATAGGTATAAATACCCCAATGCTTTATAAATATATTGCTTGTATTTTAAGCATACACAGACGCCACATGATTTTAGCTTTCCATTAGTACCAATATCTCATTTTCGGCTAAAACTGACATGGGTTGTTTTTCCTATCAACCCTTCAATTGTTGAGATATTTTTCAACATATTCCCCACAGGAATTGAGACATTTGTCATGTCATGCGATCGACAGGTGCAGATGACTGTCAAACGCTGGTTCTGATCCCAGACGCCTGACTTCTGCGTCACAAGGATACAAAAATTGATCCCATGGTATGGAAATGTCTCAATTTCAGTGGGTAATATGTTGGCAAATAGCGCAACAATTGCTGTATCTGTTTCAATAAATCTTTCCATGCAATTGTGCTTTTTTCTGTAAACGGCCCCAGGGAAAATCACTTTTTGGACGGCCTCGAAATTGCGGTCGAGTGGCCAAAAATTTTTATAAGCACTTATTTTGACATTATTAACATGGTGGAAGAAAAAAAATTAACTTTTTTATCTGCCCCCATCAGAATGTTGTGAGCTTAGGTCTGCTACTTATTTGCTGACCACCAGGATTTCTATTTAGTAGGCCTATTTCTTGCATCCTTTGTCATCCATCTGTCCTACATGAACCGCATATTTCAGTTTGTTTAGTTTAATAATGTTGATTTTGTAGGAGTCCCCCATGATTTCACGGAGTTCTTTATTAAGATTGGAAAATGAGTGCTAGCAGAAATAAATGGTTATCATGTTTAAGCACAATGGATGATGACTTTATTCCGAAACACATATTATGCTATGAACTAAAAGAGAAGAAACTATATAGCTCTAGGACGATTTAAGAAGCGAAGATGCATCAGCAAACAAATTAATTGAAAAGAAAAACATATCTCAGACTAGTTACTTGAGGTTGATGATATTGATATGCAACAATTACTTCAGTTCATTTTTAATTGAGTAATATAGAAATATAATTACGTGGGGAAATAAAAAACTCTTAAATATAGAAGTGGACAGTTATTGGACAATTCAGTAGCATTAATAGCATTACTTCAAAACACACTATACGCGGAATATGTCATAACAACAGATTCTTATGCCTAGTCTCTCAGTTTTTTTTATACAGTTGAAAGTCTTGCTCCAGTTATTTCTTTGTGATCTGATAACAAAAGACGAACTATGATCCGATAACAAAAGACGAACGACTCTGTCGCGACGCGTTGTTTCTTTCTATAACAATGATGAAATAATAGTGGAGAAGAACTGAAGTAATTCGAGGAAATCTGCCTTTTTTCCTTGTCTCTCTGGCTGGAACGAACCTCACATAGTCCTAATTACAAATACCTATACTCAGTCTTCCAATAATCCAACCGATCAACCGACGATTCAATCGACCGATCCACCCTTAAACCAAAAATCCGACGTTCAACTATCAGTAATTCTTACTTACAGAACTAATATCAAACTTTACATTTAGATATCATTAACATTCAGACCCACGGAGGACCAATAACGATGTATTTTTACAGAGCGTTCGTCAGGAAACTTGACTTCATACAGGTAAATTCCGGCGGCCTTTTACTACCATAGATCAAACGCAACTGACAACTTTTGTATCCCTGTGTCGTAGAAGTCTGCCGCCTCAGATCGGAACCAGTGTGTGACAGCGGTCTGCAACTCTCTGTTGATTCCACGGTTTGACAAATGTCTCAATTTCGGTGGGAAATATGTTGAAAAATAGCACAAAAATTGCTGTATCTGTTCCAATAGACCTTTCCATTAAATTGTGTATTCTTTCTGTAAACGGCCTCAGGTGAACTTACTTTCTGGACGGCCTTCGTAATTGCGCTCGAGTGGCCAAAATTTATATAAGCACTTGTTTTGACATTATTAACATGGTAGAAGAAAAAAAAATAACTTTTTTATCTGCCCCCATAAAAATGTTTGCTTGTAAGAGAAATCTGTTTCCAGAAGTATAACCGTTGTATTGCATTGTATTGTATTTATTAACATTCCATGGTATTCATACATTGCTTACAGCTAGAATATGTAACAAGTCAAAAAACTTAATACTATTATAAAATCTTAATTACCTTTCGTCTCGTTTCTCTTATCTATACTCTAACCACGACGTAAATACCAGATCACTTATCTGTGGCACGCTAAGTATACCTCTTCATAGAACATCTTGTTATTCATCATCTTTTACAATATCCACCTCGCGTCAATGGAATTCCTTGTCACAAAGTATTAGAGGCTGCAAGACAATAAACACCTTTAAGAACAGCTTAAAAGATAACCTTATTAGCATTTCACTCCAATCATACTGATTTAAACTATCACTGACTACATTGTTACTTTTTTCTTTAGACATCATCCTGATTGTGCTGTATTTTAATTGTCTCGTAATAATCTCTTTCTATTATCTAATATTATTTGAAATATATTAACATTCTATGTATTTTAGTTTAATTCTGCTACACAGTTTATTTCAGTGTTTAATTAATAGTTCATAGTATTTTGTTGTTTAATTTGTAAATAACTTTTGTATACATGTAACTCTCATCTAAATCAAATTGTTGGATTCTTTGTAAGTTCATGCATATGTATATACACTTTTTGCTGGTTGAGTGGAAGAGAAGGCCTTACGGCCTTAACTCTGCCAGCTAAAATAAATCATTATTATTATTATTATTATTATTATTATTATTATTATTATTATTATTATTATTAATTCATAATCAAGTCTAGATGAAATATATACAGATGAGATTTACAATATAGGCTAGTCTACTAGTACAACACAAAGTTTTAGTATCATTTCCGTGAAGTGTTATTGAATGTCATGAATTCACCTACAGAATAGAAGGCGTGAGAAATTAGGTACTTCAATTTGGCTCTAAATAATCTTATATTTTGAGTTTCATTTTTTATATCGATAGGGAGGCTGTTAAAAATTTTTACTGCCATATAACGCACTCCTTTTTGATAACACGATAGACTTGCCGATGGAGTATGCAAGTCATTTTTTTTGACGTGTATTTATGCTATGAACTGTTGAATTAGTTGCAAAGTTTTCACGATTACATACGAGGAAGATTATTAATAAAAAGATATACTAACAAGCCATGGGCATTATTTGTAGTTTTTTGAAAATAGTCCTACACGATTCCCTAGATTTGGCACCTACTATTATTCTAATTACTCTTTTTTGTAATAGAAATATATTGTTACTATCTGTGGAATTTCCCCAGAATATTATTCCAAAACTCATTACCGAGTGGAAGTATGCAAAGTATATTGTTTTTAAGGTTTACTAAGTTTACAGTATTACTCTCCTTTCTTTATGGCCTTTTTCATCCTCTTTCCTTCCCTTATTGCTTTTATTTTCTTCCTCTCATTAGTTTTTTTCTCTTTTCTATATCAACTGTAATCTCGAGATGAGGAAGTGTTCATATATTTAATTGTGTTATACGCTTTAGAGGCAAGTGCATATTTATAACTTAATTGTCTTGACGTGGAGTAGCATGACACAGAACTTTTATCTAAGACAATATAAGCCATTATACTTAAAAAGAGCAAACATTTATGCCCGAAGCGGGATTCTAATCCACGACCACACACTAAACACAACATCAAAGTCGCGCATTAGCAGTACATCACAGTCATTTTATAAAATTAAAATTCTTACGGAAGTGGACTCTAATGTGATTTAAAATAAAGTAACATGCTCAATTATTAACAGCCCTGTGGATAACACAGAGCTACAGGCCATGCAACGGCTCATCCAATCTCGTATAAATGGGCAGTGCTGGCTCAATTCGTAGCAGACCGAACGATAACGCATTAACTTTCAAGATAACATGGGTTATAGCCAGGGGAGAAGGAGGATTACCTCAGCCCAATCCTGTATACTTGGAAGTTTTATTGAATTATAACTAGAGACGGAACACTGCTGTGCCCCGAGAGGGATCCCCGCTTACCAGGTACCCTGACAGATGGGAGTGACCCAGTTTGCTTGAGGCATCTCATGCGCCAGGGGATGTGACTGAGCAAAGAATAATTAAATTACGCGACATGCTTCATCTTGGAAGCGATGCGAGAATCAAATGTTGTGGCTGTGATTGATAACAGAAGTGATGCATCGTGCAGGGTAATCCAATATAGGAATGGGAGTCGAGCTCAGAGCCTTAGCAACTTGTGACTCTTCAGGGTCAAGGACATAGCGCTCCGGTTATAGTAGCGCAGCCTTAGAGAAGGGGGCGTGATTTATGGCGCTATTTATCTTGTCAGGCGTCTCCAATAAGACGTCGTTTAATTGTTCATAAGTTAGGGGCTGTCCTCCTGCGTGGAGACTACCTTCTCATTTCGATGCAGTCTTGATGCTATGAAACAGTGCACCGTTGTTCTATACGCTGTCGGTCGGATTTCTGAGCATAACATACTTCAGCTTACAGTAGAAATCGAAATGACGTCCTTTCTCCTCTCATGCGCACCTTTCACCATGTAATATTGATATCGATAATATGGTCGTATTCCTTCTTCGTGATGTTGGAATTTCAACACAAATTTTGATTGTTAGATCTATGATTTTGATTACCAATAAATTATAAAAAAAAAATGCATTTATGATCTATGAATCCTTAAAACAAATACCCCAAAACTATTTAAAAGGACCTGTAAATATATATTTTATGTTGTAAAGTAATTGTTATAATGGATTCTTATATCAACCGTGAAGTGTATCATATTATGTATTTACTTATTTATGTATTTATTTACTTATTCTTGATTGATTGATTGGTTGATTTACTTATTTATTTCTATAATTATTTGAATTTTATTATTTTCCTTTTGACATTTTTATTTCATAGCGTAGTTCTTACCACTGTACGCATTGTATTCTTCACATAACATAATTAGGAACATTAAATCCAGATGTTTGAGATGGGCAGGGCATGTAGCACGTATGGGAGAATGTAGACATGCATATAGGGTGTTAGGTGGGAGGCCAGAGAGAATAATACCTTTGGGGAGGCCGAGACGTAGATGGGATAATAATACTAAAATGGATTGTAGGAAAATAGGGTTTTGTAATGTTTAAAATTTATACTAATAATAGTAATTGTTATAATGGATTCTTGTACCAACCTTGAAGTGCATCATATTATGTATTTACTTACTTTTGTATTTATTTACTTATTTTTTATTGAATGATTTGTTTAATTATTTATTTATATACTTATTTATTTACTCATTTATTGATTTAATCATTTATTGATTTGTTGTTTTCTTTATTTATGCATTATTGTATTTATTTATTTAATTATTTCACTTTGGGAGAGGAACAGAGGCTAAGAGTGTTCGAGAATGAGGTGCTTAGGAAAATATTTGGGGTCAAGAGGAATGAAGGCACAGGAAAATGGAGAAAGTTACACAATTGCACGCATTATATTCTTCACCTGACATAATTAAGAGTATTAAATTCAGACGTTTGAGATTGACGGGGCATGTAGCACGTATGGGCGAATCGAGAAATGTATATAAAGTATTACTTAGGAGGCCGGAGGGAAAAAGATCTTTGGGGAGACCGAGATATAGATAGGAGGATAATATAAAAATGGATTTGAAGGAGGTGGGATATGATGGTAGAGACTGGATTAATCTTGCTCAGGATAGGGACCGATGGCGGGCTTATGTGAGGGCGGCAATTAAACCTGGGGGTTCCTTAAAAGTCATTTGTAAAAAAGTAAATTTTACATAAATTATTTTACCTGTTGTAGTATCTATCAATTATTCTTAAATCATTTTCATTTTCACTCGGGCTACTGAAGTGTAGTATTAAAAAAAAGAGTTATGTACGCTTTCCAAAATTGAAATTTTGACAATTGTCAGCTAATGGAGCCTTATATATGGAATTACTCTTGCTCTCTGAATTAGTAGACCACCTTTTAGCCTGCAGACTATACTAACAGTGACTTTAGAAACATGGCCTTTTCTCTTCTAACTTTCACTTGTCCCTATCCCGAACACCCTTATTGAAATGATAGCTTGTGAGGTTGGGTGTCTGACTGTCACTATACAGACGAATATCTAGAATAGAGGAAGATATCCGGTATCTCTTCCAAAGAAGAAGGTCCCTTCACTAAACATTAAATTTTTCTCATGTTACAAGATTTTCGTGTTTAGTGAAAAATTATCTATGATGGCTAAGGACAGTTTTGGGAATCACCTGCTCAAATATATAAATTCGAGAGAACTGAATGGTTGTACCAATTGCTGTCATATAGCTATATAATTTTATGAATAAAAATATTACTGTGGAACGAATCGTGAAAATCAAGAAAAGTATTATTTAAAACCAACTTTGAATTAGTAAACTTTATTCAAAATTGTTAAATAAAGCAGAGGATCTTTATGTAAAAATATCGTACATTTCGAATTTATCTATCTGCCTAATAATCAGAGAAACAAGAGAAAGAGGGAATCTGCTTGTTGAATGCATTACAAAGAAGTTTTCTTCAATACTGGAATAGCTCTTGGTAACGTATTCAATAGAAGGTTCCCCCTTTCACTGCCTTCTCTGATGACAGAGACGATTATACAGCTCATAAATTTGAATGCATCCACATCTGCAATATGATGCGAATGCCTAGAAAGCTCGCACATCTTTTCAGACGGAGAAGTTATCAAATCATAAGGTCCACAAGGTGTGTCTACAGACAGATGAACAGATGACATGATGAAATAACTTTTCGATATCAGTGATACTGAAATCATACTCATAACATCTAAAAATAAAATTTCTAGCTTCCCCATTGTATTTATTGTGATAATGATTATGGGTTTCTCATCCGTAAGCTTAACTTTGAAATACCCGTCATTTCGGAACCATCAGTCGAGGACTGGGAAGTCATCTACATAACTTGGCTAGCCTAATATCTGGGCATAATAATAAAAAAAAACGCCTCGAAGTGCTGATGTATCCAACCTGAGACGAAAAATGATACAGCATAGTGAACAAGAATATACTATAACAGGTATAAAGATAAAATTGTGAGCTTTCTGTCTCATATGGAAGAACGGAGAAAAATTCTCTCTCTGCAGCACGGGACTCGAACCCGGGTTTCCAGCTTTACGTGCTGGCGCTTTATCCACTAAGCCACACCGGATTAAAATTTCAATGCCGGATTGAATCTGTCTCATTTTAAGCTTTGCCTACTGTGTTCCCCTTTGTTGACCTACCCTCGTGTACCGTGTCACAGTATGTGTGACAGTAGCCCCAATGTCCAACCACAAGTACAGAGATGCACTCGTTATGAGTGACTAAGTGGCCGGGGTCCGACGGAACATGGCGCCGTCTTGACTCACAAAGTGATTACTTACGCTTTATCATATTACTATGATGTACCGAAGTACATAAGGAGTTTCAGTGTAGTAATTCTGCATTTCCATATGGTGAAGAATCGGTAGAATGGAGAAAAATTCTCTCCGGCACAGGGACTCGAACATAGTAGTATTACTGTCTTAGCCGGGAAAGATGGCGTAGGGAGTGAAGGGGTGGTCTGCACTGA
Source organism: Periplaneta americana (assembly GCF_040183065.1). NCBI lineage: Eukaryota > Metazoa > Arthropoda > Insecta > Blattodea > Blattidae > Periplaneta > Periplaneta americana. Next base: position 78,785,976 of record NC_091132.1, on the reverse strand, counting down.
CTCAATCGAGTTATTAGCGCCCAGACCTAGTTTAGCAGGTCTCCCTACGCTTCTTCTTTCTTGTGGTGACTTATCGTAAGCTATCTTTCCAATGTGATTTCTATACATTCAGTCGACTATGTGTTACTTCCCCAGCCGTCTACGTTCTGCAGTCCAACTTTGGATCGCTTGTATTCCACACTGTTGCCTAATATCTACATTTATAATATGACCTCTTCTGTTATTTTTAACAAATCTCCGCAATATCTTCATTTTACATAACTCTATAATTTGTTAAGTATTTTCGATGTCTAGTGTGGTTTCTGTAGCACAAGTCATAATCGGTCTGACAATACTTTCATAAATGCACCATTTCACATGTCTGTCAAGATGTTTGTTGTACGAACTTATTTCATTTAAGAACCCAGACATTTTATTTTATTTTGCTGCTTTACATAATATTATTCATTCCTTTAAGTTTCCATAACTTGACATCTTACCTCCAAGGTATTTAAAGCTGAATACTTGTTCGATAACTTGGGTGGGTACCGACTGCTCGCAAAAGGGTCAATTTTTGCCCAACTGCGCCTGAGCGACTGAAATGTGAACAGGTCAACTGCGCGCGAGATTATTAACAACAACATTAATAGATTTTTATTCTACGTTTCCTCCAGAAATTTGAGCTTCTGATACTATCACACCAGAAAGAACAACTAATGCTTGTAAGGCACTTAACTTTAACAGTGCACATCCACATACATAAAACTTTCTTGATGCTTTCATTCAAATGCAGATAAGCACTTATATCAAAATGAATGATGCAGGTACTTATAAATCTAAATCTGCCTGGGAAAAGCGTAGGCGGTATATAGAGGAATTGATTTTAAAATACTGGCAAGGAATTATCTCACGATTGCATTTCCTAAAAAGTGTTTGTTATTATTACAAGAAAACCACATAATTTAAGTGCATATTTTAACTTCTTGATAAATGACCTATACTAATTTCGTCATGCACATTACACTGCATTTTAACCATACCTATGAATGGCAAATAGGCTAGTATTCATAGAGAGTCCTAAGTCTCCAAAATTTGGGAAAGAAAATGCAGGAATAAACGACGCGCGCAGTTGACCTATACCTAAAATTGACCGCCGCGCGCAGTCGGGCGCTTTAAAACAGGTAGAAATTTATCTTGCGCGCAGTCGGGATCCTCCGAATAACTTTATTTTGAATTTACAGCTTACGTCTTAAAGGTTCTCTATTTATCATAGTTTTTGGTATTGAAACGTCCATTTGTGAGATTTTGCACACTGCAAAAGGTATGCAATAGCCTTCGGAGATTTTCTTCCTGTTCTGCAACGATGACTTCATTGTCTGCAAAACGCGTTATTTTACTTTACTATTTTGTGTTATAAATCCCTTTTTCCTCTTTGTGGACTGGAAGTTTTCATTCATTGAAATATTAGTATATGATATATCTTTTCTAATGAAAAATTAAAAGCTCAAATATAGACCTAGGTATATTACCTGGCATGAAAAAAGGACGAAAGTCTCCTAATGTAACAAAATCTCAAAAATTGAAAATAAAGAGGCACAATACAAAGGATGCGTCTCTCTTTCTATGAAGGGATCATATGAAAAGTACACTAGTATTTCAGTCAGTCGTGTCCAACTTCTTTGATGTCCTTATTCCGAGCAAGAACGTTGCATCAGACAAGTGCACCTCTATTTCCGGTCTCATCCAGCTAATTGCGCAGAACCTTTCAGCTGATTGACTCGGCCTCCGCAGAGATTCTCCGTCGTCATTCCAAGGTTCGTGCATTGTCGCTTTTCCTCTCGTAATGTCCGAGCGTGGGCTGGTATCTGCACTGCAGTTAGGAACATCTAAGGTTGATCTGCGCTACATTTCTTTAAAATAGACCCAAATACGGGTTAATGATTTCCCAATAGGCACTTTACTACCCCTCTGTTGAAACCTACAACATTTCTGAGATGTAAATTTGTCGTCAATTATCTCGCACTTCCTGTGCTTATCAAGTATGAATCCAAGTGTTGTTTCTCAAATCAGTACTAAGATTATGCATTTTCGAAATAAAATTATAGCTACTTCAAAAGAGGGAACTAAGACTACTACATTAGTCTCTCCCAACTAATGTATGTATGTGTGTATGTAGGGTAGGGTGGAGTTAGTTAAATCAAGGGGCTAGTAGGATCAATTTAAGCATTTGGCCTACTGCGCACAAACTGTTGCACATACAGGCAGCCATTACTATTGAGAACTTGTACAGATCAGTTGGCCGTGTTTTTCAAGCGTTTTTAACTCATTACATACATTTTTCAAGCTTCAGGAGAACTTCAAAGACATTTAGGTAAGCGCCATTTGCTTTGTTTTTAATGCCATACAATCTTCAAACGTTAGTAAATAAGGCTTAGTGTTAAAATTATGTAGTTATTCCGTATAACCTATCTGTTGTCAAGTAACATACTACTCCATTCGTTCTTTTACGGTACAACTAGCGCATTCTGTTGCGAAACGTAGGAACTACGTGAGTTATATGTAAATCCAAAGGATGGGGTTAGTTGAATCATTTTTACTGAGGCTACTTGAATCATATGAAAAATATGATAAAGAAAAATGTAAACAGACAAAAGCAAGCTAATTCTCATCTGACATCCTCTGAAAATATTGAGAAAACCAGAGCGAAGAGAAAGTTACAATTAGAGAAGAGCACACCTGTTAAGGAATCAAGAAACCAATCCACAAAAGGCAAGAAGATAGTTTGCAAAAAAAAAAAAAAAGTAAACATAAGCAGTTCAGGTGAAGAATCATCACAAGAAACGACTGAAGATGACAGTGAACCATGTGGTTTTTGCAGGGTCAATTATTTTGATAAGAATTCGTTCACAAAAGGTGACTGGATAAGATGCCAGTCATGCAAAACCTGATACCATGAAATGTGCGTAGGAGCAGCCGGACGAAAACAATTTACTTGTGGAAAATGTGTTTAGTTCGCCTATATATAAGTAGTTACATGTTCTGAGTTTATAATATTTTTATATTATTATGATTTTATTAGTTTATAACATTGTGGGTTTGCATTTCAGTACAGTGTTGCAACAAAACATGTAATCCAAATAGTCCCACTAGTGATCCAAATTACCCCACCTTTTGTGAAAAATCAATGTTTCGACATGTTCTACCATATCTTGTTTATCTTGGAATATACTCGCGTATGAAAACTAAATTTGCTATTTCCTAATAGAAAACACCTCACTGCAATGTAAAATGATGTTCCAATTTTGAAAATGGGAATTCTATAGCTGTGAATCGAGACTGAAGTAAAATTGATTCAAGTAGCCCCACCCTACGTATGCATGTATGTATGTATGTATGTATGTATGTATGTATGTATGTATGTATGTATGTATGTATGTATGCCTACCCACTTCACTTTACGTGATTCGGGTTCCGCATATAGCGGATGAATGGCAGGACTCTGACCCATTTTCTAGTTGTGCATCACTTCTGCGGGTCATGTTGTACCTGGTGTGTATCTGTTGAGAGTTATTGTCGTGTACTAGGGTGAGTGTATATGTAAGTGTTATGTAGAGAATGGGTGAGGATGATGATGAAAGTGTGAAAGGGAGAAGGGGAAACTCGCTGCCGGCACGTAGCCTACTCCTATCGAATAGCACCGAGGGGGCCTCCAGGCTTAACGTCCCCATCCGACGGACGAATCACTATCAACAGTGATATAATTATGCCTTCTCTTCATATGCACTGCGGAGAGATTTGGGATTTAACCCAGGAATATTGGTGCACAATTTAGTGATTAGAAGTTGTGCACCGCCATCTCTCCTAGCCCCGAGGTAGAAATTTTACATGGCCGGCTAATCTGGAGGTAGACACGCTACCACAGAGCGAACTCGGCGAACCTCCCGACTAATGTTATAGTATGTAAAATTCTCAAACAATCTATTGTAGCTCAGGCAGTAGTGCGTTTGCTTGCTCATCCGGATGTCAGGTAATCTATGACAAATTGTACACATAAACTCGCCAAATATCATCTCATAATAATCTATTCCAATAAATAACATAGTAATTGATACAGAGTCATTAATAACAAAAAAACTATTGCATCATTCGCGCATTATTATTTGATGGCAGAGTTTTCTCCAGATGGTGTTATAAATCGCCCTGAGAGCATGGCCCACAGGTTTCTGTGGCTATCGTGTAATAATTTAATAATAGCGAAATACATGTAATGAAAATAAGTTACATTTATGTCTTGACAATATCCTTGAACAGTTCCTGACAGTCGCCGATTTTGTGGTCACATTCCTGTCTGCGAATCAATCAATAAGATTTGACTTGAGGCTCTCATCCCAAGGAACCTCCTTATACAAGGCAAACTGAGTGACTCGTGAGCGGTGCTCCTCGCAGAACATTAACAATACTAAGTATAGTCTACTTCACCGGTGACTAAGTCTTACAAATTGCGTCATTTCTTTGCATTATTGGAGTGTCATTAACGGACACACAATGATATTATAATAAAATTATATACATTTACCTCGGTTACTAGGGAAATTTTTTATTTCATTTTTTTATTGGGTTATTTTACGACGCTGTATCAACATCTAGGTTATTTAGCGTCTGAATGAAATGAAGCTGATAATGCCGGTGAAATGAGTCCGGGGTCCACCACCGAAAGTTACCCAGCATTTGCTCATATTGGGTTGACGGAAAACCCCGGAAAAAATCTCAACCAGGTAACTTGCCCCGACCGGGCCACCTGATTTCGCGGCCAGAAGTGCTGACCGTTACTCCACAGGTGTGGACGGTTACTAGGGAAAGAATGAGATAATTTATATCCTTTTACTGTAAAGAAAATAATAAAATCCAAGTGGTTTTTCTTTCAATAAATACCCCATGATCACATACAGATCGCGGAGACCAATGCAGTTCTTCTTGGCACTTTTACAAATCGTTATTGTTTTTTAAAGACAATTTTGAAGTGCAGAATGAGCTCAGTTACACTGACTGCAGATACAAACAAGCATCGATTTGATTACCCTGAGTTTCTACCAAGGACCAGCTAGGCTACGAGCGACGAGCTCGGTAACCAGCCAGGCTTCGTCTTGTACATACCCTTAGGTCTGAAGATAGACTACAACATCGATACAACAGTTTTAATTATAAGAAACAACGAAAGACAAATGTGTTAAGTGTACATGATTCTTTGGAATTCTTTGTACTTACTGAACGAATTGGAGCGCTGCGTGTGTGCGGCGGACGCGGGAACTAGTGAGTCCGTGTCCTGGTCCGAGTCGGCATCGTTGTCTCCAGGCAGCAGATCGCCTAGCGATGAGGCGTGTCGCAGCGCTGGCAGAGAGAAGCGGATCTCCTTCGTACTGCAACAATGACAACAATGTTCACTCTTAACTTGGCGAAGCTTCATTTCTCACACTAGTTTACTGTACTCCAACCAGGAGACGCAGCGCGGAAATGCTGTGAATGAATGTTGAAGTCATAAGATGTCATAAGGTCACACACGTGGGTACACATCTCCATTGGCTAACTCTCAAATCACAAACGATAATACTGATACACACATACTTAGGCTATACTACCCTAGTTACAAAACAAAATTAAATCACTGTTAATCTCCTGGTCTTTTTAACCCCTCCATACAGGAAATAACATATGCAGGAGAGCACATGTTTTTTAAACTGACGTTATGACGGAAGTATTATCTGTTTACTTCGCTCCAATAGATGACGCAATAGTAAGCACATTCCATTCACGTTTAATCTCCTGGTTGGAGAACAGTATTAAACCTTGTCGGACCGTAAAGAAAACAGCTATCGCAATGTCGATATTTTATATGTTGTACAATATTATAGTATTGTTAAATTTTAATTTTCCTATCATTTTTTCTATTGTTCTATTAAAATTATAGCATATAGCCTATTAACCTGTTGTATCCTATAGGATACATAGTCAATTTAAGGGTTAAGAGTGACTTGGGTAAATAATGAAGACAATAAATTACGTGCCGGTATGTTCTCTCATAATTTTTTTAGTTGGTTATATGGCGACGCTGTATCAACTATTAGGTTCTTTAACGTCGATGAAATTGGTGATAGGAAGATGGTATTTGGCGAGATGAGACCGAGGATTCGCCATAGATTACCTGGCATTCACCTTACGGTTGGGAAAATCTCGGAAAATACCGAACCAGGTAATCAGCTCAAGCGGGGATTGAACCCGCGCCCGAGCGCAACTTCAGACCGGCAGACAAGCGCCTTAACCGACTGAGCCACGCCGGTGGCTTTTTCATATGAATCACAGAATTATTGGGTGATATAACTCTGCAGATTTAGGGGGACAATAAAGTACATAAAAATTAACAAACAAAACACCTATTATGCGTTTTGTAATTAAGTGCATGGTTAATTAGAAAATGAAGCTGAAAATCTGCGTAGTTTGGCAACAGGGCATCGCCGGGTCACCTACGAAAACATATACGGACACTATTGAAATGACAGAGTTCCGTCCGTTAGTCATCGCGGTAGGGTTGTCAGTAGAGATGAACAACGATCGAGAAAGCAAGGTCAACAGCTCTCGCAAAGCCGAAAACCCGCACGACAATGTTGTATTATGTCGCGTCCTTGACGTAAAGACTGGTTGTGTTTCGAGACTCGATATGGATGACTCCTGAAGTCAAGCAGCCTTGAATCGCCACAGTTGTTTATACCTGACTGAACTTTTATCTACTTTGGCAACTGTTATATACGTATAAACAATCAAGTACCCTATTTGAAACATCTCTACATTTCAGTCTATAATAATCCGTTTCCCAGTCTTTATTTAATTACTAGGCCCTTATTAAAAGGCTAGGAATTTTCTTTTCATATGTTTAAGCTCAAGTGTGCAATCTCAAGTAAAAAGATATTAATGTTAAGTTTTATGTTTTTATAAATGCAAATTTAATTGAGAATTGCTTTTTTCTCTATTTATATAACCATACGTAATATAATATAATAGATAACTAAGATACTGTTCTGTGCTGTCCTTTTGTCTCATTTAAACATTTATAATGTTATTTATTTCAATGATGTATGTTATTCAAAGTTACGAAATCTTCCCACGCCGACCAAATGTTATTTCGAGAATGATGGGCGAGACTCGAAGCGCACAAGAATGACGAGACGAGTCTCGAAAAACAAATGTAACGAACACAGTGAGCGAGAGCTGCAGTTAGTTTTGTTCATCTCTAGTTGTCAGACTTCCTAAAAGCAGGAAATAACGATACGCGTTAATATCTATTTAATTTTCAAGAAAACCGTTCATTTTATTTAAAAACTGTAAAGGGATATATAATTCCTTATAAGTTTCTCTAACGATAAGAGTAAAAAAATCAGAATGGCATAGATAGTACTTATCGAGTAAAACATTTAGGGGAAAATCCCGGCCTAGGTGAATGGGATTTAAGTATGTTTAAATGCGATAGGAACCGGTGGCGGCAATGAACCACCGGGTTCTCTAAAAGCCATTTGTAAGCATTTACATATTTACTTGCTAACTTACTTCGATAATTATTTATTTACTGAACTTATGTACCCAAGTGCTCGGGCGCCCAAAGTGCAAAATACCCGCAGTGAGCACGTCCGGCACAGATGAATAAACTTTTAAACCTTGCATATTGCGCTTATTTCTACTCAACAATTTCTGTATGAATTGATTCGTCGTTATTGAATACGAAACATTCTGTTCAATGGACGAAAAACCTCTGTAAACAGACATCCAGAAAAATGGAACACTAAGCACCATCTTCTCGATATAAGGAGCGTAAAATGAAGTGTACTTTCATGATAAATCGCAATTTCTTTCACTATCATAATACGGTTTCTTTACATCTTGTATAATGAGAGTGGAGAGAAACTTGTTCAAACTTCAGAAACTCCACCTCTCTATCAGACTTCCAACATTTCTTCTCTCTTTGTGGTTTTCTTGTTAAAACGAGCGTAGAAAGACAACTTGAAGTCATTTTCGTGTGATAAGTTCGATTTATTTTCTCAACTACTGCAAAGTTTTGAATGTATTGTGTAATTTTTCTTCTTTTATTATTTTATATGTTCTTCAATAGAAAGAGGAAATTTGATTCCTTTACCGTAATTATGCTTTCCTATCTATCTAGTCAACTTTCACGATTCATAACCACACAGTAATGCTAGCAGAGACGGAATTTAATAAAATGTTAGTGGAAGAATTTCAATGCATGAGTTTTTGTAGAAGGAAAGGAAGGCTTTCTTAAATAAACTCTTTAATATCACTTTATTTTCATTTAAGTTTTGCAGAAAAATAAAATATAATAAAATTCTTAGAAAGTTTGGTTTAGTTTCTTACTTCAGACGTCAAGTAAAATAATGGTAGTGTAATAAGTCATAGCTCTTTTTCATGATTCGAAATTCCGCGTTGTTGTCAATAGGACTAAATGATGTTATTCAAATAAAGTCAGGACATTGGTAAAATAGCTAAAATTTGTTAAAATGAAGGTTTAAAAAATATGGAAACACCAAGACCACTTTTTCTTTAGCAAAAGAATGAGATTTATTTATGTAATAAGTAATTGGTATAGAATTCAAGTATTATCGATATTTAATACTTTATTCATAAATATTTTGTAACATTTCGGAAAATATATATTGACCTGGTTGTCCTTGATAACCAAAAGTCTAGATGATTTAGGTTTGGAGAACGAACAGGTCAAAGTGTGGGGCCTCCCCGATCAATCCAGCGGTCCTGAAATGTCTCCGCAATGTTCACGCACATTGCGGAGAAAATGTGCTGGTGTGCCATCATTCATGAACCACATCAGTAGTCTTTGATACTCCAGCAAGGTAGACAATACGTTAATAAGAAATTCCTGATAACGAGCCCCAATTAATCTCTGTGGTAGCACGTATGGCCCTTAATCTGTCGCCAAGAACGTCTGACCATAGGTTGATTGAGAATCGGTGCTGATGCCTTATTTCTTCAACTGCAAGGGAATTTTCATCAGCCCACACATGCTGATTACGAAAATTCACAACACCATCCTTGCGACGTATGAGTATTCATCAACTACGGTATGATCATCTGGTAGTCTGCTGTATTGTAGGACAGAAAAATGCATTGCCGTAAATGGACGTCACATTAAGCACCTCCTATGAAGAAGTGTTCAGATCTCAGAAAGTATGTGTTGTAGGACCCATGTTTATTAGACATTTTTTCTTGTTTTGATGCATTCTGTCACCTCCTAAAATATTAGATACTTTTTTTTAACACTCTGTATACGCACGAACTCAGGTTTGAATAACAGCATTCCTACAGCAGTGATTAAGGGACGGATACGTGTTTATCTTTTATTTAAATTAAAAAAAAAACCGTCCGTTTTATTTAAAAATTGCTTATCAGTTTCTCTAATGATGAGAGTAACAATCAGAATCGTACGGACAGTTACTGTCGAGTAAAATAGTGTTAAAATTTAGGGGAAAGTTGTATTATTCTTAGAAAAGTATTCATTTGTAGCTCATATATATTGTTTGTTGTACTATATCGTAAGAATAAGCTGCACAGTTATATTACTTTTACCCTGTATAATAATAATAATAATAATAATAATAATAATAATAATAATAATAATAATAAATTTGTATATCTGGCATTAGGCATTACTTGAAAAAGTTTAAGTGCTGTAAGTATTAAAGGCAGATTTTGTTATAAAGATATATCATTTTTTCAATAAAAAGTTTATTTGATTTCAATTTGCATTTAGTCTGCAGTATGCAAATAACTTCTAAAGCCACATTAATTCTTAGGAACACAATGCCGAAGAAAAACAAGACTTGTTGTTAAATATCCATTTCGATGTTCTCTTTTATTAGTATCTACTTCACACCGTAAAGTTAGAATTCTGTCCATATCTCTTTGATAGTTTGAATCCTCCCATAATGCCTTCGCTGTAGTTCTATTTTTAACGAAATAAAGCTCCCATTCCCGATCGCAGAGTTTTAAGCCTCGGCCTGCTCTAAATTTTATCTCCTCTTCGCGAGTGATTTATTGTAATTATTCGAAACTTCTCCTGCGCGCACGTTATCTACCTCTTTTATGAGCAGTCTTCTACATGCTCCACTTAATTCGTACCTAAACCCGATTCCTTGGTTTTCGTTATTTTATGTTACGTAGTGGAATGTAATCAGTTTTTCTGTAAATGGAGTTTAAAACTTCGTTTCAATTTATTTATTTTTTTTAAGAAAATTATTCCAGAGAGTTTAATATCTAGAGACAGAATACTTTACCAAAATGTGGCAGATGATTCAGAGAATCTAGATGAATGGTTCAGTGCGTCTTTTTTCCATTGTTTTGTATTTTATTGTATTGTTTTTATCGTTTTGTGAAAACCATATACGACATAACGGTCTTATCTAGAAGACAGGCAAGTATAGGTTTAGGGAAACACCTCGCATAGATAATTGAATGTCATAGAATAACACGTTTTAATAATTAATTAAAATACTAATTAGCCTATCACTGTCATGTAATAACATCCCAATCAATTTTAGGTCTTTATTAATCAAGAAACAAGTTACCCTCTGAAATATCAAGCAATATAGGCCAGCGTTTCTCAAACTTTTTTGAAGTGAGGACCACTTTTTTAAGTCAGAACAGTTCCGCGGACCACCTTACTCTTGTTCCCTTCGGAAGAAAATTTATAATTTTTGTAGCATATTTTAATACCTATACTTATATTTTAAATTAGAATTAATTAATTAAAATTAATTTAATTCAATTAATTTTATATTAGTAGGCCTATTAGCTAATAAAGTTAATGTTAATAGAAGAAAATTCATTTTCGTTTTTTTAATAACTCAAGGCTAATAGAATTTGGATAATCTTTAACTTATTAACTAATACAAAATAAATAAATGTTAGTACTCACGTTAATGAAATGAACGAGCCTGTCGATTCTTACACAGTTGTTCTAGGCCTAAATTTGAAAGACTAGATATTTTTTTAATGCCACTAGAATCATTGATATTAATATCTTCACACACAGCTTCTGAACTATTAGCAGTGCCTAAATGAAGCGTATCATCACGTTCCTTTCTTTTCAAAGATCCGGATCGAAGCCAGTTTTTCAGTATGTATAATGGGTAATTACTATTTAATAGAGACATAGACAACTACTAGCATGTACCACATAAGAAAGATTTAAAGTCATAAATACATGAAAAGGTTCGGTACTTTGGTCCTCTGCAATGAATTCGGTTGGTCACTGGCTGGGTTATACAGTAGGTGCAGCACCAGAAGTGCAGGAAAAAATGGCGAGAAACACCACGTTCATATTGCTTTAAATCCCTCTTTTGTTGCTGAGGGTATAGCGGGAAGTCGATAGACAGGTAGGGTAACAAATTTCATAAAATATCAGTACTGGGAGAAAAAGTGAAAGCGATTGCCATGTGTAATTTCCAATCTCTGAAATTTTCAGCTATAATGTAATACGCAATTCGTTTGAATTATATTTTTTCTTCTGTCATTTTTGAAGGACCACAAGGGCAGACCTCGAGGACCACAGGTGGTCCGCGGACCGTAGTTTGAGAAACGCTGATATAGGCTATTTGGAAAACAGTTATGCGTGGTGCACATCCGAAATACGTGTTTATATACGGAGTGAGTCAGAAGGAAAGATACATGGTTTGAGGGGTGATAATATTGGTGATTCTGAACAAAAACGTTTATATGAACAACTTCTCAAGCTTCATAACTTAACAACAATTTGTGACTTATGTTTACTGAAAATGACTGTAATAATGTGGAACTGACTTAAGAATCTCTCATTTCTTGTTATAATTAACTAAAGATACATTAAAAGACAGAACATCTCCCCGTCCGTCAACTTCAGTCTCTAGTAGAATTGATACATCATTTTTCATTTCACTATCTTTTATTATTATTCCTTCTTCATCAGCTAGAAGTTTTATTGTAACTTTCCTCTTCCTTGGTGATTTGGGAAGATGTCTCTTAAATCCATTGTTTAGCTTTTCCTACAGCTTGAAGTGATAATTTACTTGGACTGTCATGTGATTCCATTGAGTTTTTTTATTGCCTATCTTTGTTTTCTCTTTCCCTGTTAAATTTCTTAATTTGTTTTTCTCTTTTTAAGACACTTTCTACGTATATACGAATCTTCTTCCGAATTCTGGCTTCCCCTTAACAGGAAGTATGTTAATTTATGCTCAATCATACATATCCATATCCATATTTCATACCTTAGAACATGGCCATTCCTGAAAACTAAATGCATATTACCTTACACGTTATTATAAAACAAATAGTTACTCGAACGAATAATCAGCCCTCCCAAGAATAACTCAGTATTCAATACACTGCACTGCTGTGAGAATTTATATGTACTCTTTGCTTTCCACTGCTGATGACGTTGCTGATGTATAGTAAGAATTTCTTATGGTTCTTTCAAGGTGTTCAATTCTTGAATTTCTTTTCACTTTCCATATTCTTCGTTCATTACCAAGTGAGATACAGTATTTCATTATAAATCAGTGATAATTTTGAAATACTTTCATCAATCTTCAAATATCCAAATTCACAAGCAGTACAAATATTACAAGCGATTACAATGTAGGAGTCATGTTTCAGGTATAGTTTTAAAAAAAAAATGATTAGAGTCTTGATGGAAGTCCTCCTATATGTAGGCAACAAGTTTTGCAAGACTGTCCATAAGTAGCAAATATGTAGACGCTGTTGTTTACTGCACATGCGCAATGCATTGTATCTGGAACAGTAAAATTGAAGGGTTCAGAGCCATAGCGGGCCAAGCGCCATTTAAAAAAAACGGAGAAAGTAAGGATTAAAGTTAAGTAAATAGCATAGTTTAATGAAGATTGACATATCATTTAGTTTTAATGTGTATACTTTATATTACTTGCTATATGTTTAGTTAAATTACGGTAATCACTTAATCTTAACTCTTGTTTTCTCCGTTTTTAATAAATGGCGCTTGGCCCACTATGGCTCTGAACCCTTCAATTACGCGGGCCATTTTGTTTTCTGGAACTGTACATTCACGGGTCTATGCTTGAGTTCGGAAATATGACAGTGAGTGTGTGCGTGTCTGTCTAGCGAGGTAACGATGATAAACTCTATCAAATATAATATCGTCGCTGCGTCTCCAAAATCCGCTACGTGTTTTGAGAAAGATTTTGCAGGACAAAGAGTAAAGCATTGTCACATTTAATTATATTGATTTTCGAAGCTGCTACTTTCACTATAATTTTTTTCTTGTAATGATTGAAATTATACCAAAACTAGTTTTGAAAATCAAGGAAGTTAAACGTGACAATGCTTTTCTCCTGAAAAAAAAAAACAGCGGATTTTGGAGGCGCAGCGATGATGATTATAAGAAAACTGATATGTATTGCAAACAGGAATGTAAATGATCATATGAAAAATAAATTACTTCGGAAAGTATAGAATCCTCCATATATGAAGCCACGTAGACTCCCACAGTGCGCTTGTCATTTGTGCCGAAGTTCAAGGGCGTTTTTCAGGCGTTGCATGCTTGTAATTTGCGACATTTCCGCCATAAGTGTCACTATAGATTCTTTTCAAAGAAAAAATCGCAGGCATAACCAAGACTAGAACTAGGATTGCTTGCGTAACACATTGATAGTCTAGATCACGCTACCATAGCAGAGGTAAGGGGAGGGGATAGCTATTAAAACTTCAGAAGGGAACTTTGTTAATAACTCATTCCTTCTGCATTTTCATAAGCTGCTCATGATGCAATCCTGTTTTAAATTACGCACTAACCAAGTATCATGCTGTACATAATTCCTTTACCATTTCTCGTCCACGTTGAATGTAGACGCTGAATACAATTAGTAATTGAAATCAATATTAAGTACAGTAATACTGCAGTTACCAGAAATATAACAAAATACACTATCTACCAAAAAGTACAGTAATTGGGCACTGTTTTTGCCACTTTGGAACCTTGTGGTACTACCTCTTGTTGCTATAACAGCAGCCACCCTGTCAGGCATGCTCTCCACTAGTTTGTGTAGGATATCCACTGGAATGCGTCGCCATTCCTCTTGCAATATGGCACTCAGTTGGACAATGGAAGTTGGCCCCATGTTTCGGCGGCTACTATGCAGTGGTATGCAGACAATAATGTTTATCGGTTGGACTGGCCTGCACAGAGTCCTGATCTTAATCCCATTGAGCACCTTTGGGACGAATTGGACCGGCGATTGAGGTCTCGGGAGATGCGGCCAACTTCCATTGTTCAACTGAGTGCTATGTTGTAAGAGGAATGGCGACGCATTCCAGTGGATATCCTACACAAACTAGTGGAGAGCATGCCTGAAAGGGTGGCTGCTGCTATAGCAAAAAGAGGTGGTACCAAGGGGTTCTAAGGGGCAAAAACAGTGCCCAATTACTTTTTGGTAGATAGTGTACCATAAATAATACAAACCTGAAAACATAGAGACAAATAATGGCATTTTCTCGCAAATTTTGGTGCGAATTATTATTATTATTATTATTATTATTATTATTATTATTATTATTATTATTATTATTATTATTATTATTATTTATACTTATTTTTTACATCGCATAATAAAGTTCAATACCTACATATCGGTTACATGATCAAAGAAAGAAAGGGAAGGAAAACTATTTATTAGATATATTTTCTGTCTTATACTTATGCGAAATACTGTGATTGCACATTTTCGTAGGATAGGGCAGAATATTAGGAAAACCTTGTCATTTTGTGGCGTTTGTTTCTCGCCACGGTTTCTTTTTCCCATTTCTCTTCCCTTTCCTCTTTATTTTAGTTTGATTTCCTTCCTTTGCTTTTATCTTATTTCTTTTGATTTATTTATTTCCATTTTATTTTAGTTATTTCCCTATAGGGATCAGTGTAATCTTTTGCGTGGTCGGGGTGTTTGAAGCTAACGCGACTATTTCCTTTCCGCTAGGGCGCGGTGCTTTCAGCTTGTTTCTCTTCCGGGATTCGAGACTAACTGAATTGGATTGTTTCATTGGTTGCTTTGAATATTAACGGTTTTTTTATGTTTTTCTTTGGAGCGGCTTGTTCTGTCTCGGCAGTGACCTACGAGCAAGTGATCGAGCAAGTTGTCTACTAACAGGGATCGACGCAGCGTGAAGTCTCGTGATAGCCAGTGATGCTGACATCGCCTTGTGAACGCTGAGCGTCGGAGTTGGATGGACTGCTCTACTAGCCAACTATTTCTAAGCCTGAGTTATGTGACCTGCTGAGAGTAAGCCTGTTAGATATGTCGCTCGTTTACTCAAGCGGATTCTGTGAGATTTCCTGCTCTCCATTATTGCCCCATTTATAGGCATGCAACAAGGAAAACTCAGTGCGCAGAAACCAGCGGGCGTGACTGCCTCGCGCAGATGACGTATGCTCCCGATCCCAGCATGCTCTCAAGCCTACTGCAGGGGGGTAAGAGAAATATAGCATGCGCGGCGCGAGGAGTTCGAGCTAAGGTTTGCTTGTAGGATACCTATAATAATCATACTTTGACTGATACCACAGTCTAGTATATACAGTCACGAAGCTTGAGTTTTGAGGGCACTAGGAACAATAGACTGTGCAGGTACTATTTCGCATTGTCTGTAATGAGGCGATAGTAGCAACTATCTATGGATACATATTTACTACGTATTGAGCTTCGTGACTGTATATACTAGACTGTGCTGATACTATGTGCGCACTGACTGTATCGGGGATTTTTCCGTGGTGTCTTTCAAAAACGTTTAACATCCAACTAGGTGTCAATTATCGTTCCTTTTGCTGATTTTACAGCCAAGTTAATTAATTAAATTTCATTGAACTTCTTTCTCCGCCTTATGGAAATTTAGTATTTTCTTCAGGCATACGTACGTGCATGTTTGATGTTTTGTAATAAGACAGTTTTTTGATTGCGGATGTTATGCCGAATGATTTCCGAGAGTTATGTTTCATTTAGTGTGTTAATATTATTTTATAAGAGAGGGGAATAGCGGCGTGACTTAAATTTATTTTCATATATTTATATGCTGATATTGCTACGTTATTACTTAGTTAAAGTGTGATTACACCTTTCATTTTTATTGCCTGAGATTGGACTTTGACAGAGAAGATGGGACGATAATGAAAGTGTGCGTGTTGAGGCGTTTGTGTCATGTGAGTTTTATTGTTTTATTGGATTATAATTTTTTTGTTAAAGCCAACGTGTTTATATTAAAGCTGGCTTCCTATTGAATGTTGGCGCTATTTATATTTTTGATTCCTTTTCAGACAAACCAGTAAGCTTCTTCCGGATTATTTTATCCCATTCCGCACCATGTAATCGATTCACGGACGTGTCTATAAACGTATGGGTAGGCAGCCTACGTGACAATTTACTTTGTAACTCCCTTATCTCCCTAGTTCAACTTTAAAATCAACAGTTGTATTTTTTTTGAAAAAAAAAAAAAAAAAAAAGACTGTATTTAAGAAAATCTCTTTCGTCTAGCAACATGGCATGATTTACTGGCGAAACACCTCTTTCGTTTTGGGATAATGGAGACACCATCCTGCAAATTGTATAACTCTAATATAGAGATGGACCGGCATCACCATTCAATAAGTCCTGGCCTACAGTCACTCACGGAAGTGAAACGCTATTGGGAAGCCAGAGAGAAGATGTTTTTTCTATAAAATCGTTTCTTAATGTTTGTTCAATTGTTGTTTTCTTTGAAGATTGATGATTCCCCAAACAAGTATTTATCATCAGATAAATAAATAAATCATTTCTCACACTAGTTTATTAAACCGTGTTGGACTGTAAAGAAAACAACTATAGCAATGTCCATATTTTATATGTGTATAATATTATAGTACTGTGTAAGTTTGGTTATTTAATTTTACTACCAATTTTTTTTATTGTTCTATTAAAATTATAGCATAACTAGTGGCTTGTTCAGCAAATGCTGCTGCAAACTAAGTTCGTCAGACGTTCAAATAAAAATTTTTCAGATTTATTTTCAATGAAGAATACTTGTCTTTTTGATAGTTATTTGCTTCTATAATAATGAAACATACTCCCTCTGAATGGATTTTTTTAGGCCAAATACTTTTTCTTGAACCTATCCAACTTCAGTTTTTGAGTTTCAATGCGAAAACGCAAGTATCAATGTCAGGACGATAGCAGTAGCTACTTCAGGTCATTGTGGATTGTAGGCAAAAGTTAAAAAAATGTCAGGTTTGCTAAGCTTTCGAACAATAGCATTTTCGTATAGCTGCTACATGTAGAACTTGAAATGTAGAGCGTAAAATCATTTTATCCTACTAAGAGATCTTGCTGAAATGATCTGGAGACTACAAAATTTTCTAGGCCTCTTATTTTATCAGTAAGTAATACCTTTTTATCTTTCCTTAGGAACTGTAATTTTTGCGCTCTCTCGAGCCAATACTGAAGACAGTGATACATATCAATCTCTACACTACACCGCCATTAAGTATATGAAAAAAGACCCAACCCCATTGGGTTAATAAGTATAAAAATATTTGATTTTTAGTAACAATATTATTATCTTACTGAAGTTTTGTAGTTATATATAGCAGTCACTCAGTAAATTATAGAAATGAAGATCTAAATTAAGATATTCTCTACATTTACTTACATAACCTCAAAACGTTTCACTTTCATGTCATCAATATAGCATTAATATTATGTACAATTAATGAAAAATAGACGCATCATGATATTAACTATAATAATATTTAATTTCTAATGGTAATAATGTCATCAAACCACCTCAAGTTTCGTAGATTTGAATATCCAATACACAGCTGTACTCAGAAAATTATACACCGCAGAATCAGTTTTTAATAACAAATTGAATTGAGCTCTAAATGTGTCGGCAATCCTGCAGGTCATGGCCTTCGTGTAATAGCCTATTGTTTATTGTAGTGTGTGTTTTGTTCTGAAATTCAATCAAGTCGGCCGTGATTCAATAAAATTAGTTCTCAAAACTGACAACAGATGGATTTTGGAAAATATGAAAATTATGTAGGAAAATTGACATTTCACTGAAAACTACTACTTTTCCGAAAAACTTTGGGTTCCAAGCTTCAAAATGAGGGGCCATTTATTAAAATCCGTTCAGCTGTTTTCCCGTAATTTCCATTACCAGTTTAAATTATATATATATATATATATATATATATATAGCATGTTGCATCCTATAGGATAGTTTGTGAATTTAAGGGTTAAAAACTTTACTATACTTTTTTCAGTCATGTTTATACGTAACTCATACACCAAATATGTTCATGTTTATTACTTGCAAATTTGAATTTACTCATACAGTGTTGTTCTTTTTCTACTTGTTTAAGAAATATAGCAATTAGTCTGTGATAACTGAAGTAGGTAAGAGTTCATGCAAGGAAGAGAATGAACATTTGTAGCAAATATCATAGCTATGCAGGAATTATTTATTGCAGTGTAAATTTTATTGCAATATAGGAAACCATGGATTATGTAAGAAAGTGACAAACTTTAGATTCCACTTCAGTGACGTCAGAATTTACATGAAAACCTTTCATTACAAAACGTTAAATTTTTTGTGTTCTTGTCGATCGAGTACGTTACAGATATTATATGCGAAAATTATATGAAACTTAAAAATGGTTTTAAGTGCCAAAAAAACATGCGGATAATATGTGTATGATCTTTTCCGATATTGAATTCAGTCATAAAATTATATCATATGCATCATACATCCCGTTGAGAAATTTCATTCCAATAGTCTGTAATTCATAATATAATTTAACAATAGCCGAAGCAGTGGAATGTTATAGTTTGAGTATCTGTGGTAACTAAATTGTCGTCTGCGTATAATTCTGAAATCATGTTAATAAGTGATAGAAATATAAGTCAGTTTCCTATAAATAATTTATTAAAATCCACGTAACACACTTGTAGGCCTATAAAGTAAATACAATTTTAGGTTGTTGTGGAATGATGCTTTGTCATGAAATTAGGCCCAAATTTATCATGAGAAATAGTGTAATAATTGGAAGTGGGAGTCATTAATTAGAGATGTTATAGTAAACTAAATTAATGAGGAAACTAAGGAAGCTTAATTACATAAAGTACTATACGTCCTTACTTACTTACGGTTCTTAAGAAATCCGCGCTCACATAAGCCCGCCATCGGTCCCTATCCTGAGCAAGATTAATCCAGTCTCTATCATCATATCCCACCTCCCTCAAATCCATTTTTTATATTATCCTTCCATCTACGTCTCGGCCTCCCCAAAGGTCTTTTCCCTCCGGCCTATCAACTAACACTCTACTATATACATTTCTGGATTCGCCCATACGTGCTACATGCTCTGTCCATATCAAACGTCTGGATTTAATGTTTCTAATTATGTCAGGTGAGGAATACAATGCGTGCAGTTCTGCGTTGTGTAACTTTCTCCATTCCCCTGTAACTTTATCCCTCTTAGTCCCAAATATTTTCCTAAGAACCTTATTCTCTGTTCCTCTCTCAAAGTGAGAGTCCAAGTTTCACAACTGTACAGAACAACCGGTAATATAACTGTTTTATAAATTCTAACTTTCAGATTTTTTTAGAGCAGACAGGATGACAAAAGCTTCTCAACGGAATAATAACAGGCATTTTCCATATTTATTCCACGTTTAATTTCCTCCCGAGTGTAATTTGTATTTGTTAGTGTGTCACCAAGATATTTGAATTTTTTCCACCTTTTCAAAAGATAAACTTCCGATTTTTATTTTTTCATTTTGTACAATATTCTGGTCACGAGACATAATCATATATTTTGTCTTTTCGGGATTTACTTCCAAACATATCTCTTTACTTGCTTCAAGTAAAATTCTCGTCTTTTTTTCTAATCGTTTTGGATTTTGTCCTACCATATTCAATCCATCAGCATAGACAAGCAGCTGATGTAACCTGTTCAATTCCAAACCCTCTCTGATATCCTGAACTTTTCTAATGGCATATTATAGAGCAAAATTAAAAAGTAAAGGTGATAGTGCACCTCCTTGCTTTAGTCCGCAGTGAACTGTAAAAACATCCGACAGAAACTGGGGTATACAGACTCTGCTGTACCTTTCACAGACACATTTTAATTAATCGAACTAGTTCCTTAGGAACACCAAATTCAATAAGAATATTATATAAAAGTTCTCTCTTAACCGAGTCATGTTCCTTTTTGAAATCTATGAATAACTGTTATACTGTACCTTTATACTTCCATTTTTTGTTCAATATCTGTCGAATACAAAAATATCTGATAAACTGTCTATATATTACGCCTAAAACCATACTGATGATCCCCAATAATTTCTTCTACATATGAATTTTTAGTCTTCACAAAATAATATTGGTCAAAATTTTGTATGAATACAACAAAAGTGATATTTCTTGAAAGTTACTATACAATCTTTTCCCCCTTCTTAAAGACAGGTACAATTATGGACTTCTTCCATTGGTCTGGTAGAATTTCTTTTTTCAAAATAGCAAGTTCGATACTCTCTGTTATACTTTCAAAATGTTGTACTTAATAAACATACTCCTAAATAATATTGCACAACATTCCATCTCTCTTAACTTTTGATTCGACTTCTTACTTTTTCCTACATTAAACAAACATATGCGTAAATTTACTCTGTGTCTTAAAACAATACAAGATCACCGGACAGCGAGCAAACATGTCATACAAAGACTTTAACTGACGTCTGTGGCTTCCATGCAGCGACGTAATCATATCTATTCCGTGATTGTCAAAAGCATTGCAACATAAATAAGAAAACAAAGAGAAAGTTGAAGAGATTTATGAATAAATTATGAAATAAATAAACTACACTTTCTACATTTTTAGGTTATTTCCTCGACGTATTTGTTTTATACTATGGTTACATTTTCTTTCAATCGTTCCCTGAATCATTAACCTCCTTTCTCCATTTGCTTTATTCCATATTTGTCTTCGTTTCGATCTATTTTTTTTCAAGCCAAGACCCTCATTGCCAACACCCGACTGTTTCACTTGTTCTGGGCCCAGTGCCAGTATTTATAGAAAGGAGAGAATTTTGCATACTCACAGGAACTGGGGCCCACTGCCTTGGTGAGAAGGGTAGACCACGATGCTAGGACCGGCGCCTTCGCCATCCGCAGACTTGCGTCTTCGTAATAACAGCAGCGTTGTCACCAGCACCAATAGCACCACGGCACCGGCCGCCACTAGTGGTAGCACCAGGCCTGCAATAATAGACGGAATTGGTAAAATGAAACCTTGTACTCGTATTATTAATGTGGGAATAGAATTCAATAATAAATATACTATAATTAGATATACAGATAGATAGATAGATAGATAGATAGATAGATAGATAGATAGATAGATAGATAGATAGACAGACAGACAGACAGACAGACAGACAGACAGACAGACAGACAGACAGACAGACAGACAGACAGACAGACAGACAGACAGACAGACAGACAGACAGACAGACAGACAGACAGACAGACAGACAGACAGACAGACAGACAGACAGACAGACAGACAGACAGACAGACAGACAGACAGACAGACAGACAGACAGACAGACAGACAGACAGACAGACAGACAGACAGACAGACAGACAGACAGACAGACAGATAGATAGATAGATAGATAGATAGATAGATAGATAGATAGATAGATAGATAGATAGATAGATAGATAGATTTATTAAGTAATATTACACATACAAATTTTATATTATCATACTTTTTTCTAAAATCTAATGCACGGGTCTTCCGACCGTACGTGCTTTGTACCCGAAACAAGTCCTCCTTTGTAGGTTCCCCCACACCTATGATTACATCCAATTACTCTCTAAAAAAACACAAATATTAAAAATGGAAATGGCACAATAAAACACATTATATAATATATCCTAACCTAAAAGACCTAAAAGTGTACAGTTGGGTGGATACTATTATCCCTTCCTCAGTTCGCGTCGCAAACTTCGACAGTTGCAGCTCTAATCTTTCTCGCCTTCAAGAGGAACAATCCAGTCTTTTGTTCCCATTCTCTATTCCCCATGAGGTCAAGACATGCAAGCGAACTCCTACTCTGACTTAGCATCGACGGTGGTAAATATTTTCTCCGTATATGTTTCAATTCGACACACAGTAATAAAATATGCTTATAGGAATCCTTTTCTTTGCAAAGCGGACAAAGACGCAGGGATGCTCTGCAATAACAAGGTATGTGTAGGAAGTGGGTTACGAGACCAATACATACTTTTATTTAATTGTCCGCGATTGAAAATTTACCTTTCAGTAACCAATATTTTGGATAACTGTACTGTTTGTTCGGGAAAATTGAAGTAACTGAAGTAGGGCCTATAGCGTGTGTTAGTTGTGAGCTGTTTTTTCTAAAATGAAATTTAGATTTTTCATTATTTATGATCACTTTTCCTTTATTTCTCTATTTAATATATACTGCAGGGACATCATTTTATTTTTACTTCAATTCTTATTGTACCTGAGTTTTTTAATGTACTTCACTCTCACCCCCTCTACTATGTAGTAAACCTCACCCGTCCTCCATATAGAACCAAGGTCGCATAGGCAGTACTGAGTGAGTGAATATAGTACGTTCCAGAAATATGGTAACATTTTCCAGTGAAGAGAAAACATTGAATATTGAATCATATTTTAGCACAGGCACTGTGTCCGTTTGGTTACGTCGCATCCCGGTTTCCCCCACCCGCTTCTGCTCGCCCCTCTGTAAAGGCTAGTGGGTGGGCTGTCTTAGATCACTTCTGAAAATATTTACTGTTAGGAATCGGACGTCTATGTAATATTATACAACTGTTTAAAATAACCAAATGAAAGGGCCTCGTTAAATAATTAACTGTCACGTGATTTCCTCCCTTTCTACAACCTACGACATAACCACTTGCGCGGACAAAGTAAATTTATCTGTGGGATCGGGCAGAATTGAATTTACAGTACGTAAGGTACTGTTATAGAGTAGGTACAGAATTATTCCAACATGAGTTACTGTTTTTAGGTACGAAGGACGAAACTGGAAATACGAATTAGGTACAAGATAGTGCGATAATATGCAAAAAAAAAAAAAAAAAAAAGAACTGAAGTCTGTATCGAAATGAACGGCCATCATTTTCAACAATTTGTTTAAATATTCATATTTTTATTATTTTTCAACTTAAATGTATTCTCTATATTGTATGCTAATGTGCTGTAGATAATATAATATACAATGCACAATGACTACGTCCGCATGGATAGCTCAGTTCGTAACACTTATTGTTAATACTGTAGTACATGTT
This sequence comes from Periplaneta americana, assembly GCF_040183065.1. NCBI lineage: Eukaryota > Metazoa > Arthropoda > Insecta > Blattodea > Blattidae > Periplaneta > Periplaneta americana. Next base: position 78,762,543 of record NC_091132.1, on the reverse strand, counting down.
GATTAAATAAAAACCTAACGAAAATTATCAAACTCAGAATCGTGATATTTCCTAGTTTACGTAAATGGATGCACTACTTTTTTTCTCTCCTGTAACCAGTAAAGTGATTTGTTTACATTTTACGCTAATACCATCAAACTCAGGTCGTAGAAGAGGGTATCAAACAGTGTTTCCGGTTCTCTACCGTTAATCCAAAGGTATAGCCAGGTTAAAAATGATGTTCCGGTATAATTATATCAGTATAATTATTTAAAATGGAATTACTGTGGTTCATCTGAATTAGTTTGTTAGAGAGGTATTAGTACGGGTCTGTGATAAGACAAAATAGAATTCATGCATAAAAATAAATATATCCCTCTAGTAAGCACCGTATTAATGCAAGAGTCCGAACCGTTGATAAGTAAGTGACGTCGATTGGTGTGACATAATCCATTGACGTTGCTAAGCAAGTAACGTCAGATGTTGAAATGTACGAAGCAGTTGATTTTATTTCTTCAATTGATACTCGAGCGTAAACGCAGCACTTTAAAATTACACATGAGTATAAGTCGACTTGTAAATTAACAGAAATAATTTATATCTTGATACTTATCATCAGTGACGGCTGATTGACTGAGGCAAGAGAGGCCGGGCCTCAGTCAGTTGGCTTTACTGAAATCAAATTTTGTGTTTTTATATAATATATTAGTTATTTGAATGAAGCATATATCGCTGTAGAAGCATTTGAAAACTTTGTGACGTATATAGACCTATTTAGCAGTACAATTTGTTCCTCAGGCCAGAATCGCTCGTGCCGGGTCTGGCGTGTGATGCATATAGACCTGTTTTCCAGTAAAATTTGTTCCTGAGGCCAGAATCGCTCGTGCCGGGTCTGGCTTCTGAATTTCCTGTATTTTCGCGGGCTTTGAGCTTGCGCTTAAAACGTTGTAGCTGAGGCACAATTCTTCTGGCCTCGTGGCCTGGTCAGCTCTCACTCCTCCCATTCATGGTCCGGTCTCCAGGATAGAATGGGTTGGGAATAACAGTGGTGACTTGTCTTCCTAAATAGGCCATAAATAACATAAAAATTCCCGCTCTTTGACAGGCAGAGACCCACACTATTCTCTCCCCTTATAGTCTCAGTTTATGACTTAACCGAGGGTGTTGTACTATTGTACTTCGTGAGTCAGGATCAATGTTGTTACGTGTTTAGAGAAAATATAAACAGAAACAAATGCGAGAAATAATGATTATGTAGTTAATTCATTGTTAGAGTGTCCTTTTTCGAGAAGAAATAATATTGAAAGAAAGGAAATTTTAAATAAAGAGATAGCCTACCGAGATACCTACGACATCGCTGACAATTTTTCTGACAGATAATCTTAAAACGCTAGTTTCTATTGCATCCTGGTATGGACAACATAAGTGGTAATGTGGTGCAAAATAAACATTTCTGTTGACCTTGTTTGTTGCTGTCAAAGGAAGAAAATAAAAAGAGAAGAAAGAAAGGTGAATTTCAACACTCTCAATCATTGAAACTCACAGCTTAACAACTTATTTGGTGAATGACATTATTATTTTTCATTAATAATAATAATAATAATAATAATAATAATAATAATAATAATAATAATAATAATAATAATAGTATAGGCCTAATACAATAATAATTAATCTCATGAATAAACATTTCCTATCGGAGGCACTTAAACTAGTTGCATCTGCCCTCACCGAGGATTTCGATCACAAGCCGCTACTGTTAGCATTGGCATGATAACTCTGGAATAAGACTGTTGGCCATCGGCGTAGCTCAGTCAGTAGAGCCGTTTGCCTTATGATCCGGAGCTGAGCTCGGAGATGGGTTCGATTCCAGCTTGGATTGATTACTCGGTTGTGTTTTTCCAAGGTTTCCTTCGAACCGTAAAGCGAATGTCAGGTAATGTATAGCGAATGCTCGGCCTCATCTTGCAAAATACCATCTCTCTCACCAATTCTTTCAACGTTAAATAACCCAGTAGTTGATAGAGCGTCTTCAAATAACCAACTAAAAAATAAGACTGCTGTCTCAAAAGTATAGCAAGCAATTTTAGTGTTACTTTCACCCTTAATATTAATTTCTGGACTTTAAAATACTTGTAAAATACTGTAATTTATATTATGGTAATAAGGAAAAATGAAAAATGTCTTTTTCTACCTCAATCCTCGCTTAATTTTGTGAGGAAAACTGTGGAGACAGTATTGGAGAACACATTATAGAAACATCAGAACGTCGCCCTCGAGACAAAACACTGTAATGTATTATTCAATTACTAGCGGCTTTGTTATATCGACCTGGAGAGAGAAATTTATAGCATAACACAAGAGTGGTAGTCACGGACCGGAAGCTGCTTTCACTTGCAATGGCTATGCCTTATTTTGCAGCGTGTGTTATGAAAACGATTTAGATATGAATTCTGATGCCGTAGATAAATAGCTGTTATAAAAATGGGGTTATTAGTTCCTTGCGTGACGTGGCAATTCGAAACAGAGGAATGATTTCATAACTGAGTTGTCAATTTAGTTCTTTCCTCACAGTAGTTGATGTGTAAGCTTTAATTTTATTCATCAGTAAGTATGTCAAGAGTGTGGTAATATTTGAAAGCCAAACTCTTTAACATGATTATAGCATTGGCTCATCTTATAGGTTTAATATTCAGTAACTTTCATTTTATTTAAGCGGGGCTGGGATGAATTTTGGTTATTTATAAACTATAAAAGATACACGAATTATTTTTTTGCATACTAGTTCTGGATATTAACTTACTGGATAGGCCTACATACATCAAAGCTTAGTATAATATATAATATATATATATATATATATATATATATATAATTCATAATGGTGGTAGTTTACTGTGCAGTGATAAAGCGTTTGGAGATTGAATAATAATAATAATAATAATAATAATAATAATAATAATAATAATAATAATAATAATAATAATAATAATAATCTAGAACAGTTCGCAGTCCACCCCTGTAGAGCAACGGTTAGTTTGCCTGACCGTGAACGAGCGGGCCCGGGTTCAAATCCTGGTTGGGACAAGTTACCTGGTTGAGGTTTCATTCGTGGTTTTCTCTCAACTCAAGTGGAAACAAGGCAGTTGTACGGGGTGGGCAAAATAAAACTGGCCCGCTGAAAATACAGTATAAATGAAATACATGAATTTATATGTATAAGACTGACGCGAAAATGACACTGACAATACAGGAAACCGTGATTTCAATGCAACATTGGGTTGCTGTCTCATGTCCGCGCATGCGCATCTCCCGCATGCTCTGTCCCGAGCTTCGCTGTGTCATTACGTTTGAGTGAGTGAGAGGAGCAGACGTGTTTAGTGGCCAGTCGAATGCAACACAAAATGGTGCTCACGATAAAAGAACGCGTGTTCATTGTCAAGTGTTATGCGAAGCACAATTCATGGAAAATGTGTGCGGAACTGTTTGCGCAAGAGTTTCAGACTGGACGTGTTTTGGCAAACCATCCAGCAAGGACTGTAGTGGCAAAATGGCATGAAACGGGCACTGTAGCGAATAAAAACCGTAACTATCCGAAAATAGTTCGAACACCACAAAACATTGCTCGAGTGCAGGAAAGCCTGGAACAAGTCCGACGAAATCGCAATGCCGTTTATCTGTGCAAGTGGGAATTAAGAGAACGTCGTGTCGAAACATTATCAAACAGGTCCTGCATCTGTATCCTTACAAATTTACTGTTGTGCATGCGTTAGAGCGTCCAGACGAACCTTCGCGTGTTGAGTTCTGGCTGTGGTTTCTGAGTGAAGTGGAATCAGGACTTTTGGATAATCAGTTTTTCATTTCTTCAGATGAGGCCTGGTTCAGCCTGTCAGGGTATGTTAACTCAAGAACATGCGTCATTATGCATCAATAAATCCCCATGAGTACTTGGAAGAGACGTTGCATAATCTCAAGATTGGTGTTTGGTGCGCAATGTCAGGTGTCCGCATCATAACACGATTCTTTCACGAAACTATAAATGCTAACCGGTATGTCCAGAATCTGCTTAATCCATACGTGGATCAACTTACAGAAGATGAAAGACTGTATGGATATTTTCAGGAAGACGGAGCAACAGGACACACTGCCTTGGAAATCTTGTAAATATTACAGATTTTCCGGGCCAGTTTTATTTTGCCCACCCTTTATATGAATGTTCATAATAACTCTTTCTTCTGTTCAAATTAGTGGGATCAGGAATATTCTTAATATTGGCGAAGGACGTTGAGTGGCGTCTCTCGAAGAGGGAAGACTCACCTCGACCCTAAATCAGGGAAGTTTTCTGCTTCTTTGTTGGTGTAAGTGGAATGATAAAGCCGAATTGGGAAAGCCTGAGAGACATCCTTGTGATATTTGGGAGGGAAATGTATTAGTTACTGGTGTCAGAGATCTGCTTGTATCTGTGGAACTTACAAGTCATTCATTTCATCTCTGTCTTCCGAGGATTGTGCGTGTAATGAGTCCAGTTGTGTTGTCTACACAAATATGGACATTCGTTCTCGCAAACAGGTTTCATGATTAGGGTTTAGAATTATTTAAGCTCTTTACTCTCGCCTTGTATGTTTTAGTTCGACCACTGCATTAAACACTTTGTCTACTCGAATACTCTGTGCGTAAAATAGCAAAATACACACAAGAGTATAAAATGCCAACTTTATTGAAAGTGAGACAATAAATGTCATGCCGAAATCTGTATTTACGCTCAACTGAATGAAATTCATTCAATTGTAAGTCTCTTTTATACATCGAGAGACTGGGACACAAGAAACTTCAAAACATTTTCTGCAGAATACAATGTAGCCTACATCTTACGTACTTAATGCCCTCATGAAAGTTTAAAATGTCAGAAAATAAGAAGCTCTAAACATTAAACTTTAGTAGGAAACCTTCGATACGGAATTTTGTTTCTTCGAGTGAACGACAGTAGAAACTGTTCCAGCAGTTTAAATTACAAACATCCGAACAAATGCGATAAATAAGATGCTCTCAGCTCTGACACTTGGAACTACAAGATCATTTTCCATTTGTACATTTGTCGCTTATAACGATTTTCTGAAATGTGAATGTTAGTGGAGAATAATGTCGTAAAACTAAATTCATTGAACATAGTGAAAGTGGTGACATACGTATAATTCTCAGTTGGTTATCTCATTTACATAATAGGTTAACTTTCGGTGAAGTTAATACATTCATGTATTCATGATAACAGCCGCTATAACACTTCCTTCAACTAATGTTGTTCAGCTGTTTCACCGTAAATTTTAAGTTCCAGAATGAATATGTGTAAAATTATTAAATACACCGATACGTAATTAAACGTAATGAAATTGTAATGAGGTCTGCACAATGACAGTTAATTTATCTAATTTACTATTTGCTATGTTGAACTTCCCTATTGCAATACAATTCTTCTCCATCTTATAAAATTATGTATTGTCTTCATCATTAGTGCATTAATTTTATATATTTGATTTTCTTAAACTATTAATTAAAAATGTTGATTATTGTATATCTGAAGTGATAATGGTTTGAATACAAGAAAATCACATTACAGGCACAACAAGGAGTATATGTATAATTTAATTATTTTAATTCTAGGACTTGTTACTGCCGAAATGTTGATTTTCTAATACGTTTCGTGATTAGGAGAGTGACTAATTGTTTGGATAACGTCGCCATTGTAATTTTGATTTGTTCTCTTTGCGACAGATATTCCAATGTACCATGGCTTATATTTAAGAATGTTAGACTCGTTTTCATATATTTCAATGCAAATCTTTCGGGTTGTAATTCGCAAGTGGATATTTACAGTTATCAACAGTCTAATAGATAGACCTACTCCAATGCACATTGAATCCGAATTAAACTTTCAGCTTAATTTTTCATAACATTTAGATATCTTGCAAGAATATTTATTTAATATATTCCGAAATATCTTATTTTCAATCTAATAGTTTGTGACATGTTCATCAAAATACACTGTATATGTAAAACCTTTCATCCAAGACAGAAATTTCAAGAAATATAAAATTTGTTATACATTCCAGAATGTTATACGCAATACACATTTCTCATATACCGTAGCCTACAGTAAATACAGTATTTTCTGATACTCGTAACAAAGTAACCAGTAAATCAGAAAGAAGAATGTCTCGTCTGAGCTATCAAGTTCAATAAAACGTCTAGCTGAAAAATCTCATATGTCTCTTCTTTATATCTAAATAAATATTTCCTTTTCAAGTTGCTAGTAATATAAAAAGCCCACGCTGTGACACAAATATTTTTCCCTTCTTGTGACGTGCACTTAATTTGTAAATAACGAATATATTACTTTCTGAAAAACTCATTTTGTACATGGAATCGCCTCGTTTTACTTTTAATTCAATCCATTTTATGTTACAGTGACAGATCAGGTAATATGAAGTCTCCAGTACTCTTAATATTATACTGTGTCTTTATTATAATATCCAATATAACTTATAAACAATTCACATATAGTACTGGCTAAAGCGCATGAATGTCTCTAATCGTATGATGCAAATGAGATGATGATGGATAACAACTTAATGAAATTAAGGCAGGAAAACCTGACTCTCTAGAGAATTTATCCAAAAACCTTTGTACAAATTTCACTTGGATTCATTGTCATTTCCACCGCGGAAGAATGTAGTTCTAATAATGTTAACTGCAATCACCTCGAGATATGATCGACGAAGACTTTACCGGAACTTTGAAATTGTGCAAATGTCAGGCGAGATTCTTTACCATTCATAAGTTAGTATATTATGACAAAATTTTTTTTCGAGTAAAGAATAGGATAGATATCAACAGAAGCACGGGAACGTGATATATATTTGGTTGCTTCTTAGACTATCACATATTTTCTAAGTAGGTTTAGGTGTATATACAGAGTGGAAGTGAAATAACCTTGCAAATTGAAAGGTACGACAGGGTACTCTAAAATGAATAGAAAACCTATATTACGATTTGTGATTAAATGCACGGTTAATTAGAAAATTAAGTTTGAAGTTTGAGCAGTCCGGTAACATCGCCGCCAACACACTTTTCTCGTGATGCATATGTAAGAGGTCAACAAACTCGGTGTGTCCGCTAGATGAACTGTATATATCTTTTATCTGATTAAAATATCTTTTTCTCGCCTGAAATAGTCGTAGCGAAATAAAAAATTCGCTCTGGTATGTTGTTGAAACGTTTGAAATAACAATGAAAAATAAAATTTTTCTTTTGTATGCTGTTGCTTAAACATTTCTCCTGATATTGTTATTTTGATATATTAATATTTGTTAATGGAGAATATTTAACGAGATATTATTACGTCAGTGTGAAATTTTGTCATGGCTCATAAAATCTCTCCATCACATGTTTTGAAACATAAAAGAACAAAGGTGTTGAGCAGTGACACCAAAGATGTGATATGAAATGTATTTAATAAATGTTTGATAAGTATCCAGAACATGCTATTGACAACACTGAGAAATTTACTTCTGATTTTTCCGGTGTTTCCAGCTCAAGTGCCATTATTACAATTTGTAAGGAAAACTTAACAAGAAGTTAAGTCTCTACCCTGTTATAAAAAGCTCTCGTGTCAGAAGTGCATTAGATGTGAAGTTTGAGAAATTTGTTCTCTCAACAATCCCGCGTAAAGCGCAAGGATTCTGCTGGAGATGAATTTCTTACTTTAATCTCAGTGTTGCCAGCTGTTATAATAGCGATCCTGAACTACATATTGGATTTAAATAAATCTTCCCTCCACAAGATACTGCATTAAATAGGATTTGAATTTGTGACTAGAAATAAGAGAAATATGACAGTGGATAGGGACGACATCATTTTGTGGCGAAGACTTTTATTTCCGTGAGATAGGACAGCTTTTAAGACAGGGATGCAAAATATATTATTTGTACGAGACTTGGATTAATGAAAGTATTCAACAAAAAGTGCATGGATCGACAAAACCGTTAAATAAAAATCAAGCAAAGGTTAAAATTTTCCAACAAACGGATAAGCGTCTCCTAGTCCTGCACATTCAAAGTGATGACTGTTTTCTATTTATTTTTTATTTATTTATAGACACTTTCATTACTTTGACAAATACATACGTAAGCATGTAGCAACGTCATTAAAAACAGAATCGGACAAAAGTATTCGCCAAGTTAAAATATTCATTAATAGTATACGAGTACAATAGCACATATTATGTTCATACAACTTTCTTTTGATTACAATTTAAATAATTAATATTTGAAATCTCTAGTTGACCTTGGTAACATATTAAATTACTTCAGAGACATGTACTCAAAATTATTTTGTGTTGTCTTATACTTACATAATATTCAAGTCTTATATAATTACAATTCACCTTATATTATTAAATTCAATTAAAATTCATATACAACAGCCACTACAATACATATAAATATGAAAGAGTTAAAATATGACAAGTTTTGAATAAATGTCTACAATAATCTTTTGACCCAACCCCAAAGATAATTCTCACGGCTTTATTTTGTAATTTAAAGATATTAAGAGAGGAACTCTGATTCCTCATATTGCAAATGACTATGTTCATATGCATAATATACAGTTAATAACATTTTTACGTCGACCATTTTTAACAAATTTCTTAACATGAATATAACTCGGTCTATCTTGTGAAAAATCATATTGATGTGACTATCCCAGCCTAAACCTGATTCAGTATGTATGTCCAAAGATTGATATTTTTATGAAAAGCTTCACTTTTCCAATGAAAACTAAATTTAAGGTCTAAAACCTTACTCTCGTTAATACACACGTAGTTAGAAGAACACCATTTCTTAATTAAGATGTCATTCTCATTCAACAAATCTTGGGACTCAACAATCAGCAGCTAGCTGAGTAATCGCATCATCAATAAATAAATAAGGTATACGAGATAAATCATTAATATGAATAATGAACAATATAGAACCCAACACAGATCCCTTGGGTACATCATATATTAAAGACTGAGATTGTGTCCCATTATAATATTAAAACTGCAATCTAGAAGACAATCAGGTTTTCGAATAGAAAAAATATGACAGAAAATGATATGTTTGTGGAATGGTTTGACAATATAATACCATACTTTTATGATGAACAAGGTATAGGTGTGGGAAAATGCTCGCTATGGTTGTTGAGTCAGAACTCATTGCTAATACATCGTGGAGAAAAGGTTAAGTTATAGATTGCCTTGAGAGCAAATACATCACTTTCGAAGAGGGAAATGATCAAGACACAACTACTCGAATTAATGAAGTCTCTCGGAAAAACGGTACGAGAAATGCGATGTCTGATTTGACCGAACATACGGGTTACATTATTGCAAGATTACTACCGTACCATTGTAATCTAAGCACTATAAGAATGATCTGGAGTCATATTAAAGGTTACGTTGCACAAAATTACACCACCTACAAACTCCATGTAATGCAAGAACCAACATTATGAAGGATTTATTGAGATCACCGCTAACAAGTGGCGTTATTGTCTACATCTCGTAGTACAGGAATGACAGATTCTCTGGGACTTAGAAGAAATGATGGACAATATAGTGCGCGCATTTGTAATTAATGTAGGCCAGGATTTAGATTCCAGTGACGCTAAAAATATGGAGGAAATGTAACATGTATTAAGTTCTATTAATGCCATGCCCTCATTCCAATCTGCCTTCTTGTTAGTACGTTATTTTTCATGTTACATTTCCTCCAAAGTTTGCAATAGGACATAGAATATATGCCTATTACAATCTTTGTATTTATTCTTTGCAATGCCTAGCTGAACGTAGCTTACTATGCGAAAAAGAAAAATGTCCTATTCATTCTTTAGTACGGAATGAAATATTACTTTTCTCTTTTGTTGGAACCAGTATAGCAAAAATGGATTCTAACGTGGGTAAAAAGAATTAACTTAGTACAGTTTTCCTGGAGTCCTATCCAGCAGGATACTGTTATTTTACGCACCATGAATTTCCAACACGATCTGCAAATTTCGAATGTAGAGAAAAACATGGTAATTGTTAGAATATGATACAAATATGAAACATATTCTAGCAACGGGTGATTGTAAAATACAATTTTTGAATAAGAATAGATTTGTTGTAATGCAATTAATCCTCAAAAACGAAGACAATAATTATCAAAATCTTTTGACGTGAAACGTGTATACTCGACCAAGTAGAAAACAAGAAGAGAAAAATTGTAATATTTTGACATCTTGACATGAAAGGTTTAGTCTGACGTCATTGATGATACCATGAAAACTGAAGACTAGATGAAATTATTGGCTCGTAGTTTTCCACGCTGTTCGTCTCTCTCTCCATTCTCAATTTAATTTGCTTCGATGTTTTTTCATAGTAAGTTATTCTCGTTCTATTAGGCCTATATATAAGAATGTGTTCCAATTAATTAGTCCTATATAAAACATCGGATCTTGAGTTCAGTATCTCTTACATTAAATATAAATTTTCCTAATTAAGACAGTAACGGTAATTGACTGAAAATAATATTGCTATCTATCTGTTACTCTTCAATTCTCATTTATACATTTTACTTCTTCTATTTATAGGCCTATATGTACTTTCTTAATTTTTAATTTATATTTATATATTTTGTATCTTGTATTTGGCGGATTACATCACCTTCTTATCTATGCGGTTGACTTGAATATGTTGGGATAAAATCCACAAACGATTAGAGAAAACACGGACATTTTACTTGAAGCAAATAAAGCGATAGGTTTGGAAGTAAATTTAGAAAAGATAAAGTATATGATTATGTCTCGTGACCACAATATTGTACAAAATGGAAATATAAAAATTGGAGATTTATTCTTCAAAGAGTTGGAAACATCAAATATCTTGGAGCAACAGTAACAAATATAAATGTCACTCGGTAGGAAATTAAACGCAGAATAAATAGAGAAATGCTTATTATTATTTGATTAAGAAGCTTTTGTCTCCTAGTCTGCTCTCAAAAGAGTTGAAAGTTAGAATTTATAAAACAGTTATATTACCGGTTGTTGTGTATGGTTGTGAAACTTGAACTCTCACTTTGAGAGGGGAACAGAGATTAAGGGTATTTGAGAATAAAGTTCTTAAGAAAATATTTGGGAGAATGGAGAAAATTACACAACGTAGAACTGCACGCATTGTATTCTTCACCTGACATAATTAGGAACATTAAATCCAGACGTTTGAGATGACCAGGACATGTAGCATGCACGGGCGAATTCAGAAATGCATGTAGAGTGTTAGTTGGGAGACCGCAGGGAAAAGGACTTTTAGAGAGGCCAAGCATAATATTAAAATGGATTTGAGGGAGGTGGGATATGATGTCAGAGACTGGATTAATCTTGCACAGGATAGGGACCAATGGCGGGCTTAAGTTAGGGCGGCAATGAACCTGCGGGTTCCTTAAAAGCTATAAGTAATCTTGTATTTGTGTCTGTATTTATCTCTTTGCTATTTTTTATTTCATGGAATGAGTAAATATAATTTTGTACTGTGTACTGTTATTGGATTTTGCACTGTTATTGGGTTTTGCAGTGTTATAAATGAATGAATGAATGAAATGAGTGAATGAATGAAAAAAGAAATGAATGAATGAATAAATGAATAAGTAAGTAAATAAATAAGTAAAAATAAATAAGTAAATAAATAAATAATAAGTAAATAAATAAATAAGCAAATAAATAATATGTAAATAAATAAATAATAAACAAAAAATAAACAAATGCATAATAAATAAGTAACTAAATAAATAATGAGTAAATAAATAAATCATATATAATTACATAAATACTGTATTATTTATTTAATTCCGAATTTTAACCATAGATAACCTAAAAATTACAAGTCAACAAAAACGTTTCGTGATTTCATAAATCTCCTTTCACTTTTTTCAGGGACTGAGATGTCACCAAGGTCCAAGACACAAGAAACAGTGCGACATAATACTCGTACATAACTAATCTCGATGGGTGGAAATATATCTCTGGACTCTAGAGAGAGAAATACAGAAAGAAATAAGACCGCACTAAAGTCTTAGAAGAAAGTAAGAGATTGATGAGACTAGAAGAAAGTAAGAGAACAATGAGATAGACTGCAATAAAATAATTTACATGGTTATTCTGGAACAAAAACTTCGATCAACTTCCAGATGTCCCTTCCTGTAACTCATCCAGGTGTTATAGTCTCACGTTTATTCAAGCACTTATATTTATGCCGTACATATAGATGTATATAAACAAAATACGTGCAATTTAAAATGTACTCGTACATAAATCCTGGAGTGAGATGACTAACGAATGACTTAGAAAGTTTTGTAAATCTCTTATTTGTATAGAGAACTGATGCTAGTGATCAGTTAATATCGTTGTGTTATAGCTATAAGCCTAATATTACAACATTCCCTGAACCAATAAAAACATTATTTCAGAAGGCTTTGATACTATGCATAATATTAAGGAGTTCTCGCCTTATTTCATGTACTCCATTAGGGAAGATTAATATCGATTTTCGATTATTTTCCCAAAACTCTTTAATCTGCTATCATTTTAACGAGTTTATTCCAATAGAGGCTGCCTTTCGAATTTCCACATTGTGTATTAAGAGAACTTTTAATTTTGTTAGCGAAGTTTAGTCTGTAAAATTTAGTTATCCAAAATCGAAATTGTTAAGTGCTGAAAGAGTTGACAAAATCACAGGAGGCGGAAATGTAATATTAAAAAGTATATTGCAAACAAAGTCTGATTCTAAGTATAACACAAATAAAGGTAATTTTGTTTAATGGGGAAGAAGAACTATAATTAATATTCTTCGTTAAAATTATGCAATACCAGCACCAGAGGAATACGAGTACACATAATGTGTGCATTTATATAATAAAATGTGAGATTGAATGACGGTGCCAATGAAAATTGCTCAATTTTAAATAAAGATGATTATGTTATGATTAGAAATCAGCACTATACTGTAGGAGATTAATGAAGCAAGGAAAGGCAAAGTAAATATAAACGATTGGCTGAAAACGGAGCAGAAATAAAAGAGAAGACGAAAATGACAGGGGATTTATAGGATCTTTGCAATTGCGTGAAACTTTACGTTCCAATAAAGTAAAAAAACCGCACCAACTATAGCAAACATATTTAATAAAGTAAAAACAAAAAATAATTAAAAAAATTCCCTCCGTTGGATATTACTGTGATATTTAGATTTTAATGGATTGGTTCTTATTAATATAAGGATAATAAATATAGTCGAGATTGAAATAAATTTAATATAATTTGTGTGTTGTATTATTAATGATTATTTTCCTCGATTTATTTATTAAATATTGATATACCATATATCTGTACAAGTATTAACAATCGAATTATTGGTCTATTTCATCTGAATTGGTTTGTTGGAGAGCTGTCAGTATGGGTATAAGATTGGATAAGAGAGAAATAAGTATTCATGCAAGAAAGTAGGTCTATCCTTTCAATAAACACAGTATTAATGCAAAAATCTGATCCGTTGCTAAGCAATTGACATTAGATTCGAAACTTTCATAACGAAATATGTATTTGACTCTGAATATGTAAGTTTTACGTTAAAAGAATGAGAGGTAGAAAGGAAGACGTAAATGAATGAAAAATAAAAGTAAATATGTAAAGAAAGTTAGGAAAGAAGGAACGAAGGAAAGAAAAAAGCAACAAATTAAGTGTACAGTAGAATGGAAAGAAACAAGGTAGGAATGTTGACAATTAAGGAAGAAAATAAAGAAGAAAGAATGAAAGGAATAAAAGATAGGAGACAGAAAAACAGCAAGGAAAACGAAAAGAACGAGAAAATAATAGAGGAAAGAACAGAAGAAAAAAATAAGAAACAATAAAAAGATATAAAATAATTATGAAACATATGAGAAAGAAATAAAGGAAGTGAAGGAAAGAAAGTTAAAAAGAAAGGCGAGAGCAAAAGAAAAGGAGGAGTGAAGAAATAAAGGAAAAGGGAAATAAGAAAGGTAAGAAAAATGGAAAGAAAAAGTGTGAAAGTAATAAAATAATAAAGAAACAGAAATAAATAATGTGATGTAAGAAATACGAAATACATAAAGAAAGATGAGAAAATAAAAACAGATACTGTCTCTTAAGTAATGTCACTTTGGAGAAAAATTTTATTTAGAGTGTGATATGATTAGAAATTTGTCTAATCTTCAAAGTAAAAACCATCTGATTCTATAGGCTTGAAACATCTTTCAGCGAGGTTTTGATCTCGTAACAGTATACTAGTTTCTAATTTTTGATGAGAAGAATTGCATGATACCCAGTTTCTTCAGCTTCAAAGTTTTGGAAATTTCTTCCACACAGGAAGTGGGTTATCAATCGAAACTGATAGTAATCTGAGGGCGTAAGATCAAGGCGATATGCTGGTTGTGGTGATAGTTTGATTCCTCCCAATTCCTGGATTTTATCCATGGGTGTTCGACTGATACGAAGTCGCGGATAGTCTTGTTGCAGGGGAATTGTATTTCAATTAACTGATGTCGGATATCTCTGTCTCAAAACTCATTTATTCCAGCTGTTGAGAATAAAGATCCGTATGGACTATAGTTCCGTTTGGAACAAACTCACAATGAATTCAAAATTCCACCAAAACATAACATTACCTTTGGGGCCGAATGGATTATGTTTAACGATGACTTTGACAGACTGACAGGGATCAAATCACTGTTTTGAGGTGTCAGAGTTGCCATAATATACGGATTTTTCATCATATGTGACAATTTTCCTGATAAATGAGATTAACGATAAGCTGACAACAATGTGGCGATATATTGTATCTTATGTAGCACCTACGGATAATATTTTTTGGATTTTCTTCCATAACTCTGCTTGTAGGCCTGTTCCGTACCTTAGGTCTTCATCTTTAATGTCTACTTCTTCAATTAGGAAGATGTTGGAACCATCGCTGTGCTACACAAACATTAACAATTTTTTTACCCTCGATTTCACATAGTATTCGAGCCGCGAGAGTAGTTTAATAATCTTGTTTCCAGTACTTCCTTAGGCTTTACACTCATATTGATCACCTAGCCTATATTTTATATTATTCGCATTAACAATTGACGACTGTCACATCCTCAAAATACAGTACGCAATAACAACCACAGCATCCTGTAAACTGCATTGCCCATCATTAAAATCTAGCAAGATACCGAACTTAAAATGGCGATATTACTTATGAAGTTATAAGACGACTTAAAAAGAACGAAAGAGAGTGAAAGAGAAAATAGAATGGTGCGATATATATACACTATCTACCACAAAGTAATTAGGCACTGCTTTCGCCACTTTAGAACCTCGTGGTACCACCTCTTGTTGCTATAACAGCAGCCATCCTGTCAGGCATGCTCTCAACTAGTTTGTGTAGGATATACACTGGAATGCGTCGCCATTCCTCTTGTAACATGGCACTCAGTTGGACAGTGGAAGTTGGCCCCATGTTTCGGCGGCTACTATGCAGTGGTATGCAGACAATCATGTTTACCGGTTGGACTGGCCTGCACAGAGTTCTGATCTCAATCCCATTGAGCACCTTTGGGACGAATTGGACCGGCGACTGAGGTCTCGGGAGATGCGGCCAACTTACGTTGTCCAACTGAGTGCCATGTTGCAAGAGGAATGGCGACGCATTCCAGTGGATATCCTATACAAACTAGTGGAGAGCATGCCTGACAGGATGGCTGCTGTAATATCAAGAGGTGGTACCACGAGGTTCTAAAGAGGAAAAAACAGTGCCCAATTACTTTTTGGTGGATAGTGTATATATATATATGTATATATATATATATATTAATGATGTAAAAACAGGGTACAACTCTCAAACTTCAACTACTATTGAAGAAGATAGGCAAGCCTGCAGGGATATTGAAGAATAAGTAACAAAAGGCAATATTTATAAAATAAATATACAGCATCTAGGTATATTATCTATAGGCCTATAATAAGGTTGAATTATTGCTAACTCTATATGAAGGCAATTTATTATTTATAACAAGAACTCAGTTCCTTATATTATGGTATGAATGAAATATTAAGCGGTTAAACACTAATATAAAAAAGATTGCATATTATCATCTGTTGTAAGCAATAGTAACAGCAGGCCTATATTCGTAAGTTTAATGTATGTATGCATATACCGCAGTTATAAATGAACTATTTTTTTTAGGATTGAGAATTTTCTGTTTTTATTTTCTGTATTTACTTTCACATATTTTTGACATTGGACATCTTATTTCTCTTAAAAAATGAATAATCCATATTGCTAAATGTCACACTTTCGTTCGCAAAAATACTACTTTTATGATCAGTATTCTTCTGCTAGCTGCACTACATTTTCGCGACGGGCCTGCTCTCTAGCGGTGTGTCTGATAGATCGATAATACCAACGTCTCCACAAACTCGTTATCAGCAATAGGTCACAGCTGCATGCAGGTCGCATGTAATTATTGTATGAAAAAATAGTAATGAATCAATGACTGGTGTGGTGATAGCGACTCAAATCAGGGCGTTTGTTACATTGGCAGCATGAAAACAAGTCACGCCATGCGGTGAGATATATTTCTATGAATATGAAATATTTACCTTGCAAATCACAATTTCGTGTATTAACGAAGATTTTTTTATATAGCTAGGTAAAGGCAATTCAATTCTATATTCACCTTTCCGTCCTTTGTTTTCTTCCGTGTTCCCTTACATAATTATTTCCTTCCCCTCCTGTCTATTTTTCCACTTCCTTCCATCATACTATTTTTCCTCTCTCTCTCCTTCCTCTCCTTATTTTTCGTCTTTCTTCTCCCTCTACTACTTCTCATTCTTCTCCCATCATCTCCTTATCTTTACAATCTCCCCTCTTCCTACTTCTTACTTCGTTATTACTTAACTTTACCTTCTCCCTACTTCCTACCCCTTATTTCCTTTTTCTTTCTCGTACTTTCAATCTCTCTTACTTTCCTTTTCCTCCTCCTCTCCTTAATCTTCCTCCATACTTCCACTTCCACTTCTCTGTTCTCATTCTTGCACTTCTTTCTTTTCCTTTCGTTCATCCTCTCCCTGTATTTCTTCCTTATACTTCATCATCCTCGTCTTTGCATCTCACCTCCATCTTCTTAAACTTCCTTCTCCACCTCTTATACTGCTTATAGGACTTCATCCTCCTCCGTATACTGCTTCCTCCCTTCCCTTTTATTTCCTCATTCTCTAGATACAGCTTCTTCACCACCCTCATACTTCTACTTACTCCTTATACCGCCTTTCACTCTTCATACCTCCTCCCCGTTTATTTTCTTATATTTCCTCCTCTAATTTCTTATGACTCCTTCTTCTATATAAACTTACTTCCCTCCCTCCTCATATTTCCTCCTTTTCTTTCTTATATCTCCTCCTTATAATTCCTTCTCTCTGTGCACTTTCTCCTTCCCATCCTTATAACTCCTCTCACCTTGCTTAAATCTATAACTCCTCTTCAAGTCTTTATACCCCTCCTCATATTTCCTCTTCCCCTTCTTACACTTCCTCCTTCTCCTCCTTGTACTTTCTTCTACTCCTTATATCTCTTCCTTCTCCCTAAACTTCCTCCGATTCTTCCATTTCCTCCTAGGTGTAAAGAGGGAAGGATGTATACATCGTCCTTCCCTCTTTACACCTAATCCTCCTTCTCCTCTTTACACTTACTCCCCTTTTCTTCCATATTTCGTCCTTTCCATTCTTATATCCCACCTTCCTAAACTTAATCCGCTTCTTATACTTCCTCCTTTCTTTCTTTCTTTGTACAACCTCCTTGTCCTTATAATTCCTCCTTCACCACTTCATACCTCCTTCTTGTTTTCCTTACTTCATCCGCACCTTTTTATACTTCATTATCTCATACCTCTTTCTTCTCCTGCTCCTTATAATTCCTTCTGTTCTTCTTATATTTCCTCCATCTCCTTACACTTCATCCTCTTTCTCCTTATACATTCTCCCCAACTTATACTACTCCTTTTCTTTCTTATACCTCCTCCTTACATTTCCTCCTCTCTTTGCACTTTCTCCTTCCCATTCTTATAAAATCTTTCACCCTGCTTAGGTCCATACCTTCTCTTCCAGTCTTTATACCCCCTCCTCATATTTCCTCTTCCCCTTCTTACACTTCCTCCTTCTCCTCCTTGTACTTTCTTCTACTCCTTATACCTCTTTCTTCTCCCTAAACTTCCCCCGCTTCTTCTATTTCCTTCTAGATGTAAAGAGAGAAGGATGTATACATCGTCCTTCCCTCTTTACACCTAATCCTCCTTCTCCTCTTTACACTTACTCCCCTTTTCTCCCATATTTCGTCCTTCCCCTTCTTATATCCCACCTTCCTAAACTTAGTCCGCTTCTTATACTTCCTCCTTTTCTTCTCTGTACAACCTCCTTGTCCTTATACTTCCTCCTTCACCTCTTTATACCTCCACCTTGCTTTCCTTACTTCATCCGCACCTTCTTATACTTATATCATCTCGTACCTCTTCCTTCTTCTGCTTCTTATAATTCCTCCTGTTCTTCTTATATTTCCTCCATCCCCTTACGCTTCTTCATTCTCCTTATATGTCGTCCCCTACTTACACTACTCCTTTTCTTTCTTATACCTCCGCCTTATAATTCCTACTCCCTTTGCACTTTCTCCTTCCCATCCTTATAACTCCTCTCACCTTGGTTAGGTCTATACCTCCTCATCCAGTCTTTATGCTTTCTCCTTATATTTCCTCTTCTCCTTCTTACATTTCCTCCTTATACTTTCTTCTACTCCTTATATCTCTTCCTTCTGCTTAAACGTCCCCCGCTTCTTCTATTTCCTCCTAGGTGTAAAGAGGGAAGAATGTATACATCCTCCTTTCCTCTTTACAATTAATCCCCTTGTCTTCCATATTTCCTCCTTCCCCTTCTCATACCCCTCCTTCCTAAACTTAGTCCACTTCCTATACTTTCTCCTTCAATTCTTTAAACCTCCTCCTTGTTTTCCTTACTTCATCCGCACCTTCTCATACTTCATCAACTCATACCTCTTCCTGCTCCTCCTCCCCTCCTCCTCCTCCTCCTCCTCCTCCTCGTAATTCCTCCTGTTCTTATATTTCCTTATACTTCTTCCTCATTCCCCTTATATGTCTTCCCCTACTTATACTACTCCTTTTCCTCCTTATACCTCCTCTAGCTTCTTATCCTTCCTTCTAAGTCTTTAATTATTACATTTCCCTCTTCATATTCTTCTTCCCATTCCCTATTCTTCCACCTCTTCCCTTTGTCATTCTTCCTTCTCTTTCTGTCTCTTTATTCGTCTACTATTTCCTTCTGCACTCCTCTCTCTCCTTTCTTTACTTATCTTCTTTATTTCCTTTTCTCGTCCTTCCTCTCTTTTTCACCGTTATTTCAAAGGGGTATTCTGACAGGGAAGCTGGAAGTTTGAGATAGGAAGTCGCCAATAATTAACATGGAGCTCTTTAACTCTCTTGTAAATCTGATACACAGAATTCCTGCTTTACTTCTGTGCTGCAGGAAGTCATGCTAAGGGTCAGTCTCTTCTATCGTGTTTGAGCCAGTGAAACTCGAGCCAACGGGAAGCGTGGTAACCACGTAACAGCAGAGAATGGCAAACTCATGTTTAACGAAGTAAGTAAGACAGATTTAGTTGCACAAGTTAAGGAGAAAATGCGAAAAGTATCAAATTCCGTATGTAAGAGAGGATCTAAGGGTATTGTATAAAATTCTTTAATAGGCCTACTAGAACCAGAATCAATTATTAATTTGTGGATGTGAAAGGAAAAGAATACTCAAGTAGACAGACGCAGACAATTTTAAGGCGAATACTGTTTTATGATCGCAGATGACGGGTTGTGATTATAATCGATGGTGACTGTAATTATAATGAATGGTAAGTGACTGTAAATATAATATTGTGATTAGAGTGAATCGGGGGAGATGACTATCGGGGGAAGATGCTTATTTCTTTGTAGTTTCACATTCTTCCAAGAGAGAACGCCACGCGCATGTCTTCATGATCACTGAGACAGTTGAATGCCTGTAGAGTGGAAGTTAACTCATTTTGCCACGTGTTCTTGTTGTAAGAAGAACAAAAGCAAGAAAACAGCTCATTTTTCTGCTATAAAATAATTGCAAAAGTATGTTAAAATTCTAATACATCCTTGAATTCGTAATAACTGTCAAAACCTTTGTAATTGATATTGCAGTAAAGGTTCTAAAGTTTGTATTGTTAACAACCAACGACCTTGTTCCGCCATCTTAGGTTGCGTCACAGCATTAGGCATCAGACCCCGATACTTGAGGAAGATGATCACTTTTTTTCGGGGTAAGATGGCAACTTGTTGCAAGTGTTTTATTTTTTGTTTTATTGGAGGCAATGTGTAAACATTAGGTAAGACCCTCTGATAGAAGTCAGTGGATTGAGGACAGTCTTCAGCTTGCGATGGAACATGTTATAACAGAAGATATGAACTATTTAAAGCATCGCAAGCATACGGGATTTCTTACCGTACACTAAAACCCCTCCTAAATAAGAATGATGACAAAAAATGTACTGGATTGACTTCATTGTGTGCAAGAAGTGATTTCACGAGTCTTGCACATGGTAATAAAATATGTGCAATGACTGTGTTCGTAAGTAATGATAAATGAAGGGTTCGGCTGTAAAACTTGGTAACCCTCAAAAAGTGAAAAATTGAGATTTCGATATAGGAGGCCTTGGCTAACCGTTATAAAACTATTGAATTACTCAAGTAGTTTCAGTTTCAAACTGACCTAGGGTTGGAGTTTCACTTTGAAAACATGTGATGCCTTTTTCTCAGAAGTTGTTCTCTGTGGATTACCATCTTTTACAGCCGAACCCTTCAAATGAGTGAGAAAATGTCCATGATTAAGTCAATTTTGTTATATACATGTATCAAACCAAGTTCAGGTAAAGTACATATATCAGTAAATGTGTTAATTGTATTTGGCATCTTACCCGACTATCGGGAAAAGATGCCTAGAGTGCAGGTAAGAAAAAAACTTGTGTCTATAAACAAGGTAATTAATGTTTTCTGTTTTGTACCAAAATATAGTTGCAAAATACCTTTCAGACTTTGATATTTCAAGATGAAATTCAAAACTAAATGAACAGTATCTTAAATTTTCAATCAAAGAAAAAGTCAGGCATCTTCCCCCGATCTCTATAAATTGTTAGTGGTTGTCTACGATTATGGGCAATGGTTGGCTACGATGATTGATTAGCAGTAGTCATTGATTATTGGCAATGATAATAATGTTGATTGTGTATGTAATGATAACGATGATAAATAATTATGGTAACAATGATTATAGCAACGTTTGTCACTATCCTTGCTATGATTACGATGAAGATGATAGATAACGGCAATGTGTTACTCGCACATTAAAACCAGACAAAATCTTGTTCAAGGTATGAATGAAACTGTATTATTATGTCAAACAGAATTGGCGCGCGTATCTGTGTGTTTGAACTCCTTACCTACAAAGAGGTAAGGCTGTTAACCCCATACAATACGAATGAATGTAACAGGCATTTCTATGTTATCATTTTACAGAGGATTTAATTACCGCTTTGAAGAGAAAGCAATCCGCAAACTCTCGACATTCGGATGATGGAGCTGTTCCATTGTTCAAAGTAACATGTTTACATGGAACAGACAAAAAAGGTCTTGGATAAATCTAAATGAGGGAGTTAATTTAATCTTTCAGACGATTCAATAGTCACAAACAAATAATTTTAAAGAGAAGGCAAGGCGGTTATAAAAATAAGGTGTTTCTCAAATATGTTACATTGTTATCAATTATTTCGTGTGTATTTCTCTGTGATTTCAACTGAATATTTTTCAGAACTCTGTAATCAATTTCATTCTAATTACTTATTATTGATACATTTTCTTTTTTATTATGCTTAGTTACTGTTCCTCATGTTTTCGTTTTCAAAGCTCTGGAGACAGACATATAATAAGGTACAGAATTATTAAAAAATTGAGGAAAGAATGGGATTTAATGTCACGAAACTGGTTTTGAATTGCTTAATTTTCTTTCAGAATGAAAATGAAACAAATAAAAGTTATTTAGCTTACTTACTTTTCCGTAGACTTATTTATGAACACATTTTATGTTTCTGTAAAGCTGACTGTTCTTTCAGAGTTATTATGGTAGAAAACATGCCAACTGCATGAGAAGATTTATAGTTCTAAATGAGTAAGTGCAGACTCCATAACGTGTTTTTATGGAAAGTACTAAGTTTAATATATGACATAACGGTCATATTTTAATTTATATTACCAATTTTCGCATAAATAAAACTTCAATATTCTGTGAATTAAATTATACATGTAATACATATTTTGAGGAAAACAATTTACCGTATAGCCTACACATTGGTTAGGTTTTGTTCTGGTATATCATTTAACTATCGAATATTTGGTCCTTTGGATATTACATGCGTTTGAAGATAAGCGAAATGTCGCCATTTCTATGCACACAACAGTACTAACAAATGTTCAATAATTTGGACTTACAATGTTCATAGTCATTGTTGAAAATGGCCCCTATTTACCGCCACACACAACTGACATTTCTGATAAACGAATGAACAACACTCTGAAGTTCTACATCATTGATAGGCTCGATTTTTAGCGAGTCTTCTAATTGTTTCGGCAGAAGGCACAGGTCTGTCTGGAGCGAAATCTACCTTCTGTCTTTTATGTACGTATTGTACATATACACACGTTCACGCAATGAGAATTTGTTGATATGCATTAACTAATACACAATAATCATTAAACTTTATATATTAACTTTGTACACTTGAAGAATCGAGACTTTTGTAACACGACTTGTGACTATAGCGAATAACATATGGTGACTGAGGATCTATTACGCGTCTACGCCGTACTTCTAACAGCCCGCGCATCGCAGACCGAGCAGGAGCGGGCCGCTACTAACCCGCTGTTTTTTCGCCTCACGTCATAATAATGTCTCTGAACCTCCTGTTTGTCACCAAATAATTGAAATACAAAACAAAGGCATTTTTGCATTTCGAAATTTCTTCTGGTTTCCGACCCAAGACAAACTATCTTCTACTGGCTCATTGAGCTCGCACTCTGAGTGCAAAGTAGAGTAGTTGATGAAGTGAGAAAATGTTAAGTTTTATTTAGTCATTTGCAGTCAGGTGTAGACTTAAGTTTTCTTCCGAAACAACTCATGCTAAGAATTTCGTCGATCAATGCATAGAAATCGATCATTTTTAAAATCGCTGACTCTAAAACGGCAGTCGTGATGTTCACTAGACTAAAAAGGGAAAAAAGTAGACAGTTCTGAACGAAACGAACAAGCAAGAGATCAGAAATGTACGAAGTTATTTAAGCTTGAGTAAAAGGAGCCCGGGGACAACATATAAAATGCAAAAATAATATTGAAAGGTATGGCACGAACGTAGTAATATAGCTCAAGGCTGGTTCAGTGACAAGATTATATAAAAACAAAGCCGTACTTTCCTTTTATTTATTTCCTGAAGCTGTTTAAATGCACGATAAAAAAGAGAAATACATATAGTACGAATTTTAGTCGTGGACTTTCGCGACGCCTTTATAATTCAACACTGAAAGACCGCGACTAAGAGACAGGCCTGATTTTATACATACATATACAGTATCGTTTCACATGTCACTTTATTCTATGTAATACAAAATCTCTAACATAACCACCTTATTTAATTTCGTGTTAATCGCCATTTCATGTTGTTAATTTGAAATAAAGATGAGTTAACTTTTCACGGAAAACTATTACATGCTATTTAATGTATATTATTCCGGTATAAATTAATTAACAAATGGTGAATATAATAAACTACGTCCAATAATTAGGAGCAATCGCTGTACATAGACAAGACAGGCAGAGAAACACACATAAAGACGGCAAGCCAAAAACCACCAATTTTTTATGAATGATGTTGAAAACGTATATTTTCTTTAATAACTTGAAATAGATATTTGCAGTAATG
Source organism: Periplaneta americana (assembly GCF_040183065.1). Lineage (NCBI taxonomy): Eukaryota > Metazoa > Arthropoda > Insecta > Blattodea > Blattidae > Periplaneta > Periplaneta americana. Next base: position 78,738,392 of record NC_091132.1, on the reverse strand, counting down.
CACAGAACCGCAAGAAGAAAGGAGTGGAGTGTAAAGATAGGAACAGAAGTAGGAAACATACAAACGGGAGAGGAATAAAAGGAGGAAATCAGTAGAGGAGCAAAGAAATAAGGGACGGTAGAAAGAGGAGAGTAAAGAATATTGGATAGGAATATAAAATCATGGAAAATATGAAAAGTGAGTAAAGAAAGAAGAAAGGAGAAAACAAAAAAATAAAGGGAATGAAAATAGGTTAATAAGTAGTCTAGACAAAAATAAAAGAAAAGGAAAAATGGAAAAAGAGAGAAAATGTTTGAAGACGAGGAGAAAAGAAGGAAAAAGAAAAAAGGTGAAGGCGGGGGATAAAGAAGGAAAGAAAGAGGGAGTGAAGACAAGAAACAAAGGAAGAAAGAAAAAATAAATAAAGAAAAAATGAAGGAAAACATAATGAATGTAGGAAAAAATAATGAATGAATGAATTAAGGAAGAGAACAAAGAGGGTGAAGACAAGAAAGAAAGGAAGATTGAAAGCATAAAAAATAAATATTGAAGACTAGAAAGGAAGAAATTAGGAAAGAGTGAATACTAGAATGAAATAATGAAGTCGAGAAATAAAGAAAGAAAGAAAATAAGGAAGTAACGAAGTATAGAAAGAAGTAAGAAAGTAAGTAGGGAAGTAAGGAAGGACGTAAGTAAGAAAGTAAGAAGGACATAGGCCTAAGTAAGGAAATAAGCAATGAAGAAATAAGTAAGTAATGTAATAAGGGTGGAAAAATGAAAGGAAGGATGGATGGATGGATAAGGAAGAAAAAAGAAAGAAAGGATGGATGTTTGGTTGGATAAGGAGAAAGGAAGAAAGGAAGAATAGATGGAAATGTTAAATGTTATGGTTTACTTAACGACGCTCGCAACTGCAGAGGTTATATCAGCGTCGCCGGATGTGCCGGAATTTTGTCCCGCAGGAGTTCTTTTACATGCGACATGAGCCTGTCGCATTTAAGCACACTTAAATGTCATCGACCTGACCCGGGATCGAACCCGCAACCTTGGGCATAGAAGGCCAGCGCTATACCAACTCGCCAACCAGGTCGACGAATGGATGGATGAATGGATAGATGGTAGGACGGAAGGGCGAGCGGACGAACGGACGGTACGACCGACCGACAGGGCAGGCAGGCAGGTAGGTGAAAGAAAGAAAGAAAGAGTGAACAGGAGACAGAAAGAGTGAAGACGAGAAAGGGAGAAAGAAGGAAAGAAAGAAAAGGTAGACGAGAAAGAAAGATAGAAGGAGTGAACAGGAGAAAGAAAGAAAGAGTGGAAAGGAGAAAGGGAGGATGAAAGGAAAAGAGACTAAGGACGAAAAAAGAAAGAATGAACAGATGTAAGAAAGCTTGTAGACGAGAGAGAGAGAAAGAAAGAAAGAAAGAAAGAGTGAAGAGAAAGAAAGAAGAAAGAAAGAGTGAAGAGAAAGAAAGAAGAAAGAAAGAAAGAAAGATGGAAGAAAGAACAAGAAGAAAGGAAGAGTAAAGTCGAAAAAGAAAGAAAGAAAGAAGAAAGAACAAGAAGAAAGGAAGAGTAAAGTCGGAAAAGAAAGAAAGAAAGAAGAAAGAACAAGAAGAAAGGAAGAGTAAAGTCGAGAAAGAAAGAAAGAAAGAAAGAAAGAAGGAAGAAAGAAAGAACAAGATGAAAGGAAACGTAAAGTCGAGAAAGAAAGAAAGAAAGAATAAGAAGAATGGAAGAGTAAAGTTGAGAAAGAAAGAAATAAAGAAAGAAAGAGTGAAGACAGGAGAATATGAGTAAGAAAGAAAGAGTATGATTAGAAAGATAAAAAGAAAGTAAGGAAGAAGAAGAGCGAAGAGGAAAAAGACAGATAAAGGAGAAATGAACACGGGAAATAAAGAAATGAGTGAAGACGAGGAAGAAAGATTGTAAACTATGTGAAGAGTGCAAACGTGAAAAACAACAGGAGGAGGTGGAGGTTAACATTGAAAGAAATGAATGAAGAAGCTAAGAGGAGGAAAGGAGAAAGTAATTAATTAATTATTACGAGAGAAAACGAAAAAAATGAAGGAGAATAGGAGGGAAAGAAAGAAGTAATGGGCCTAGATAAGAAATATCCGATGTACTAGAAAATATTATAGAGTAAGAAGTGTAGAATGAAACAAAGAATGGGGAAAGAAAGAGATGAGAAGGTTAAGAAAGGAAGGGAATGAATGTGTCTGAAAAGTTTGGTTCTACCGATACTTCAAATCTCTTAGCGCGTTCTTTATTTGAAGACATGAAAAAACCAAACAAAATTGCGAGTGATGGGAACACTGTCTATTTTCGAAGCCAGTAGATAAAAGTAACTGGAAAGAGACTCCTTATTAAACAGATTAATGTATATGGCTACTGTCGCGCAGCCTTGACGATACAATTATTTAATTAGCATTAGGAGGCGGGGGCGATGCTGCCATGATCTAGTTTTAGCTACAATGATTTGTAATTCAAAGAAGAAAGCGTTGATTAAGGAATTAATTTAACATCGTCTTTTGTTTGGAGGTGTTTCCCTTTAATTACAGAGGAACACAAAGACGGAACGAGACTCTGGAGGAGAAGTGGCAACGCAGAACACGTCACGTGATTCGTAAAGACTGACGGTTAAGAGGGAAGAGAAACGTTTTAAAATTCCAAAGCGTTCTCGACTTAGTTCGTACTGCTTGAAGCAGAGAAGGTAATTTAAAATCTAGTAGATGCTGCAAATTGGAGACGGAACAGGAGTGTCACGCAGTCTGTAGTGTCAGAGAAAGAAAAGTTGTACTGATCTTGTATTATAATTAAGGCCGTGACGTCGGTATATTTGTATTAGTTTGAGGTCGATTGAAGGTGAACACACGACGCTGGACGTGTTGCAAGTACAGGCAGCGAAGCGAATTTGACACACGCCTAAGCAAGTACTTTCCGTATTTTGTATACGATTATTGCGTATTATAAAATCAAGACAATACAATCATTTTATATAAAGATAGAAGGAGTCATACAGATGTTTGACAGAAATGATGCAGTTTCCATAAGTAATGCCCAAACTCTTCTTGGTGACTCAAATATTAAAAAACAGTGTGCATACAGTTCATCTAATTTTGGATTAATCCTCTCTACAATCGATTGTCTCGAAAAGACTAGTGTCAAATTGGTGGAGCAAATTTCGATAGTAAATCTCATCTCTAAAGTGAATGATCTGCAAGATGATATAAGCAAAAAGGTGTGTGCGAAAATGAACACAGTAATACAAAAAGACGATGGTTTCAATTCATTATGCAAAATTGCAAGAGTTTTTCCAGATGACAAGTGCGATTGTTATTAACTTGATGTAGAAATGGATGATGTAAAATATTTTACATATGCGCCTTAGTTTCAGTCGAAGTTGAACGCAGTTTTTCCGCATACAGGGTTATACTATCCGACACTCGGCGGTCATTTTCATTTGAAACTTTGAAAATAAATGTTGTTTATTTCAGCAGGAACCGAAACTAGGCAAACAATATGCAAGAAAAGTAAAATACGGAATAGATGTGACAAATAAATTAATGTGACGGTTAAATATAGAGAAAGCAAAATTGTACGCCATATACGTTTTCGGCTTTCTAAAATTATAATGCGAAACTCTAAATATATATAAATTTCAGACTTATGTTTTAGCACATTTGTGACACCAGCATTTTAGACTTTTCCGATATTAACTCTTATATACAACGATTGTATTGTCCTGATTTTATAATAGGCAATAATCGTATACAAAACACAGAACGGGCTTGCTTAGGCGTGTGTCAAATTCGCTTCCGCTGCCTGTATTTGAAACACGTCGACTACATTCTGTCCGGCGTCGTATGTTCACCTTCAATAGACCTCAAACTAACACAAATATACCGACGTCACGGCCCTAATTATAAAATATCTGGTTCTGTGCAACGTCACAGTTTACGGAAAAGAGAAGATAGATAGCAGATTATAGTACTAATCCGTGAGAATAGTATGTTTAAACATTCAGCTTACACTCAAGCAAGCAGTGACCAGAACATTGGAATGAAGATATCAACCAGATATCTTCTGTTTTGCTTTTTAGTAGTCTGACGCCCACGATCAAGATAAGCCACTTGAAACTCAACTCTCAGTCACCGGCAGAGATATAATACGCTGTATATAGTGATGCTGATTTCATTTAGATTAGCCCTTGTATTATAATAAAACCTGAATACGCTGTAAACTAAAAAAAAAAAATTGTAACTTGCCACCAAATCTAAACATTTCGAAAATTATGTCATAGATTAGCCTATATATACATATATATATATATATATATATATATATATATATATATATATATATATACCAGAACCTATACTGGAGAATAAAAAAAAAGTATATTACTGCGTCGATCTGGATACATACTTTTGTTTGGGATGTTTGAAGCAATTAATAAAACGCTGTTAATGCACACCCATGTGTCGAAGTAGTTGTCCAATTGAAAAATAGTTCATAGTAAAATTACTCTAAAGTCGTTTTTATTTAATTACTACTGTATTATATACTTTCCTCAAAATGTCAATAGATGAAACTTGAAAACAGGCATAACAGTATTTTAATAGCGGTACTTTAGGTTTTTATTTTTTTGTCTAAACTTGTTTCACTCTTTCATTACGATAATTACTTTCGGTGAATATCGATATGATATTTTTTTATTCAATAAGGACAGCAATAGAAGGAAATCAGCTACCTGTAGTGGTTTTTGAGGGTAAATTTTAAATTTCTGTGGTGCTATGTGAACGAGCTAATCTAAACACTTCACTAACACAATCAGAAAAATAACACGCAATCTAATGTCAACACAGCCACTCTAAGAGATTTTCTGAAATGGACTGTCGAGCGTTCGGGAGATGGTTTGCAGCGGGTTGCTAGGCCTTCGTGCCGATCGACATATAGATGACACCACGAGATTGAGCCTTCCTTTACCGAGAATCATGGCAGACAGCACTCAGGCTCCGCTGCCTACTAGAGGAGCAGTAGTGCACGTGGTGTTTTGAATTAGATTTGTGTTTCGTTCATTTATTGGATAAGTATAAGTTGAACATTAATAATTTCGGGTAGTGTTCTGTAAGAAAAGATTTTATACGTTAACTTTAGGCAAGCAGGTCTGTGCTGTACTTGAAAACGCCAAAACAAGGGTCTCAGTTATACCGAAATACTTCTGCCAGAAGACAGAACAAAATTCAAGGCGTAATAAGAGTGAGGAAGAACGGGAGAATCATTTTTGAAATAACTATGCAAACATTCAGTGGTTCAAACAAGAGAAACTAGCATCGAAAGCTTTGATTGATATGCTAATAAGAGAGTTCGAACTTACCAGGGCCGAAAAAGAGAAAACAGCGCTGAACGTTCTCAGAGAATTAACAAACAACGAGTCCACACCTGTGGAGTAACGGTTAGAGCGTCTGGCCGCGAAACCAGGTGGCCCGGGTTCGATTCCCGGTCGGGGCAAGTTACCTGGTTGAGGTTTTTCCGGGGTTTTCCCTCAACCCAATATGAGCAAATGCTGGGGAACTTTCGGTGCTGGACCCTGGACTCATTTCACCGGCATTATCACCATCTCATTCAGACGCTAAATAACCTAAGATGTTGATAAAGCGTCGTAAAATAACCTACTAAAATAAAAAAAATAAAACAAAAACGAGAGCGTATTGCTACAACTAGACAGCGTAGTCGAAAGTTTATACGCATGTTAATACGTATGTTAGCATTCCATTACGATCTAAATATCGATTGTGCTCATTTTAATTATATTCAATTAGGTAAAACGGATAAAATGAAACGCAAAAATGGGGTAATGGACCAAACGGATTAGGTTGAGCTGCTGGAAATGTCGTTTTTCCTGAGACTCAAGATCCCCCACAACCATTCAAAAACTTACTTATAGTAGTAATCCGTCATCAACACACGTTTTAAATAATATAAGACAGTGCAATATCTTATTCCAAGTGGTGCCGTTTGGTGACAAAGCCTTCTTCCAGTTGAGAGAACAATCCTCAGTTCTTACAAATATATTCTATTTCAGGCGCTATTAAGTCTAACATAATACCACAGTCTAGTATATACAGTCACGAAGCTAAATACGTAGTAAATGCATCCATAGATAGTTGTTAACCACTAGGATCGCTAATATCGCCTCATTACAGAAAATGCGAAATAATATCGGCACAGTTTATTGTTCCTGGCATCCTCACAATTCAAGCTTCGTGACTGCATATACTCGATTGTGATAATACCAAGCGTAAAAATAGAATTAATTGAACAACTCCAGAGTAATAACAGTTACATTCATACTTCTAAACATAACTTTGAAAATAATTCAGGAGCAAACGACTTATAACTTATAATAAACTAATTAGACCTACTCATTAATAATTACAAAGCTGTATTTGGAAATGTATCAGATTTAAGTCAGTAATATTTATTTATAACAAGACGTGCAGCGAAGCGCACGGGTATGGCTAGTAATAATAATAATAATAATAATAATAATAATAATAATAATAATAATAATAATAATAATAATAATCATGTATTTAGTAGAATATTTACGTGATCGCAAAATTAGCTATTAAAAATAAAGATGTTATGTTTATATGTGCAAAGACTTCCTCGCGATTGCACATTCCATTTCCATAATCCAATATTCAGAGATATTCAACACATAGGCTAACGTGCAATTCCGTCCACACCTGTGGAGTAACGGTCAGTGCATCTGGCCGCGAAACCAGGTGGCCGGGTTCGAATCCCGGTCGGGGCAAGTTACCTGGTTGAGGTTTTTTTAAGGGGTTTTCCCTCAACCCAATACGAGCAAATGCTGGGTAACTTTCGATGTTGGACTCCGGACTCATTTCACTGGCATTATCACCTTCATATCATTCAGACGCTAAATAACCTCAGAAGTTGATATAGCGTCGTAAAATAACCCAATAAAATAAAAACATGCAATTCCATTGACATCCCTGAGCGAATATCACCCACTTCTTTCATTAACGTCACGGCCTTGATCTGTGACGCATCCAAATTGGATTTACATTTAGATTCGCTCATGGAGAAAGCAAAAAGCATTTCTGACATAACACTAAAGCGTGTCTATCTATTGGATAAATTTATGAATACTTAACGGCTGAATGAACATTGTTTTAAAAACCACCACGATGCAGAATGTCCATTGTATTCTGACTATACATACATATTATGTAGATGGATGGTTATTACGTTAATTAACACAACAGAGTGACTGAAACACGTTTAAACACATGCGAAGCTGAAATATAATTCATTTAATTTATGGAATTTAATAACTTAATGTCGGAATATAAAAAGTTTTCATTGTGATATATGTAAATGTTGGAGAAAATACTTATTATTTTGTCCCAACTGCCCTTCCATATTTCTTGTATCTGAATTAAATTAACAAAATAGTATTGAATAATACAATTCCTTCCTCTTTCTATCTTTCTTTCTGTTTTCTTTCTTTTCTACTTCCTTTCTTTCTTCATTCCCTTCTTTCTTAAATCCTTTCCTTATTTCTTAATTCCTTTCCTTCTTTCTTAATTCCTTTCCTTATTTCTTAAATCTTTTCCTTATTTCTTAATTCCTTTCCTTATTTCTTAATTCCTTTCCTTCTTTCTTAATTCCTTCCTTCTTTCTTAATTCCTTCCTTCTTTCTTAATTCCTTCCCTTTCTTTCTTTCTTTCTTTCTTTCTTAGTCACTTTCCTTTCTTTCTTTTTTCTTTCTTTTTTCTTTCTTTCTTTCTTTCTTCATTCATTTCTTTCTCTCTTTCTTTCTTCATTCATTCCTTTCTTTCTTTCTTTCTTTCTTAATTTGTCTCTTTCTTCATTCTTTCCTTCTTTCTTCCTTTCTTTCTTCATTCATTCCTTTTTTTCTGAATTTAAAGTCTTTAAAATTGAACAATTATATTACAATACACATTACTGAAGTATTATCACTAAAATCGTACAGATCATATACCAATTTCTTATATTTACAATACTAGACGGACTGCTAATTTACCCTTAGCTCAAAAATGTTTCACAACTGCAGGTTTAAACTGCAGTATTAGCCTAGGTCCAGGATTATATAATTCCAGTTAAAATGCACCCTGAATTTTCAACACATTCTGCTTTTAATATCAATAAACAAATTCAACATATACTTATCAATGATACTTAAATTGATATTATATGATTTCAATGTTCTTATTTTTGTTTTGTTTTGTATATACATAATGTTATTTGAAGGGTTCCAAGCCATAGTGGGCCAAGCGCCATAAATAAAAAGCGAAGATAACAAGGGTTAAAATTAAGTTATTATTATAATTTAATGAAGCATACAGCAAGTAATATAAAGTATGCATATTAAAACTATGTGGCATATCAATCTTCATTAAACTATGGTATTCACTTAACTTTAAACCTTGCTTTCTCAGTTTTTAATTAATGGCGCTTGGCCCACTATAGCCTTGAACCCTTAATTTGTGTGCATTATTTTTTTATTTCTGTATTATAATGGAATTACATCCGAACACGAACTTTGCTCATACGGATACTCCTGATTTTTAAGCTTTGTATAATCATCAGCTTTACAAGAAAAAGAAATAAAATAGTCGCATCTTATACGTTAGGGGGTGAAACCGTTCCGGAAGTTAACAAATGTAAATACCTCGGAATAACATTTAGCAGCGATCTCGGCTGGGGGGAACACGTAACAGACACAGCGGGAAAAGCATGGAGAGCATTACACTTTGTGATGAGGGTACTAAAAAAAGACTCTGATAAATCCAAAGAAATTGCATATAAATCACTAGTACGTCCAGTAATGGAATATTGTGCTGAATGTTAGGATCCTTACAGATTAGAACATATTAAGACACTGGAAAAGATTCAAAAACGGGCTCTCAAGTGTTGTCGGAAAAATTCACCATTAAAATGGGACACACTCACGGACAGGAGAACGCGAATTCGATTATGCGCACTGTTCAAAACATACAGAGGTGAGCCTGCCTGGAGAGAAATAAAAAAATAGGTTGCAGCCGCCAAATTACTCTTCAAGGAAGGACCACTCATATAAATTGAGGGAAAGAAGACAGAGGACGGACATTGGAAAGTTTTCTTTTCTCAATCGTACTATCAGGGACTGGAATGCTTTACCTGCAGACTTACTTAAGGCTTTACCAACAACCAAAAACGTATTTAAAAATAGGCTTAAGGACTTTACTAATAGACGGTAATTATACACAGTATTTAAAGGGTGTAAATGATATCTTGTTATTGAAGTGTTGTATCAGTGAAGAATTATGTTGTGTCAGTGAAGTGTGTTGTGTAAGTGCAACGTGTTCCTGTCAGTGAAGCTTTACAGTTTATAGTGGCAGTGCAAAGTATTTGAACAGTGAAATGTTTTTGAAGTGTTAGTGAAATCAGGATAGAATTAGTGAAATGTGTCGTAGTTCCAGTGCAGTGAGTGCGTTGATAGCGAAATGAGTGTAATGTTGAAAGGTACTTGTGCAGATATGAACATATCATACTCGTGGGTTTTAGTTCGAACTTAGGTTTAGGATACAAATTAGATTTATTTTAAATGTTATTTTAAGTGATCGTGCTTCATTTAATTTAGGATATTCCCTGTTATTATTATTATTGTTATTATTATTATTAATATTATTATTATAAATTATTGTTAGTATTAATTATTGGTATTATTATTAATTGTATTTTTAATTAATAAGTTTATTATTGTCATTATTGAGTGTAATTAGTTACCAATGTCACCGGGTATATACCCATTGCAGTGTGAATAAATACATGCAATATGCCTAAATTAATTTAGTATAAATAAATATCAAATTTCCAAACTACCTTACATTCCCAATCATACTCACATTAATAATCACAAACAGAATTACCGTTTTACCCAATTACAAAGAGTCCATGTGTCTCCTGTCACTCCTTCCACATCTATTTTAAATGTAATTATGAATTTTAATGTTTAATTGACGAAATAAGTAATTTCTTTGTCAACTATGTTATAATTAAATTTTAGTAAATACTTCGACTATCCCAGAATTTTATTTTGTAACAAAAAAAAAGTGATACAAGCTCAACTTTTAAACATAACGCTCTGACGACCTGAGCTCTGACGTATACAGCTCTGCCTTCGCAGCAACCGCGTAGTGGCGTCTGTAGGAATGCTTCATCACCAGAGCATGACATCAAAGCGTCTCCAGATGACGTCAGAGAGGAAACACTTTCTCATTTTTTAATTATAACCGACGACACTGAAATCATTATTTTTGTTGTGCTGCATAAATTAAAATGTCTGAGACTTGACGTTCCTTTAATATCCTGAAGCCTGTTCCCTTGGGAAAAGTTGCTTCGCCAAAGAGGATGAAATCATACCCGATGCTTAATTTTCCCCTCTTGCTGATACAAGACACTGTCGTTCATGTAAAGGGAATTAGTGTGTTCGAAGGGTTACTGAACTAAAAAATTTATTTAGAACGTATAATAAAAGCAAAGGGAGGCTAAGGTTATTATGGAAATGCGAAGGAACTTCAGTCATGAAACTAAACTAATTTGCAAGATTTTAAGTTCAATACTAGTTTAAAAATTCCCGGCAGGAAAATATGTTTTCTTCTTATCATAAAGCAGCGTTGTCAGACACAGCCTAGACGGAGCGGAGCGCTCCACTATAACTCGTTGCCTGCTCCGGTGCTTCCACAGACATAAGCAAGTACACGCTCCGACTGGACGTCTCTAGCACCACAACCGGTTTCGGAGCTTACAACTCTGACACTACTGTCATAAGACTTTAGTTCTTTCAATCGCTGTATCTTCTGCGTAGTTACCTAGTATGGATGGAATTGGTATTAACTAAATACCAACTTAACGAAATTAAAAAAGAAAATTGGCCACGAGATTTTATGACATTCTCCTTAAAGTTGAGGAAAATCTCAGGAAGAAATTCGACAGGTAAACAACCGAAGCGATGTTCGAATTCACACTCAAACGCAAACTTGCAGTCCTGATCACGTTGTACTTGTTATATGTTGTCTCAATGAAAAATCTTGCGCCATGAATATAGGCGCTAAAATAAGGCAAGATATATGTGCTAGTAAGTTACAAAATGAAGCAACGACCTACAAATATTTTAGAATGAAGCTCATGAAGCTACCAGAAGATGGCAGTATTATCGATGTGTTCACAAGCGAAACAAATCAGCAGAAGTTGCAAGATGGCAGTACCTCTGCATGAGTGTACCATTAGCGACTTGTTACGAGCACTGAAGCATGCTTTTTCTCAGGCTGGTAATGATGCACCCAAGATTTAATTTATGGTTTATTCAACGACGCTCGCAACTGCAGAGGTTATATCAGCGTCGTCGGTGTGCCGGAATTTTTTTGGTTAAATTAGTTAAAAGATTTATTGAGGTTATTTTATTGTTATTGGGTGAAATCTTAATATTTATTGTAACTTTATTATGTTTGAGGCTATAAAATCTTTTGTTTTAAACTAGGATTAGGTGATCCAATTCTATATCAACACTTATTTTGATTCTTTGGAAACCCAGAAGTATATATTTTAATTCTACCAGGATTTGGCTTTGGTGACTTGATCTACTATGGCTCAGGACATCCTGAACAAATAATCTGGGCCAAAAGTGACTGGTGCTTGGAATTAAGACTTGATCCGTTACTACTTGGAAAAGATCCAACTTCAGATAATCACAAAATGAATTAAACTCAATTTATGAAAATTTGTGACTTGATCCACTTTAGCTCTGAACGCCTCATTTAATAATAATAATAATAATAATAATAATAATAATAATAATAATAATAATAATAATAATAATGGAGATGTAAATTTGAGGAAGGTTTGAATCATGCCTAGATTAATATACTTACCTATTGTTAATGTAATGTTTCTTGTTCTAGTTTCAGTTATCACGAACAGAGAAACGAAGATATGAATTCCCAACTTACTTCCTTTCGTAATAAACACATGTAGTTAAGTACGACGTCAAGTGCCATATCTAGAACACAGTACTGATTCTTACGCTCTAATGAATTCTTACTGTTAGTGACGACATGTGTAGAAACATGGAAAGGGTGTACATAAATTACAAAGAATTATGACTAACAGGGTCTAAATTAGGAATTAGATAATACAAATGTACACGCCAAGCCACGTCAGTTTTTCACACACTTTTACATAATAATAATAATACGTTACGCTATTTTTATCTACGGTGCAGAACCCTGTATTAAGGTGAAGTTAAAAGTGAAAGTGATAAATTTGTTGCAGATTAATAAGATGTTTAGTGACTCCTCCCACATAGTTGTGAGTGCATAATAGTAGCATACAAATAACTTGGCTGTGATAAGTAAGAGTACATAATTACATCGACGTAACTTATAAGTAAATGTGGCGTTTACAACCTTAGAAAGCATATTGAAACATATATTCTTTTCGCAAATTGTAACTAGTTTTCTTTAAAATATTTGGAGCAATCAATTTTACACATTTAAAGAAACCAGTTAAATCCCTTTCAAGAAAATATTGTATTGAAGAATACGATATCTTATGTTTCACAGAATTCACGTCGTACTTTTTATTGACTTTCCGTGGTTCTCATAGAACGATGTTTCCAGTACTTTCAATTAAAAACTTTACCAACATTAAACCGTTTGCAATGGAACTGTTGAAGGTCTTCAGAAAGTTTTCCACATAGGCCTAACACGTATGGAACCAATCTCCATGTTATTTCATACAAATCATATAATATCATTAACCTTTCATAATTATATTTTTATTTAAGTTGAAATATACAAATTATCTCTTAGCCACCCTGTACATTAGACATGAAATATAAGTAAGTACCATTCAAATTAAATCTTTGTCAAATACATTATTCACATTCTCTCAAAATCATAAATTTTGCTACGATAAAATTCTGTTGCATTGATTCTGAATCCTACAAGCATCTTAAGCATTGGGACGCATGGTGTGCAAACAATCTAGAGCCCACTGAACAAGAAAGTTTAACATGTGTAATATTTTGTTACAATTGTAGAGGTTTACTTACAAAATAATAGTCTAGTCTCATATTTTCTTAAAGGTTAATGATAATGCAAAGCTGAGAAATTCACATAAGAAAAGCCACGAGATATGTAATAACAATCGAAAGACGTAGTTCAGCCAGTAGCGCGTTTGCCTACTGATCCGACTCTGCTGTATGATTGCCTGGTTGGTTTTCCCAACTGTGAAGCGAATGGTAATCATATGCGAATTCGCGACCCTATCTCGCTATCACCAATTTCATTGACGTTAATATAGCTCGTGCGGAACCTGGTGAAGCTTGGAGGGAGAGAGCAGAAGTGTAGTGTCGGCTACCGGCTGATTTTACAGTGACGAGATACAAGCGAAGACTGAACAAGCGTTAGACCCTCCACTCCTAACCGCCCGTACAACTGAGCGCATTCCAAATCTCAGCGCTGAGCAATCTGATGGCATCACGGTGTTCCGAGTTTCACCGATGGCGTCACTGATGCTCCACCGGTGTCGCACCGGTGCCATCAGCTTGCAGAGGTGGTGGCAGTCTCCATCAGCCGCCATCAGTGAATTTGATTGGTTCTTGTATAGGGCGGGAATTAGCAGACGAATGACATCGTGCACTGTTGCGTCACGGAGATGTGTTCTGCTTTGGTTCTGCTGTATTGTTTGTAATGAGCACAACGTGAAAACAATATGTTAATGGCTTATGAGCGAACATGTCAACGGACCAGTTATTACTACCGGTTCAAGAAATAAATTGTTTATGCTCTCTTTTCTTTGAACGAGATGGCAGTACAGAAATTTCGCAAAATTTTGCTAGCGTGGCACAGACAACAACTTATACAGTGGCCATGACAGCCATCGATCCTTCCAGCAGTTTTGTTCCAATTTCGCTGCAGCGTGACGTCATTGTTGTCCACCGGTCCGGTGAGATTCGGAATATGCTGACTGGTTTCGCCATAAAGGTCAAGCTTCACCAGGTTCCGTTCGAGCTATAGTCTACTATAGGCCTATATGATATGCGTAAATCACTCGTGATTTAAGACGGCGCTTATTCCGTCGGATCCCGGCCAATCAGTCACTCATAACGAGGCACCTCCGCACATGTGTGGACATTAGTCCTACGTTCATAGACTTCTATGACGTAGTGCAGAGGGCGGCCACCAGAGGGAACCAAAGAGGTGGAACTTAAACTGAGAGGATTCGATCCGACACCAGGATGGAATCCGGTGTGCCTTAGTAGATAAAGCATCAGCACGTAGAGCTGAAAACCCGGGTTCAAATCCCGGTGCCGGGGAGAGTTTTTCTCTGTTCCACTACTCTGTCATCGTACTATGACGCAGAATATCTGCATGGAATCATCATATGTACTTCGGTACACTACAATTATATATATAGTCTACTAGTTGATACAGTATCTTCAAAAACCTACTAAAAGGAACAGAACACTAGCCAATAGAGAGCGAATAAATGCCTGATATCAGTGACTGAGTGAAATCATTTGAATTTAGACAGTAAGTATGCATGAAGTTGTTGAACTGTAATGTTGATTAGCTTCGTGAGTTTGTAGTAAGTTATACGGAACACAAACGGAGTTGTGCTGTGAGGACAGTGAGTAAACTTGTGAGGGACACTTTCCATATGATTCGCTTCCTGCACGTTGAATGTCTGTTCTTTTTAAACAGTAATTTCCAAATAGCCAACCTGTGGCGTCGGAGCGCGTTTCCCCTCTCGGAGCAGGGCTAGTAGAGCACGTGAGGGAGGGTAATGTTGTTTTAAATGTTATGTTTTTTTTAACGACGCTCGCAACTGCAGAGGTTATATCAGTGTCGCCGGATGTGTCGGAATTTTGTCCCGCAGGAGTTCTTTTACATGCCAGTAAATGTACTGACATGAGCCTGTCGCATTTAAGCACACTTAAATGCCATCGATGTGGCCCGGGATCGAACCCGCAACCTTGGTGTAATGTTGTGTCTCCGATATTTAAACATCTTACTGTATCCTTACATTTCGAATTCTAGCTGAGGAGGAAAAACTTAATTACTTTTGGAATGGAGGAAAAGCGGCTTAAAAATGGAATAGAACATAATAATTTATGTGTAATGATATTTTTGGCCTAAACTTGGTCAATGGTCAGATTGAAGAAGTCTTCAGACTTCGAAGAGGGAAAAATCGTCCCATATTAGCAAAATTTATGCGTATGAGGACAAAAAATTTTTATCTTTAATCACCTGAATATGCTGATAGGTACGAACTTAAAATTTGAGCAGGACTACAGTGTGGAAACAAGAAGTAAGAGAAAGGTGTTATAGCCAGCGCCACCGTTTCTGGCGTTTGTTGCATTTGTTGCCAGTGCAACTGAGAACGATACCACCCAAATACACGTCCCATCAGCAATCTACCAATCACAGTTTTCATTGCCCACTGACTGTGGAAAATACAAGGTACTCGCACTTTGCGTTTTTGGAGTGCGTCCTTGTGTATATTGCCCAGTCAGTGGCACTTCGGCTGAGAGTAGTATCACATCTTAAACATAAATCACATCAGCAATCTGCCAATCACAGTTCTTGCCTACAGACTGCGGCAAAGATAAGATACTCGCTCTCAACGTTCCCATTTGTTATTTCACATGCCAGAAACGGTGGCTTTAGTTATATAGTACTATCATTTATGAAAGAGGCGAGATCGAGATGTCAGTTTGGGATCTTAATGGAGGATAAAATAAAGATAAGTAAAAACGTGTATGACTTAGAATATTGTCAGAGAAACTTCAATTCACAGAAATCCAAGATATCCGAGGGTAGAAATTACCCGATGAGAGAGAAGAATCATCGAGTCAGCAGAATGAAGTATGGACGATATTGAAGCCCACATCGGAGGCCAGACAAGTGATGAACAAAATGTGATACATTATGTTAGTAAAAATAGAATGCAGGAAGGGACGTGAGTGAAGTGTGAACTGGGAAGTCAACTAAGGAGAAATTGACTGTTTGGAGTTAAGTTAATAGCGGGATTAGAGGAGTTACTAGTTAGACAAACTTCCGAATTTTATATGTTAATAGCAGGAAAATGTAATAGAAAGTTACGGTGGAACCCGTATACAGAAATGTGGTGGTGTACCATAACTTTCATAAAAGTTGATAAATAAATAAATAAATAAATAAATAAATAAATAAATAAATAAATAAATAAATAAATAAATAAATAAATAAATAAGTAAATACATAAATAAATAAGTAAATAAGTAAATAAATAAATAAGTAAATAAGTAATAAGTAAATAAGTAATAAGTAAATACGTAAATAAGTAAGTAAATAAATAAGTAAATAAATAAATAAATACATAAATAAATAATTAAAGAAATAAGTAAATAAGTAAATCAATAAATAAATAATAAAATAAGTAAATAAGTAAATAATTAAATAAGTAAATAATTAAATAAGTAAATAAATACATAAATAAATAAATAAGTAAATAAATAAATAAGTAAGTGAATAAGTAAATAGTTAAATAAGTAAATAAATAAATAAATAAAACATCTCCATCCTTTCCAGTACCAGTCCTCCTACTTTGCTCTCATAGCTATGCTTCCCCTCTCAGAGAGCTCGAGAGTAGAGATTTGTAACTTCACAGAGCCAGTTGGAAATATCTGCTCTTAAACAATATTAAGATGGGATCGGTAACCAACCAATGGCTATTATAGTTTGTACAAATATAATATTTTATTTCATCTTATTTCGGAATAAAACTGGTTACATCAGCTTTTTGTCTATGCGGATGATGTGAATATGTTAGGAGAAAATCCACAAACGATTAGGGAAAATAGGGGAATTTTACTTGAAGCAAGTAAAGAGATAGGTTTGGAAGTAAATCCCGAAAAGACAAAGTATATGATTATGTCTCATGACGAGAATAGTGTACGAAATGGAAATATAAAAATTGGAAATTTGTCCTTTGAAGAGGTGGAAAAATTCAAATAACTGGGAGCAACAGTAACAAATATAAATGATACTCGGGAAGAAATTAAACACAGAATAAATATGGGAAATTCCTGTTATTATACGGTTGAGAAGCTTTTATCATCTAGTCTGCTCTCAAAAAATATGAAAGTTAGAATTTATAAAACAGTTATATTACCGGTTGTTCTTTATGGTTGTGAAACTTGGACTCTCACTTTGAGAGAGGAACATAGGTTAAGGGTGCAAATCAAGATTTCAGGTATAACTCCCTGTAAAGTTGATTTGAATAATTTCGAGGAAAAAATTGTTCCGGAGCAGGGTATCGAACCCGGGACCTTTGGTTTAACGTACCAACGCTCTACCACTGAGCTACCCGGGAACTCTAACCGACACCGATCCAATTTTTCCCTGACAACCGTCAAGCAACCAACTTCGAGTGCACACTAACACCGTGTGACTTAAATTGTGGTTTTCTGTTAACGAACAGTGACGTGTATTATGCAAATCAAGATTTCAGGTATAACTCCCTGTAAAGTTGATTTGAATAATTTCGAGGGAAAAATTGTTCAAATCAACTTTACAGGGCGTTATACCTGAAATCTTGATTTGCATAATATACGTCACTGTTCGTTAACAGAAAACCACAATTTAAGTCACACGGAGTTAGTGTGCACTCGAAGTTGGTTGCTTGACGGTTGTCAGCCCACTTTGAGGTCTGTGGATATAGAGGGAAAAATTGGATCGGTGTCGGTTAGAGTTCCCGGGTACCTCAGTGGTAGAGCGTTGGTACGTTAAACCAAAGGTCCCGGGTTCGATACCCGGCTCCGGAACAATTTTTCCCTCGAAATTATTCATAGGTTAAGGGTGTTTGAGAATAAGGTGCTTAGGAAATTATTTGGGGCTAAGAGGGAAGAAGTTACAGGAGAATGGAGAAAGTACACAACACAGAACTGCACGCATTGTATTATTCACCTGACATAATTGGGAACATTAAATCCAGACGTTTAAGATGAGCAGGGCATGTAGCACGTATGGGCGAATCCAGAAATGCATATAGAGTGTTAGTTGGGAGGCCGGAGGGAAAAAGACCTTTGGGGAGGCCGAGACGTAGATGGGAAGATAATATTAATATGAGTTTGAGGGAGGTGGGATATGATGATAGAGACTGGATTAATCTTGCTCAGGATAGGGACCGATGGTGGGTTTATGTGAGGGCGGCGATGAACCTGCGGGTTCCTTAAAAGCCAGTAAGTAAGTATTTCATCTTATATAATATTTTAGTTAATAAAAATGCGAGATATAATTTTAGTATGCTATGTAACGACGCTGTAACAGCTGCTAGGTCATTTAGCGTCATTGGAATTTGTGATAGCAAGATGGTATTTTGCCTAGTTTAAGGCAAGGATTCGCCAGGAATTACCTGACATTCGCCTTGCAACACACGCGCTGCAGTCTGAGCTAAGCCGCTGCGAGATAAAATAAATCTTAGCTAAAGCGTTTGTCAATGAAGTGTGCTGGACCCACGTTGACCTATATAAATCTAGCAGCTTATATTATTTATAGAACTAAACAGAATGGAGGAATTAGCTCCTCAGAGAAGTTTAGAGTTCTTTATGCCCATCATAACTCGAGATGTGGCGTTGCCAACTTAAAGTTTTAGAGATTAATTGGTCTTTTCTCCGATATTTTTAGTCCAGATAAGATCGGCAATGACACCCGCGTAGATCAAATGGTAGTGAGTTGCACTCGTTATCGGATCTGATGTTGAGCATGGGCGTAGGTTGTTCCCACTTGGGATGATTACATGGTTGATTTTTTCAGAAGTTCTTCCCAAATTTAACGTGAATGGCGGGACCTCTGCCTCATCTCTTAAAATATAATTTCGCTAAGAACATTCGCAACAACGTTAGACAACTTCAGAGTTGATACAGTGTCGCTAATAATCCATTAAAACATAATACGTATATTATTATACATATACAGTGTGTTACCGAGGTGGCGTTACAAACGTTCAGGGATGATGGCGAAGGGCACATGTATCAATTTGAGATAAGGAACCATGGTCCGGAAATGACTGAGCCGAAAGTTATAAGCAAAAATAGTTGTGTGGAAATGGAATTGTAATTTGGCAACACGTGCCCCTTAACTTTTGGAACAGTCGTGGAAAGATGGTATGGGCCGGATGTCTCCTACGTGGGTGCTTGTCCCGATACAATCTGTGAGCTTATCTATTGTTCCCATTGGCTCATCCGTATTCGAAAATCAGTTCTGCTTATTCCGCTCTCGTGTACTCCTTCATTTCACTAGGACTGATCGATTGGACTCTGCAACTTATACACATACACTACTGTCTACAGACGTGCATATCAGGACCGACCATGTCCGTTACACATTACGCTATCTGCATTCCTTTAGTGTAGTTTCCTCTCCCCATCCCTCAGAGAGCGCACTGAATGGAATACTATAAATAGACAACGTAAACAACGTCAGGTTAATACAGTATGTGCAAGATGTACAGATAAATACACATAAATAAGATGTGCAGATGAATAAAATTATTTCATTTCCACAGAACTGTCTTTGCTTGTAACTTTCGACTCGGTCATTTCCGGACCAGGGTTCCTTATCTCAAATTTATAGATGTGCCCTTCGCCATCATCCCTGAAAGTTTGTAACACCACCTCGGAAACACCCTGTATAAAACCAACCATTATCAGTTGTCCGTACTTCCTGTCATTTCTCCGCTTTGTGATTGTCTTGTCATTCAGATAGCATGTATGATGCAGGTAGTTTATGTTTTATATATGCCTATATTCTATTAGAGCACAAGATTAAAGTTTCCTTCTATAATACTTAATAAATTTCGAGCTATAACCGGTAATTAGATGGGTTAATTTGACGAAGGACTTTTAAAAGAAGCAATCCGTTACTGATTAAAAGGCCGTATAGGTATACGGTTAGTTCAGAATTGCTCACGTGCCTTTGTACTTTGAAAAAATCAATGCCTTCCATGTAGTTTACAAAGCAATCTACAACACGCAATAACAAAGAAAAGCGCCACCATCAAACAGCTGGTCTCAGTTACATTACACTCCACCTCTTCTTTGCTCGAACAATAACAACTATGTATAATATACGTACAACTGTTGGGAAACTTAGGGAGCTTGTAAACTTTCAAAATACAGACAGTGGGTTTGCATTTCTCTGGAATATTTACTAAATAATTTCTGTATTTAACATTTTGTCTTTCTAAATTATTTTGTAGTGCTGGATCTTTATGGTCACCCTCATAGAGGGCAGAGTATTTTGTTAAAAATAGAATATAGAATATAAATGGAAGACAAAAGCCCAGATCGACTTACTTAACCCTTAAATTGGCAAAACTTCATTTCTCACACTAGTTTATTAAACCTTGCCGGACTGCAAAGAAAACAACTATCGCAATGTCCATATTTTATGTGTTGTAGAATATTATAGTATTGTGAAATTTTAATTTTCCTACCAATTTTTTCTATTGTTCTATTAAAATTATAGCATATAGCCTATTAATCTATTCTATCCTATAGGATACTTTGTCAATTTAAGGGTTGAACTTATTATAGCATAATAACAATGAAAAATATCGTAACTCCTTCAGGAAATCATTTTCTTGAAGTCCTGATATAAGGTTTACAAATAATCTCACGCTGTAATTGGTGTAAAATTACTACAATATTTTCATACTCATCCTTTGAATTCACTGGTACACACTGAATATGCGTAAGTTTCGCCTGATTGCTTTTAAAAGCTATACGTTTATAGAATAGCATTTGTAGCCCTACATATCTGTAGTTTGTAGTCTTATATGCCTTTTTTGCTCATACAGATGTGACAATTTCCAGGAAATTACGGTAGAAATGATGACAGTGAATGACGATGGAGTTAACAATAACGGGTAGTTTAATAACAGTTATTAAAACGATGCATTTAAATAATCACATTAAGGGGTTAGGTACAGCTTACAGAAGTAAAATTTTGGAAATATTCAACTTTTTTTTCTCCATTAATATATCTTGTACAACAATGAAAATTAGTATGTGTAAAACCATGTCCTTCTGCTGTATGAAAAAAGTATTTTATGATTTAAAAAAATTATTTAGATTTTTTTTTTTCAAAATTCACTTCACTGTGCAGTGATGAAGCGTTTCCCACATAACTCAAAAACTATCCAACATTCTGTGATGAAATTTCTTGTGTGTTTTTATGCATCCATATTACAATATGATACAAGATCACGTCTCTACCTTTGATAAATTGTTTCATAAAAAATAAATTAATTTAAAAAATGGTCAAATATCAGTATTTTCTAGTATACAAAATAAACAAAAATATTATTTATTAAGGAATGTAGTTGAAAGAGTATGGTACTGTAAACATGAGTTTGAGCAATTAAATAAAAGAGAGAGTACATGAAAAAGTTAAGTTTTTGAGTTATGAGGGGAAAGCTTCATCACTGCACAGTGAACTGCCAATATTTTGAATTTTGAAAAAAAAAAAAAAATTGTTTTCATATACCAGAAAATGTTTTACACATACCAATTTTCATTATTGTACAAGGCACAGTTATGGAGGAAAAAAATGTTGAATATTTCCAAAAAATTTACTGCTGTAAGCTGTACCTAACCCATAACAAAGAAAAATTGATAAAGCGCTAAATTTTATGGCAAAATCGTACTACTATGCAATTAAATGCATACATTAAATTATAAATACATTACAAGACAAAATATTTGTATCCAATAATATGTATCTATGTACCTGTATGACTGCTTATAGTCATTAATTATTCAATGAAGACTTCGAGGTTCTGATATATGAACATAAAGTATAAACATATTTTTAACCTCTTATTTCAAATTTGGTTCTCGTATTAAGATTCAAGCGACTTTTTTCAATTTATTGAAGACCGAGGACGGAATACTTCTAGATCAGAATGGCTTTTCAATATTTTTAATATCATCTTTAAAATAACTATTTAGTTCAGACGAATTTGTTTCATGAAGTGAAGCTTTTCAAGATTCAACTTATTTTATAGCGGCCAAGCAATCACAACAGATGTCAGTTACACTGTGAGATCCAACTAAGGAAATAGAAAATTATTTCCGTTGCCCAGCAACCAGTCTAAGCAAACTCATTTATTTACAAGAGAAAGAAAGGGACGATAACTTGCAGAAACTTTTCACAGAAAATTTATCCCACAAAAGATAGTGGTTATGACGACCACGGGGATCCTCTTCAATCCTAAAACGATTATGAGCTAGTCTCTGGAATGGCGAGCACCATCTGGTAGTCGCTCAGCCTACTTAATATCCTGGGCTCGGAGAATTGATGGATTGTGTTCTTTGAAGTTTCTGGCCTTAAGTGTTTTCAGGGACCGTGGATAGACCTGGTTTTCTATCAGGTTCGTTTTATGAATATATAATGTGGAGAATAATCCTTTATTCTACTTGCTTATCTTGAAAAACATACGAACTACCTGATTATGCGAAAATTCGAAGCATTATTTGTGATAGCAACTGTTTTTAAGGCATAATATCTGCATTTAAATCATGAAAAGCGAAATGTCTAATGATTATTATTAGAGCAGAAAAATTCTGCTTCTGCGCCGAGGATCGAACCCGGGTTCTTGGTTCTATGTACCAAGTGTTCTAACCACTGGGCTACGCCGAAGTTCAATCCACGAAGTCAGGCCACACTAGAGGAGAGGGATTCGATCCGGTGCTGTGGATTGAACTTCGGTGTAGCTCAGTGGTTAGAGCACAGGATCCGGGTTCAATCTCCGGCGCCAGAGTAAATTTTTCTCCTCTAATAATAATTGTTGCCATAAGAAATATATTCTGTAGGACCAAAAATTAATCTTTACGTGAAATGTCTAATGCTCATATGTGACGTTAAAGAATACTTTCTTCGAGTAATTACGTTTTCATTGTTAGATACAAAACGATTATTTCGCAACCACTGGATGAGCCAGATTAGAACCATGCGTTAGACCTTCGGGGAAAATCATGGCTGATAAGAGGTAAACATTTAACGTAACATACAACACGTTGAAACGTAGTGGTGTAAGGCAACAAAAGAAAGCAGAAACATAATACTTTTTACATAAGATAATGTAATAATATAACAAGAACACAATATAGATCAATGTAACATACAATTTATAGCTTTTCTAAGCTAAATATTTTGAATCTCGACAGAGAAATTATTGTTGATAAACTACTCTTTTGTAGGAAATTCGTATAAGTCCGCAATCCGTCATGTTTTGGGTTGCCCTAGACGATGGATTTGTGTATTTTTATCACACGATCAGGTAGTTCTGCAGATAGTACGCATCTAGTACCTTTTTAATAATCATAAAATATTATCATAAGAGTTTCACTCAAATAGACTATATTATATTGAACTTCTTTCGTCTGTATTGAAACATCGAACACAATATTTGAGATATACACAGTGTCCCGCTTAGAGGGATGGAGAATTAAGTGCTAATTTAAAGTATAAATAATGGTTTTATAACATAACTCTCCGAGTTTCGGAGAATGGTCAGTGCAACTCGAGCTACCCTGAAGACATTCAAAATGTACTCAACCTTCTGCCAAGTGTTCCATAACATTTGTGGAGTGATTAGCGCAGCTGCATTTATAATGCATTGTCTCAGTTTTTCCGAAGTGTCAACTGTACCACGTTGGTACACAACATTCGTCATAAGGCCCCAGAAAGAGGTTAATGGGCGTCAAGTCGGGTGACCTAGTTGGACAGACAAGGGTTCTTCTTGTTGCTGAAAACCGATCCTGAGGGAGTTGATCAACAACAAAAGTTCTACACATGTCCAGATACACATTCCCTTTGATTGTCGTCTCGATGAAGGAGAATGGTCCAATGATGGAATGTTATACTGAATGACGCCAGGCTTGTTTCCACGATAAACGTTAGTGCGCATGCGCATGAACATGTAACTGTTTTTAAACCATTGGTGCATAAACTTGGACAGTTTCTGCATCTTGTCAGATACAAATCAAAACAATATCTTCATCTGATTTTAAACGGTGAGCATTTATTTCTCGATTCCTATAAGCGGGACACGGTGTATATATATAAGATAACAAGTGTATTTTAATTAGTAACTATGTAAAATTGTCTTTCATAGTACACTCTCATATTTGCAGATTCTGTAAGCAGCACCTTGTGTCTTAATATTACCGATTTATTATACAAACAATAAGCGGAAGAAAGCTGCTGATCATAACTGTACACAATGTTAATCGATATGAGAATTGTTGTATCGAACAGGAAGCTGCACGTATACCTCGTAATAGGAAGTCTAAAAAGAAATCTTTAATACACTGTAGATAAGATTTTCATGTATTTCTGTCTGTGTCTTATGCAACGGGAAATTTCATAACCTTTTAAGGGTTATCTAAAGCTAGAAAGACACATGATGGAAGTCCTATAACTTGGAAATAAACATTCTTATTCTTTGATTTATTAGTGCTAAAAATTAAACTTCTCATGTGTCGACTTTTGTTAGTAGTGTACGGTATTTGATGAAACGAAATCAGAAAATGACCTCCGTACAAGAACAGAATATACGTGAAATAATGTAGTGAATGAATAAAATATGTGAATAAAACTGAAACTTTAAAGTAATTTATTATTTCACTTTACTTTCTCATTTTACGGATAAAAATAGAGATAAATTTGCTTGGAACACCAAAACATTTAATTACTTATTTTTACTGCAAAAGAAATATGTACGTATACCTTCCACAACTAGCAAACGTTTATGCTTTCTATCTGAAGTATGTACACCAGCGTTCAAAGATATCTCACCTATGATTTTATGATCCTGTAAGCGAACTTTCTAATCACGGGATAAGTCATAACCAAAGATATAACAAAATTTACAAATTGTTAAAGAGTTCCGCTAGTTCTCAATAGGTGGCACTATTTTTATGGCGGTTAAAGGTGTCAGGGAAAATGATTATGTAGATCAAGCACAAATTATTCTTATAATTGACAATAGCAGCGGTTAAACTCAGTGTTGTTTTACAATCAGTAGCGTGGTATGAAAAATTGAATTCATTACTGCGGGTTTATTTATGTACGATTGGCAACACTTTCTATCACTTTCTTTCGCCATCTATTCTTAGAAGTAATAATTAAAGAAGCCACATTACACCAACAAATTATCGATCGCTGTCGGTGGTCAAATATCTTTGAAAGTCAGTGTACAATGATAATAATGATTATCACACCCATTTCAAACATGCCAGCAGCAAAATAATTCCAGCTAAGGCGAATTCTATTTTTGTTTCTATGTTACTTGGAACTTCCAATTCTTCCTAACTTATTTAACATTACACCAGTTTCTTTCCATTGATCTGATTCTTACGCTGTGTTACTTGATTACGAACTTCTAAGTTGTAATCCATATTCTTGTCAGTTTTCATAATCTAGTTCCATATGTATTTGAGCCACAAAAGAAGATTTGTTCACAATAAGTATAAATGAGTCCATTCGAGAATGACATAGCAAATAAAACATTTTTTAATGAGAAGCAATATAATAACGGGTGTAGGCTAGAAAACAGATTTCTCTTAGTAGTTTGCCGTTTGAAAAGTGACAGCCCACTTACAGGTGATTCATAGATTCAGTTTCCGTCAATAAAAGCTCACGACTTAAGGCTGGTTCACAATAAACCGGGAACGGAAACGAGAACGAGAACGGAAATAATGTTAAAATAAATTAATTTAAATATGAGAGGAGTTTGGGGTTTGAAACATCTAGTGCTCGAAAGCCTTTTAATATAACAAAATTTCTCAAAAGAGTAGTAATGATTAAAATATCTTAAACAACTTGTCATAAAAAGTTTTTAATTTTGAAAAACTACGAATTTTTCAACCAAGCATCGAGAGAATAATTTAGAAAATTCCTGATTATTTCAAGAGGAAGGTAAAAAAAGAAACAAGAATAATCGTATAGTATTCACTGGTTCTTGATGACAGCAGTGACATTACTGATACAGCAAAGCTTGAGATTTTTTATCCACGGGATTGATCAATATGTTAGTACAGGAACCACCACTGGTTGTAGTTTTCATGCCAAGTGCCTTTCCTCCGTCTCCTTATTTCATAGGCTGTCTGTCGCTTGTAATCACTGCAGCTCGAATTACATTCTCCGAAATTACTATCTAAGATTGCAGTGGTCTGTATCTTCTTATGTATATATCTAACTTGCAGTATTTCGACAGATATTTCTGAGAGGCAGCACTCTGGCCAATTTTATTGCTTTCATTTTGGAGCATTTCCTAATGTCTAAAAGCCGTTCCAAACCATAGTCTGCTGTTTATTCTAAAACGGTAGAAGCATGTAATATTGCTGGCTTTTTGTCTGGACGTTGCTATAGTAACATGTATTGCTTTCTGCATTGTTCAAGAGATAAGTCGGTGGCGCGGTTTCCCTTTAACCATTCCTCATGCTTAAGTACCGCTGCAGGCTGTAGATGGCAGCTCCAAGACTAGGTAATGTTATGCCAAGACCTCGAAAACCTCTTCTCCCTCTCCTGAAGCGTCTTGAACAAAAGGAAATTACAAGACACACGACGGAGAAAGACGATATATCAGGTTGATGTTTTATGGCACAAATGCAAACTGACAAGATGTAGCAGAAATAAGTATATCGCTTTAATTTAACGTAATCAATATGGGTAACAATGATCTGTTTGTAGTTTTGGTCATTATAATATTTTTATTTGATTTACATTAAGTCGCAAAGTCGAAAATCCTGTACTAATTTTCTGTCAAAGTTCTTTATGAAATAAATTTTTATTTATTTATTTTACTTGGTTATTTAACGACGCTGTATCAACTACGAGGTTATTTAGCGTCGATGGGATTGGTGATAGAGAGATGATATTTGACGAGATGAGGCCGAGGATTCGCCATAGATTACCTGACATTTGCCTTATGGTTGGATAAAACCTCGGGAAAAACCAAACCAGATAATCAGCCCAAGCGGGAATTGAACCCGCGCCCGAACGCAACTCCGGATTGGCAGGCAAGTGCCTTAGGCGACTGAGCTACACCGGTGGCTTTTATGAAATAAAGGAGTAGTATTAAGTATATAGTAGAATCTATATTTATACGCCTTAACAACTTCTACATTGAGTTATGAGTATATTTAACGCATTGAAATGTACCTGTAGTGACGCCCAATGCCTTTATTAATATACAGAATGAACCGTAAGTAATTTCATTAATTTCAGGGGATTATTCTTTGAGATATTTCAAACAAAAAGGTTTAATACAATTTTGTTCGTTTTTGCTTCCTTTCCGAAAAAAAAATGTATATATTTTATATGAAACATTATATAGCGTGCTTTTTTTTTTAAGAACGGTATTGATTGAATTCCAAATATGTCCAGTCAAGTTAAGAGAGCAGAGTATTATGTTAGAATTTATAAGACAGTTGTTGTTTTACCGGTTGTTCTGTATGGTTGTGAAACTTGGACTCCCACTCTGAGAGAGCAACAGAGATTAAGAATGTTTGAGAATAACATACTTAGGAAAATATTTGGAGCTAAGAGGGATGAAGTTACAGGAGAATGGAGAATGTTACAGAACGCAGAACTTTACGCATTGTATTCTTCACCTGACATAATTAGGAACATTAAATTCAGACGTTTGAGATGGGCAGGGCATGTAGCATGTATGGGCGAATCCAGAAATACATATAGTGTTAGTTGGGAGGCAGGAGGGAAAAAGACCTTTGGGGAGATCGAGATGTAGATGGGAGGATAATGTGAAAATGGATTTCAGGGAGGAGGGATATGATGATAGAGACTGAATACATCTTCCACAGGATAGGGACCGATGGTGGGTTTATGTGAGGGCGGCAATGAACCTTTGGGTTCCTTAAAAAAACCGTAAGTAAGTAAGAGTATTATGTTAATGAAAGATTTAAATAATTTTAATTTCGTTCTTTAAATATGCAAAAATTTGATCCGAAGAAATTTAATATTTTAAAATACTTTTCCAGAATATAAAGTTGCATTTATTACGCATTAAAATGTTCTGGCATGAAATGCAAAACCATCTCAGTAAATTTATCGCTATATACCCTCAAGGGAAAAAACAGATGTTCCATTAAGATGTTCTTATACCTAGGAATTTAATATGAATTTCTATGTTTATATCTCTGTGCAAGAAATTTTAAGATAACTATAAAACTGACCAAGTTATGTATTAAAATGCCCTGTCATGAAAACAATGCCAGCCAGCAATCTGTAAAATTGTCGCTTATTTTCTCAAAACTGTATTTTTCAAAATTTTTAAAATCATATCGCCCACAATTTTTTACATTATTGCATGAAATGTTGCATGGTGCTTTTTCTGAGTAAGAAGAACAAACTACAACGCAATCTTTATCCTATCTTTAACAGGAATTTATAAACAAAAAAAAAAATCAATAAAAAAGTTCTTAAAATTTGAAAATATGCTATAAATTTCCTAAAAGCTTAAAGTGAAGCTTAAATCAAATATTGCTTTGGTTTTGTTGTGGTTATAAACTTCGAGTGCATCATAGCAAAAGAGCGTATTAACAAATTTTGCATTATTGAAATATTTTAATGGAATATATTTACGTTTGAAAAGAATTATTTGAGAATTACAAAGGATATGAAAAGGAATAAAAGAAAATACCTTGTAATGTAGACAAGGGCAAGAAAAATCAATCTGTATTTAAATGGGTCTAATATGAACTTACAATTTTGTTGATACACCCTCTTCATTAGTAAAAGAATATCCCGAACATATATATATATATATATATTTTTTTTTTTTATTTTTAACTTCACTTCCTAACAAAAATTACATCTTCCTTGATGGTTTTTGCGTATAAATGAATGCAGCATTTATATAAAGATCTGTTGTGAATATGTGTGCTAAATTTCATTACCCTACGTATAGTCATTCAGAAGATATCTTTTTTCGAATGAGTTAAAATGTTTGCTGTAAAATCACTTTAAAGTTTATAATATATATTCTGAATATAGTAATAAATTATATGGGATAAACTGTTTTTCTAACTTAGAATAAAGCTATAGCGATGAAATCTTCATTACAGTATTTCTCAAAAACTAGGCCTATACATGATATTAATAAAATTAAAAAAAAAAAAAAACAAAATTGACAAAACTCAGTACATCAACCCCATAGAGAGACGTAAATTTTACAACAGAATGGGCATTGTTGAGCATTTTTACCGCGTGTACTGAGTGCTTATATAGCTCGCGCAAAAAACGATTACCGAAAACCAATGGTGGCGTTGCTGTCTGTTTTGACGTGTGTATGTAGGCACGCCGAGGGGGGAGAGGTGCTGGCCGATGGAAGTACTGTCTCTTTCAAGAAGATGAACAAATGAGGACATCGCTGTGGAAATAAAGAACGTATCAAGAGAAAAATTCGAAGCTAATTAAACGCGCAACATATTTTACAAATGAAATAATAATACCGTGCGATACAAGACACGCATTTACATGCAATGAAATGAACTAAAGTCGTAATGTAACTATCACAATGCAAGACTGATTCTATCGATGTCATTTCTCTTCCGACTGTACTCTTGAATATCACTCAAGTTATCTCGTGACCTCTCCTCTCGCCCGCTCTTCCTTATCGCAGTGTTTGATTCGCATTCCTTCCGTCGGTAATCCGTACTTGCGAGACCTATACCCATGTGCATTGTTCAGAAGATTGCCTGACTTCTAGGCGCTCATAACTGTCTTATCTCGCCGAAATGAATGATCGACAGACATGTACGAGTACTGTAGCTCATAACATATTATTTAAATTGATAAATCATAGCGCTCTAGCTTTGGGGACTAATATGAAAAATTACAATAGTAATAAAATACGTAATCAATGTTCTATACAGGGTGTTTCCGAGCTGGTGTTACAAACTTTCAGGAATGATGGCGAAGGACACATATATCAATTTGAGATAAGGAACCCTGGTCCGCATATGACCGAGTCGAAAGTTACAAGCAAAAACAGTTCTGTGGAAATGAAATAATTTTATTCCTCTGTACATCTTATTTATGTGTATTTATCTGTACATCTCACACATACTGTATTCATTTGACGTTGTTTACGTTGTCTACTTACAGTACGGTATTCCATTCAATGCGCTGTCTGAGGGATGGGGAGAGGAAACTATACTAAAGCAATGCAGATAGCGTAATGTGTAACGGACATGGTCGGTCCTGATATGCACGTCTGTAGACAGCAGTGTATGTGTGTAAGTTGCAGTGTCCAGTCGATCAGTCCTAGTGAAATGGAGGAGTATAGGCTACGAGAGCGGAATAAGCAGAACTGATTTTCGAATACGGATGAGCCAATGGGAACAGTAGACAAGCCCACAGATTGTATCGGGGCAAGTACCCACGTAGGAGACATCCGGCCCATATAATTTTTCCATGACTGTTCCCAAAAGTTAAGGAAAGGAGGGCACGTGGTGCGAAATTACAATTCCATTTCCACACAACTATTTTTGCTTATAACTTTCGACTCAGTCATTTCCGGACCATGGTTCCTGATCTCAAATTGATACATGTACCCTTCGCCATCATCCCTGAAAGTTTGTAATACCACCTCGGAAACATTCTATATAAACAGTTTCAGTGCTAAGATAACATATCACCCAATAATTTTATTAATCTTCATTAAGCTACATCACTAGAACCATCATGGCCAAATAATATACACACGTCTGTCCTTCTCTGAATCCATAAAAAAATCTGGCCTACTCTACATGTTAAAACTGTTATTTTTCACTAAATTATTTTTCCACTTCCAAGCAGCAATCTACCTCCTATGCTTTTCCCGTTCTTTACATCCCACACCTATACCTTTCCCTTAATGAGCTACCTCATTTCTTCCTTCCTGTTCACAATTACAGGGAATCCATAATTCATCTTCTCTATTTCCTTCTCCTGTCGACATTCAGTTATTTCTGTTTCTTCTCAGTTTCTTCTGCACAACTTCAAGAAAAGTGCTAATGAATTTTTTTATGCATTTATTTCTTCGGCAATTTATTTTATATCTAACACCAGTGCCCAACATTAAGATAATAGGCTACAGCGAATTTTTTTTTATTCTCCAACACATCAAACATTAACAATGCTATAATAAGCATGACTAAGTCATATAGGCCTACACAAATAAACGAAGCTTCTGTGAGTTAGTTAAAGTATGAAAAACAAGAGTAATATTTAACGATATTCAGGGTATGAATTGAATGCCCTGTGGGAAAGTAATTATTATTTTCTTTGAGAACCAAGTGCTAAGTGCTAAGTTTGTGGAAAGACATCAACTATTACCAGAAAATTCCGAAAAGAAGGTAAACGTGCACCGTCGAAACAACCCATCCTGACTGCTTCGGCAGAGAACTGGTTCTGCATGTAGGAAATATGGATGACATTTCAATGTTATACAGGAATCAGGCCACCATTGTTCTACAGCATCACATTGACAATGAAAAACATGTACAGTACAGCTTGTCCAAGTCAAGTCTGCGAGTGGGGATATCGAGATGGAATGTAGAGGCAAAACACAGTTGCCACATAAGTCACTTGACGCTCAGATTTCAACGTGGGCACATCGTTTAAAATACACTACGGAGCGCACGCATTTTTTGTCCTTGTCTTCAGATAAAGGCAACAGTTACGCTGCCTCCCAGCCTCCCCCCTCATGCAACTTTCTCTCCTACGCCCACGCTTGCCAATCAGAACGCCAAACCTCACTGTCAAGCAGAAGTAGAAGTACAGTCTATTTCAAAGCGTGTTAAATTGTTACCGTTCTATGAACTGAAGCGCAGTAGGAAAACTTTGCTGTCATATGAGACTATACTGGTCTCCTCTCGTTACCGCCTCCTTTCATTACAGAACTGCCTCCAACTTCCCCTCTCGGCTCGCAGACTTAACTTGGTCGAGCTGTAAGTCTAGGGCAAGTTTCAAACACATGTCTGTAGTTTTCACGCTATGTTAGATGTATTAACCTAAATCTTCTCGTACTCTAAGGTTAACAATAACAATAATCTAACAGACACTTTGACCTTAGCGAATTTATAATTATATCTCCAAAGTTTGGAGGAGTCTTGAGCAACGTTCCCGCAGGAAACAATTATTACAAAACTGGATTGGTTATACAATGACTTA
The DNA here is from genome assembly GCF_040183065.1 of Periplaneta americana. Classification (NCBI taxonomy): domain Eukaryota; kingdom Metazoa; phylum Arthropoda; class Insecta; order Blattodea; family Blattidae; genus Periplaneta; species Periplaneta americana. Next base: position 78,706,083 of record NC_091132.1, on the reverse strand, counting down.
ACTTACAGTTAGTCTCCTACACGTAAAATAATAGGCTTGTTCTCAAGAGATGCCATGGAAAAATCTTCAATTTTTCAATTTCAAATTTTCGTATCAAAAACATTGAAATCCAATCAGAATGCCGATCCAGTACGAAGTCCTTGTCTTAAACATACAATTCATAACATCTGTAACATTTATCAAAGGGTAATTCTTATTAAACAAAAAATTGTGTAAGTCTTCTCGAAACCATGAGATAATCGAACTCCTAAATTATTTTCAAGTTCTTTGCCAGGCTGTGTGAGAAAATGACAAGGATTTTAATGAGTTCATGATCGGAATTGATGTTATCGTTTAGCCGTGCGTGCCACATTCTCAATAGGTGTTCAGCTTTAATTCGCCGCCATATTTTCACAGCCGAAGGGAAAGGGGTTTGAGCTGCCAGGAAAACATCGGAAACTGAGTTAAACCGGGAAGAGGAGGTCAAGTGGAACAGGAAAAATTGGTACGGAGGAGAGGGGTGTGTACTAATGAGACATAGAGAGCAGACAAGAACCGGCGATAGAGAGTGAGTAATTGAGAGCGGAAAAAGAAAATCATATTTGAAATAACATAAGAAGCAACACAATATATCATCTTGTAACTAAGAAATATTGGGCACTGACAGCAAAGAAATGGAGTGAGATAAAGAAAGAGATATATACAAAGAAACCTAGAGACTAGCAAACAAATAAACAATAAATAAAAACACACAATTAAGATCTGCAAATACAAATGGAGAGACGTATAAAAACAAGCAAAGGGACATAAAAGTGAATAAAATAAAAAATCAACACAAGAAAATTGAAGAAAATAGACAGACATACGAACACACACAAAGAGACACACATATAAACATAAAACAAAAAAGCGGACAAACAAACAAACAAACAAACAAACAGAGAGGCATACAAAAAAAAATAGACATAGAACACAGAAAGATGGTACAAACACAAAGAGACAGACATAAAAACACAAAGAATCAAATATACAAACACAAAAAAAGAGATAGACGTAGACACACAAACAGATAATGAGGTAGACGTACACAAAAAACAAAGAAATGGACATACAAACTGAAACAAATATACAAACACAAACAAAGTAATAGATATACACATAATGAAATAGACAGCATATAAACATAAGAGATGGACGTACAAACACAAACAAACAAATAAATAAAGATACGAACATGCAAACACATACAATCAAAGAGATAGATATTAAAACAGACAGACATACAAACACAAACAAACAAATAAGTAAAGAGACGAACATGTAAACACATACAAACAAAGAGATATATATTAAAACACACAGAGAGACATACAAACACAAGCAAACAAATCAATAAAGAGACGAACATGTAAACATATACAAACAAAGAGATAGATATTAAAACACACAGACAGATATACAAACACAAACAAACAAATAAATAAAGAGACGAACACGTAAACACATACAAACAAAGATTTAGATATTAAAACAGTTAGACAGGCATACAAACACAAACAAATAAATAAAGAGATGAACATGTAAACACATACAAACAAAGAGTTAGATATTAAAACACACAGACAGAAATACAAACACAAACAAACAAATACATAAAGAGACGAACATGTAAACACATACAAACAAAGAGATATATATTAAAACACACAGACAGACATACAAACACAAGTAAAGAGACAGTCATACAAACACAAACATAAACAAACAAAGAATCAGAGGCACAAATACAAAGAAAAAGACAGATATAGAAACAAAAGACAAATGGACATAATACAAATAAAGACACAAACAAACAGGCACAAATGAACAAAAATAGATACAAATAAAGAGACAAGCAAATAGGAATGAACGAATAAACAAAGACAGAGACATACATTAATAATATAAAGTTGAATATTAGGAACTGATGATAACCAAAGTAATATAAACATCCAGAAACAAAGTACAGTTAGTACAGTGCGATCGAGAAGTCTCTCCGCAGTGCTTGTGTAGTCGAGAATCCACTAGGCAGAGAATTCAAGTGGTAGCATTGGCCGCTAAGCATATGATGATTTAAGAGGTTTATCATAGTCTTATTAAAGTTTAATGTTTTGTGAAAAAACGAAAAAACATCTCTCTTTATATACCAAGAAGGCGTCTGGGGAGAATGGAAATAGATATCTATACTTTCATAACTTCGGCACAAGAATGATGGCATATAATATAAAATTACTATTTTAAATGAATAAGAGACATGCGCACCATATTACAAGTATAAAAGTCGAGCAACAGCTTAGAAGTTCGAGATTTACTTTCGGAATTTCGTAGCTTGTACTGTAACTCACGTGCCCAAAGTCCAATAGTAGAAAATAGATGTGTCTATTCCTTCCAAGATGGTGGAACATGGTCATTCATACAGAGATATAGATGGAAGCTACAAAAAAGGCGGAGAATATACGCAACGAAGAGAGATAGAGGCATTCATGTCATTTGAAGAAAGCGAAAGGAGAGTACAGGCAATGTTAATGCAGCGCTGGCACGGAATTCAAAGGGACAGCAAATTGCGAGGAAATCAGTTTAGTTGCGTCGCGTTCCAAACAAGTGAGTGGAAAGTGCTACAGTGTTTTGTTTTCTCTACTCTTATCAGTCAAAGAGTGTGGAAATTGAGTCTGTTTATCGACGCGCACGTATTTACATCACATCTTTTGGTAAGGTATGAACTGCAAAGAAGAGTAACACCGTCTCAAATGCAGATAAGGGACAATTAGAGAATGTACTTAATATTTTAGGAGGAAGAAATCTCCCACGAAATTTGATCAACATCATGAAAGAATATACACAGATAACACGATAATAATTAAGACAAAAACTGTTTATTCTGAAGAAATCTTACCCTCTTCAATGCGTTGGACATTGTGCCACTGTCACACGTCTGTGACACAGTGCATGAGGGTTGGCCACTAAAGGGAAACTAAGTGGTGGAACTTAAACTGAGAGGATTCAATCCAACATCGGAACTGGAATGCGGTGTGGCTTAGTGGATAAAGCGTCAGCACGTAGAGTTGAAAACTATAGTTCGAGTCCCGGTGCCGGAGAGAATTTTTCTCCGCTCCACCCATCCTTCAAAAAGAAATCTATCCAAATTTATTAAGAGGTTCATTTAGTAATGGATATCATCTCACAAGTATAAAGTCTTTTACAATTTCTTCAATTAAATTTATGCATTTTTCCAAGATCATTATGTTGTACAAAAATAAAGAGATATTGTTCAAGGAAAGTAAAAAATTCTACTCTAGTAAACTAATTGATAAAATAAAATAAATAAAACAGCGTAGACGAAACAATATTTGGAAGACAAGAAAATATATATTTTTGTTCATGTGCCAATTCCAATGTGTGTACAGTAGGTTGTTCTGCTTTCCCTGATTTCTGTTTCGAATATTTTCCAAACATAAAAATAATAGTCTATGAATGTATATAAATATGTTTCTATCGAAAGAGAAGATGGCAGGGGATTCGTGGATCGTTTAAGGTGTTGGTGGTTGCGTGACTGCATGAATTTATATGTTAGTAGGTTATAAAGTGTATGAAATAAATTAAGATTATTACATAAGTTGCATTATTAAAGGATATTTTATTTGTATTCTCTATGATATTTTACGGGTTTCATTGACGCGTTCCCGCTAAAGAGCAAGATGAGCATACTGTAGAGTATCAAAGAACATTTTTCTCAAACAGGTGTCAAATTAAACATTCCACTTTCAAAATATAATATAATTTAAATATACATTTATGTCATCTCTCAACTTATGAGGATAAAAAATAATCTGTAGTCATTTAATGCGACATAAAAAATGCACAGCTAGACTCTCGACTCATTCTACAAGGTTCAGTACCAAGTCTCTTCACTCTGATTATGTTTGACTTGGTAGCTAAATATCTCTTTGTGTTGAAAAATGAAAAAAAAAAAATAAAAAGATAGAACTACCTTCTGACGTGCATGTTAAGAGAGTGAGATCTGCCACATTCACTTTCAATGGTGATACATAATAACCTATGGTCTTACAATAACTATAATCTATGGACAGAATTCAGGGAACTTTTTCAATAGAAATGAAAATATGGGAGCTGTTGGTGACTAAGTGTGTTTGGTTCTAATGGCGATGTGTGAAACATTATGAAGATATATCCTAAAACGAGCTGCCTTTCAATGTGACGACATAATACACATTCCAGACAGCAAGGTAGGAGAAATTAATCCTGTCTGAAAAAGAGGTAGTAACTACCTAAATTTACTATAAATTGGTAAGAAAGAGACAGAAAGAGATATAATATTATTCTGAAGTAAGGTTCCACTTTAAAATGGTCACACTTTAAGCAAATGTTTAATTCCAGAAATATTAAAACATCAAATTTTTCGTAAATAAATGGACGTTTATTATAACAACAAGAAAAAGAAAAAAAAATGTTAAATAGCCTATGATCACCACAGTGTTATTCAATAATAAATAGTCGTTCTGCACCAGTTTCCTCAACTTTGTTAATAAGCTTATGAAATGATTTTATAGGGCAGGATCCATTTCTCAATCCATGTAACGTTCGAAATCTTCTAAATGCATTAGTATATTGTCTACTGCATTAGCAATAACACTAAACGAGGTCAATACGAACTCGTAAAAGTAAAACCATTGGAAAAATTATTGCTGTCTGTAAAGCGTGACACAATTACTACAGCAACGAAATGCATATCGAAAAAAACCAACCCCTCTAAAGCATAATGGTATCTAAATGGGACCAAACCATTAATACGTACAGAGAACACAGCCATAGAGAACTGGGAATTTATTTCAGAATAACTTTATAGATGAAGATGATTTCCAATTTGTAAAGCGGAAAAAGTCGGCATAATCATTTTGGTTAATTTGTGGTAAAAAGGAACTAAGCTATTCAAAAACTTATGAAGTTAGAGAATGGTGGACTTAATATAGTGTATCTACAGGAGCATACAATTCAGAATTCTATAAATAACTTTATCAGTGAATTAGTTTTGCATGAGAACTACAGAGGATTTAGAGGCAATAGCGCTGTGCTTGCGTGAACTGAGAAAGAATTTGTTGATGGAAGTCAACAATAAATAAAGAGATAGTATCAGGCATGAAGAGGGAGAGCGTCTAGTTCAAGAATAAGGAAATCTATTTCTGCAGAAGAAAATATCAAACAATTTCGCCCATAAGAGACAACCGATGAAATTGCATTGATGCTAGAATAACTCTATTTTCATCGTGAAGTCCGACAAGCATCATAGTGATCTTAATTTGTTCTCACCTAAGGAAAAACTACTACATACGTCTATATAGAAACGCAATAAAAACAATTTGTAGTAAATCTTAAGGACGGGTGCCATCTTTTTCTCGGTCACGCTTCATGCAGCAATTAAATTTCGATCCTATTAATAATAATGAGAGGTTATCCTATATCACTACCTACTAATGAATGAATTGCTAACAGTGGCGTAAAATGGCTTTCGAAGCAGGGAAACCACTAAGATTAAGTCAGTAATACTTACTTACTTACTAAGAAACCCGGAGGTTCATTGCCGCCCTCACATAAGCCCGGCATCGGTCCCTATCCTGTACAAGATTAATCCAGTCTCTATCATCATATCCCACCTCCCTCAAATCCATTTTAATATTATCCTGCCTTCTACGTCTCGGCCTCCTCAAAGGTCTTTTTCCCTTCGGCCTCCCAACTAACATTCTATATGCATTTCTGGATTCGCCCATACGTACTACATACCCTGCCAATCTCAAAAGTCTGGATTTAATGTTCCTAATTATGTCAGGTGAAGAATACAATGCATGTAGTTCTGCGTTGTGTAACTTTCTCCGTTCTCCTGTAACTTCATCCGTCTTAGCCCCAAATATTTTCCTAAGCACCTTATTCTCAAATATCTTTAACTTGTGTTCCTCTCTCAAAGTGAGAGTCCAAGTTTCAGCCATCATACAGAACAACCGTTAATGTAACTGCTTTACACATTCTAACTTGAAGATTTTTTGACAGCAGACAGATGGCAAAAGCTTCTCAACCGAATAATAACAGGCATTTCCCATATTTATTCTGCGTTTAATTTGGAGACGGTCTCCAGATATTTATTTATTTATTTATTTATTTATTTATTTATTTATTTATTTATTTATTATTTATTCTGGTGTAGTTAACGCCATCAGGCCTTCTCTTCCACAACACCGGGAATACAAATACAATAATAGAAATAAACAGAGGAAAAAAATACACTATATACAAAGTAAAGCTACACAAGAAATAAAGAGAGAGAGAGAGAAAACACTATAAACAAAGTAAAGCCACACAAAAATATACACGGTTGCAAACTTTAAATGAGTGAGTATCATAATTAATTGTACCCTAACTAATTAACTAACATAAACAAGAAACTTGCAATTTTAATCTAGATTAGGCCTAAAAAAAGAAAAAAAACACAAATCAATACTTCTAGCGATAGCCTACCTAAAAGCATTAACTAAGACAAAATTTTCCAATTTAATTTTGAATTGTGATAAAGTCCGGCAGTCCCTGACGTCATTAGGTAACGAATTCCAGAGGCGAGGTATTTCTACAGTATAGGAAGATGAGTATAAAGACAGTCTATGATGAGGAGGGTAGCAGCGAATATATTGAATAAGCAGGGGTGGTCCTCCAGCTTGGGGGTTGGGCGAAGGGCCCAACAACCCATCACCGTGAAGAGCAGCTTGTTACGAAACCATACAAACTATTAAACAAGGACTATAAGGAAGATAAATTGGAATTATATAGGCTACAAGCAGCATAAATGAAATATCTTCGAACAGTGAAAACATGTACTAGATTAGACCAAATTAAAAATTAAAATATACATTCCAAAAGCTGCTAAGGAAACTCTTGTAATAGAGGTGAGAAGAACGGAAAATTCGATCGTTTGAGAGGAAAAATTCTAGATGCAATACAAAGCAAAAAAAAAAAAAGGCCTATTAAGCCTAAATAAACTCAAAATCTGGAATAGACCTGGAATTTTAAAGGAAGTGTAAGCAAGAGGTAAAGATATTAGTAAGAAATAGTAAAAGAGAAGCACAGAAATAGTATGTTATGACACAGGATAGCCTATAGTGCAGAATTTGGAAAATCGAGACGAGCCTGGAGAACAGTTAGAAAAATACGTGCTCCAACACCGAAAAAGTAAAGTATGATGTCGTTGCAAGTTGAAGAAATATTTTTCTGAAATTCTTAGTGAAACTAGCGATGACTTTCAAGAGGAATCATATGTTATTTTGGCTTTAATAAATTTAGCTATCTTAGCTATTTAGTTATTATGTATCGAAATTGATACAACTGATATTTTACATTCAATATTTTATATGAAAATAAAAGATAAACACTACCTGCATTTTTAGATTCGTCTATAGGCTATATTTTAATTATTCTTTTTTCGACTGCTGATTTTCTGTCCCGTCTCGATTATACTACAACTTATTCATTGTCTTATCACAGTATGTCCCCCATCACTGTTCCTATTTTAGTTTTGTGCTCTATACATTAGAGTTTTTAGTATCTCTCGAGGAGTTGTTCTATGGTTTCCAATTGAGACGACCAGCAGACATGTATGTTTACGAAACGAAAAGTTGGTAAGACTTGGAAGCTATCCTGTAAATTTTCCTCCTACTCCTCTTGGCCAGGGACAGTGTCCTTTCAATAAGTTATTACCTTAAATATGCAACATGCATCCCTGGTTCACGAAGAACTTGTGGGGCTCCGGTGCCTCTTGTGCAGAATTATGAGATATTTAGAATCCATCGCCACTGCCATCTACGGATCTTTGAATGAAATGCGAGGAACATCCACTATGCTAGATGATCGAATCTGCATCATGCAAACAGAAGTGGTGTCTTATTTTCTTGAGACGGAGAATGATTATGAATGGAGAATAATTGCAGAGTGTTAGTGGAATGACAGGGGAAAAACGGGAAGACTCCAAGAGAAACCTCTAAACCTTGATTCTGTTCACCGCAATACAATTCTATCATCGTCGTGATTACAATTTGTGTTCACGCTCCTCGCTAACTAGAGCTGCATCAACTGAACTATCAAGGCATTGTCACTGAAAGATTTTCAATTTATTTGCAGGTAACTTTTATTATCATGTAGGGTATAAATTTTATGTAAAATTATTAATAGGCTATATCATAGTCGCAGCAATGAAAGGAATATCACGTGACCTATTTCGCAAGTGGTTCAATACCGAGTTTGAAATTCGATATGCACAAAAATAGTTGAAATAGCGTTGTCTGTATGTAAAATATATAGAAACGTAAAGAATAAGTATCTGAACTCCTGGCATATAAAAATATTTTGTATTTCCATTAGAAAACACGAATAATGTTACACTGTTGAGTGGAAATATACAACTGGGTATGTTTCAAAAAGTTATGACATTTGAACTGGTTTTATTTTAAATTCGATGGCGTGTTTTCTTCTCCATAAAAACATAAATCCTATACGAAGGCACGAAGACGAGAAAATATATAAAAATTAAAATACAAAGTACATTCTGAGTAATAGGATAAAAAAGATAACAGGAACTTACAAGGTTGACTTAAAGCTTGGAAGGAAATTTCGACTTAATATTTTTTGTTTTGTAACATTTAAATTAGAAAAACCTACCACATGTTTGTAATGAAGACAACATAAGGACCATTTATGTTGTTTTTTACTTGGTTAATTAACAACGCTGTATCAACTACAAGGTTATTTAGCGTCGATGAAAATGGTGATAGCGAGATGGTATTTCGCAAGATGAGGCCGAGGATTCGCCATAGATTACCTGACATTTGCCTTACGGTTGGAGAAAACCTCGGGAAAAACCCAACCAGGTAATCAGCCCAAGCGGGAATCGAATCCACTCCCGAGGCATTTATTTTTTCAATCGTAGCTATGTACAGCATATCTATCTACAAATTCTATATTACGAGTAATCAAAATCTCCACAACTAAGTACTAAGATATAAAGAAAGATGAATCACTCTTTAACGTAACATTAGTTTGTCCGTATTCCACGCTGCAACCCGTGCTTGAATTTCAACAAATTCAAATGAAATTTGTAGGAACTCAATATTAAATGCATGGAGACACATTAATAAGGTAATTTTCTTTTGTTTTGTATTGTAGTAATCTATTTTATTTTGATACAGTAGTTTCTTAACATTATGTACAGTAATTTCCTTTCCATTGCATGCTAAAAGAGTTGTACTTCCCTCTACCCTGGACAATAGTTAGGTTGAAAAATTTTTTACTGAAGCATACGTGTTTACGTTAGAGAGATCTCACTGTAGTTCTTTTCATACCAAAGTGTTTTTATATTTGATTAAATTTAATTCCATTATTTCCCTTTTAAAATAAGGCAATTCCCTTTAATATGCACGTTAAAAAATTGTACTTCCCTCTTCCTTGGACACTCGTTAGGTTGGAAAATTTTTTATTGAAGCATATGTATCCAGGTTACAGAGGTCTCACTGTAATTCTTTTCATACGAAAATTTTTTTATATTTGATTAAATTTAATTCCATTGTTTCTCTTTTAAAATAAGGCAATTCCCTTTAATATGCATGTTAAAAAATTGTACTTCCCTCTTCCTTGGACACTCGTTAGGTTGAAACATTTTTACTGAAGCATACGTGTCCGGGTTAGAGAGATCTCACTGAAGTTCTTATCATACCATAGTGTTTTTATATTTGATTAAATTTAATTCCATTATTTCCCTTTTAAAGTAAGACACTTCACTTTAACATGCATGCTAAAAAATTGCACTTACCTCTACCTTGGACACTCGTTACGTTGGAAAAGTTTTTATTGAAGCGTATGTGTCCAGGTTAGAGAGATCTCATTGTAGTTCCTTTCATACCACAGTGTTTTTATATTTGACTAAATTTAATTACATTATTTCCCTTTTAAAATAAGGCAATTCACTTTAATATATAAATGCTGCGATACAGTATTACTAGCCAGCCAATTTGCTAAGAATATATGGGTGATCTTGTTTACTGAATTAATGCTATCGACTAGGAAGAATTCAATCTCATTACGCGAGTTCCTTATGCATCGATCGTTACTAATGTGTGGTATCGAGAAAGTGCAGATAAATCGTTACGGAATTAAAGAGGCATCTATCATTGGTTACGAAGTTGATGGATGTTGGTGCAACCTCGACTGCTGGCTTGGAGAAGTTCGATCCCCTTGAGTTATGTCGGCAATGAAGCTCATAAGAATGCCATTTACTGAAGTGAATGAAGTAAAGGCACACAACACCATAGGAAATTATTTCCTTTGGCCATGGTGAAAACACAAAATTTAAGCTGACTTCTAGGATTGCACAAGTCTCACTATGTTTGAATTTTCGTCTACCTTTATGTGTCTTGAAGATATGACGCATTTTGTTTTCATATCCTAATGGAACTTCCCCCTTTATAGTATCTATACAGTCTGTATTTTTACCCTAGAGAATTTGAAAAGAAACATCAAATCCAAAGTGTAGACTGTAGCGGTGGCGTAGCATGATATTTGGGCAGGGGAAGCTAACTCAAGTTGTCTTTCATGTACATATGAAAAAAGTATTGCAAAGCTATAGTCTTAAAATAAATAGTAGTCAATGTCAAATCAGCAGTCCGAAGATCGGTTGGAACCTCGTAAGTAACACCAATAAGGCATGACCTCAAATGGTACGTAGTAAAATATGATTTCACGGTTTACACATATCTCTAACAAATAGACACATATACGTACAATATTAGCTCACTCCCTGTCATATTTAGAGAAATCACAATATTAACGGTCAATAGATATAGTATTAGTATCATTAGGTAAGTATGCGTCTGTATTGGTTGTGTCCTTCATTAACAGCAAGGGAGTCGGTCATTTGTTTTTTAGATCACACTTTTGTTCGTAAGTCAGTCTTGATAATAGAATTGTCCTAAAAATTCAAGTATATTGGTGTCGGAACTGTTATTTCACTCATTATTTATTATATCAGCCACAATGCATACCAACACATCAACTGAACACAACTCACAACTCGGAAACTAAATTATTTTCAATGTTAAAGCTAGCTTCTTGCGAGCCTTGCGACCAGGGTAGTTCAGTTAGAAAGGGATGAAAAATCTGCGGGGTGGGTTACACAGAAGAATGAGTGAAAGAAATCAGTCGCTGGGAAGCTGGTGTGTGCAGGCTTCTTGTTTACTGCTGCATCACGAATCATCTTGAGCTGCCGCATCACAATATTTAACGCGTAAATATAAACTCTATTAAAATTAATAAATAATTTTGTTCATAAACTGCAGGTTTATTATGAAATTATTATTAACTGGGGAAGCTGAGCTTTTTAGCTTACATTGACGCTACGCCACTGGACTGTAGTTCCCATGTTTAGCACTTTGCGCTCTGCTATACATTACATTTTGCAAAACAAAGTTGTTTTAATCATTTTTTTTCTGTGAACTATTATAACTGAGACACTCTATACAGGGTGTCCCATTTATCTTGACCATCTCAAATAACTTTTATAGTTTGACTGGAAGTGAAAATATTTTTGGGAAGTTATTTTACAACAAGGGACTAACATAATGAAGATTTGGTTCATGTAACTGCATTCTTATACAAGATGCGACGTCATCACTTTTTCAAATAGCACCACATACCTTAACCATATCCAATGAAGTACGCTCTTTAAGACGAGTTCAAAAGTGTGTCATAATGCTATCATCCGAAACAATAATACTTTAAAAATTGTTTCATTTAGAGTATGCTGTATAAAAGTCATCGTGCTCATTTAGAATTATCAGTTTTGAAGTATGTTATTTCTTGATACAGAAAGGTCTAAAGTTACATTTTTAATTCGTCTGGAAGAGTATAATTAATGTAACATAAAAATTATGTGGTGCTATTTGAAAAAAAAATATATGACGTCACTTGTGTCTTGTGCAACAAAACCAGTTACATGAAAAAAAATCTTCATACTTATTTTAGTCCCTTGTTGTAAACTACAGTAACTTCCAAAAAAATATTTTCAATACAAGTCCAAGTAGTCGATTACAAAAAAACCAAAACTTATTATTTTCACAAAGTACACTTACTTCAGAAGAGCTCATAACATTGGGGATAAAAAAGAATCAGCAGTTAAGTTTTCAAATAAATGTCTGTAACATTATTTTCTGAGATGTCTGTTGTTGTTTAGTCAACTGTCCGAAGACAGATCTGAACCTCAATAGTGATACCAACATGGCACAATTTATGAGGCAATAGGCCAGGAGATAATGGGGCAGGATGACCAGTTCCTTTCCCCCTCCATTGCATACATCTCCGACTAGCTACATATTACGCATACAAACAATTGTTCTTCCTCTGACACATATCTTCAAGTAAGATGTACTGCCTGATAATAGACGTACATATTAGCCAGAACCTCAATCAGAGGACTAATATAAATATAATTAATTTAATATGGGTGTCACTTCAAAAAGAAGTGTCCCATTTATTCATACTCTTCTCTCTAAATTACTTTAAAATGGATTTATTGCCAGGTTATGAAATTGTATGGATAATACCGCCTATTATTTTGTGTCCTAATTCAGGTGCAGGTACGAACATATCATACTCATGGGTTTTAGTTCGAACTTAGGGTTAAGATACAAATTAGATTTACTATAAATGTTATTTTAAGTGATGGTACTTCATTTAATTTAGGATGCTCCTTGTTGTCGTTGTTATTATTATCATTATTATTATTATTATTTATTAGTATTAATTATTATTATTAATTGTGATATTGAGTGTAATTAGTTACCACTGCCACCGGGTATATACCCATTTGCAGTGTGAATACATACATAATACATACATACAAAAATATTCATCTTGAAACGTATTTTTTTTTCCTTTTCTTTCAGATTCAAGAGGTAATTAAATCAGTTGTTTTCAAGTTATCACACTGGAAAAAGTTTACGCTTGATAAATTCGATATAGACTAATTGCATTATTACTTTTGCAAGTAACTTTCAATCAGTCGGTTCACCTTAAGAGTTTCATCAACTTTAAGAGGGGGACTTGATATCGGAGAGAGAAACGGAGGGTTGTAAATTCTTTTTAAATTAACATTTCAGCAGTTTAATCTCGAAAATTACGACAGCAGCGACGCTCGTCTTAATAACGAGTTACTAAGGCAACGGGTTCGAGCGGTCGATTATGACATCAATCGTGGTTGCTATATTCATAGCTGTTGTAGCTGTACATTCCTGATTCCACTATGCTGAGCTATGCAATACCGGTTCATTAGAGTAAATTAAAATTAGTTGGAAAATATGCTATTCGAGCAAAGGCCTCTTCCCTCCGAAACGATACTGAAGTAAAGAGTTCCGGTAAGCTACTACGGGAAAGCTGAATAAATTGATATTCCTTGTCGCTAGTTACTAATCTTCCTATATTTTGCTATTGTAGACATTTGCTACAAAAGATGCTCTTCTGTTTATATGGCCAGTACGTCTTTTGACGTTTTGCTTTCCTTTGGCCGATCCTACAATTTAGGTACCTCCGGACTTCCGTATGCCAATGTGGAGGGGCTCCGTCTTGTTGGAAACTGAACCTCTGTTCCTCCTCGTCCGTGAGTTGTGGCATTAGCCAATTTTCCTAAATCAACACCTATCAGATCGATGGATTGGTCATGCAACGGACGCGGGCAGCACCTTTGCATATGGCCACCCCGTTCACCGGATTTCGCAATATGTGATTTATATGTGTAGGGTTTCGTCAAGGACAATGTTTACATACCTCCACTTCCAGCGACGTTGGCCGAACACAGCAATCAGGAACGTTACACAAGACACGCTTGAGAAGATTTGGCAAGAATGGGATCACCGGACGTCTGTCGTATTACACGTGGAGCTCACATCGAGTGCATCTAAGATCAGTATAAATAACATTTATGTGGAATGAAACATCCCTCTCAGGCACAACAATGTTATTTAAACGGTAGTATCGACCGTGAAATCTGTTTCAGGACACAGATTTCATAACTCAAAATTACTCGTACCTCCTTGTGATCTACAGTCATCTGTAACAATCTGATATTTATTTTGAATCACACTGTATAAGTCACAGTATGTATGTAACGGCATTTTGAAGTACAACAATTATATTATAATCAGTCTGTGTGTTTCATTAAACAAGTTCATTCAGCTGTCGACCATACCGAGTTTCTAAGTTAGAATGTTATTAAAATGTCTTCCCTTTAGCTCTGTGAAACATTTAGTCACATCTTCTCACATTCCCGCAGCGTCTTGCTCATACAATAAATATTTAAGTTTTGTCTGACTGTAATATTCCTTATCTTGCCCTGCGAGTCCCATAACCATTCTTGTAGATATCATCTCAGCTGCTTGTAACCTACTTTCGTCTCTGTTTCACAACTCGCAAGTCTTACTACCATATGAACATCTTCAAATTGTCGTCCTTTCATACGTCTTATTACTGTACCCTTACTTGTTTCATTCTTTGCATTTCTTTACTTTTTACATTTTTTTCTTTTCATCTTTTAAATAGGACATATTCATATGTATGCAAATACTATTACTATTAAGCATCGACTTGCAAAATATTTTCGAAATTAAAGTATTGAAACAGTTTATATGTATGTTACAGTAGAACGCGAAATCCGTCAAAACCCGAAGCTTCTAGAAAATTCTAGTTATAACAAAGACCTTTAGGAAATTCTAGTTTTCACTTAAGTAATTCAGTTATATCAAGAAATAATTATGGTTCTTTAGGAAATTCTAGTTTTCACTAATAGAATTAAGTTAGATCTAGAAATAACTGATTGTTATTAGTAAAAACCAGTTGTAACGATTTTAGAATGTGTTTATGCATTATTTTTTAAGATTATGTTACTGCTTGAGGTTGTGGGAAAAATCTATCTCCATGTACTAATTAATTTCAACAAATAAAATAACAGAAATTCTGGTATGACTGAGGTATGACATGTTCATATTATCCAATCAAAAGCAACCTCTTACAACATGCCTGTAGTATATTAGATTTTTCGTTTATGGTAAATCAGTATCAGAAGCTACCAAATCGTTTCGACTTTTACGTGCACACCCAGTTATTTCTTTGTGTTTGTGTGACTGCCTACTTCGACATCCTTTTAGTGCAATTTTTACAAAATGGCTCACGTAATATATTTGTGTGTTTGTGTAATTATAAACTGTGAAAATGCTAAAAGGTTAAATCATCGAAAAGTGCGGTCAAAACTTGAATTTCCTAAGATCCATAGTTATTTCTAGATGTTACTGAATTACATAAGTAAAAACTAGAATTTCCTACAGAGCTTTGTCAGAAGTAGAAGTTCCTAGAAACTTCAGGTTTTGACGGATTTCGCCTTCTGACTGTAACTACATACACAACAAAAATTGAACGAATTAAGGACCATTATTTAAAAGTTAATACGCACATATTATGTTCAGAGAACTCTAATTCAACTATCTGCCAATTCAATGTAGAATTTGTAACAGACTGAAAGCATACTGTATCTTAAAATATTAATGATTTCAAATATACAGACGACGTACAGTTCTTTTCTGGACAGACAGGATTTTCATGCACTACCAAATCATAAAATATGCATGAATTCTTGCACTATCAAATGAAAAAATATCCACAATGAAGGGATGAAAAACACTACAAATTTGCAATATAAAATTTGAAATTTACATTTTATTTTCGAATGTCACAATGTACGACCAACACTCTTCCCAAATTTTTAGTAGTAAAGTTCATGCGTTTATCTGTCAAAATGATTTTATACATAGGAAATGACACTACTACGTCACAAGAGGTGAAAGATGCAAATTTAAATGATGAAATTTGAGGAAAAGTGAGGCTAAATTCTGTGTCTTCAGCATTTTCACCACAAATTAGTGTTCTTACTGAGCACATAAATTCATAATAGGGATTTCTATGGATGACTTTGTCCAATTTCTATTTAGCTGACATATAACCACAGACAGACCCTCAATATTTTGTATAATTCCAAGAGAATCAACGAATGTTAGGCCCCAAGTTTTCAGTTCAGTTACTGCTGTAGGCAATTTTGCAAACTTTGTCTTAATGTAAATTAAGTCATGCTGGATATTCTTATGCTTAAATGCAGCTTGAAGCATCTTTAATCGACGTCAAAACTGTGAATAATCTAAAACAGGAAAATAAGTAAATTATAAATAGGTTTGGAATTCCAGTGTGACAATACAATAAGCGGATTAGCTGGTAAGGTCCTGTAGTTCTCAGGTGGAAGCTCTGCAAACCGTCAGTCCATTCACTTATACTTTTAGCAGATAAACTCAAATATTGTAAACTGAAAAATACTAAACTCTAAATGAGGCAACACTTATAAAATGCAGTATTATACTATTTAATATAAAATATGCTGATAATTATAGAGCAGTATGTTTGACAACGGTAGCATTAAAATTTACACCCGAATTTTGGAGAGGAGCTTGAGGACGGAGGTTGAGGATGATTTCGAGGATGAGCAGATAGTCTTTAGACCTGAAAGATAGGTACAAGATTTAATATAAACGACTAAAACAATAGGCGAGAAGTTTTTGGATAGAGGAAGGAATGTTTTTCTGGCCGTCCTAGACTTAAAATTGGCATTTGATATGGTACCAACATTAGAAATATGGAAGATTTTGAGGAAGAGAGGGAAGAATGAGAAGTTAATAAGGGTTATGGAATCATCCTAGAAGTCAGTAACGGGACTAGTGAGGATTGATGGGTTACCATCAGAGGAATTTGAAATGAATAAAGGGGTGAAGCAAGGGGATAGTTTGAGTCCATTGCTATTTATTATTTTTATGGACGAAATAATTAAAGTATGCAAAAGAAGGAAAGCACAGTTGAGTGTTGGGTATTGGAATATGAGGCCAGTATACAGCCAGGTGTTGGTGTACGTAGACGATGTATTATTAATAGCAGAAACAGAGTAAAAATTACAAGAATCAGTGGTTGAATGGACAGAAATATTAAGAAGTAAGGGAATGATAGTAAATACCAAAGAGAGAAAAGTAATGCAATTGGGTAGAACAGAAGAAACAATAGGTACAATCCATATTAATTGTGACAGGGAAGAACTCGAATAGGTGAGAACTTATGAATATCTTTGAACTATTATACACCTAAATGGAAAAATAGAAGAAGAAATATTAAACCGAACAAAGAAAGTCTGTGATATTTACTATTAATTAAGTAACTTAATATTTGGAAAAAAATACTGCCTAAAACAAAATTACAGATATACAAATTCCTTATAGAACCAATTCTGCTCTATGGAGGAGAAAGTTGACCAGTGACAAATGAGAAAATAAGTAACATAACAGCAATTGAAATGAAATGCTACATAAGAAAAGTTGGAAAAACAAAGAGGGACAGAGTGCGAAATGAGAGCATTAGAGAGGAATTAAAACAGAAATGAGTAGCAAAGAAGTTAAGAAGAAAACAACTAAATTGGTATGGACACATGGTGCGAATGGAAAAAAAAGTAATGGAGACAATGACGGAAGGGAGAAAAGGAAAGGAAAGATCAAGGATTTATAGGATAATATTGAGATGATGGCAAGGAAAAGAGGGAAGTAATTGGGGAACTGAGAAGAATGGCGAGGGATAGAGTGACCAGGCGACCTTTTATGTCCGGACATGTCTTCCTTCTAAGGCCTTTGTCCAGGGTCCGGGCGGATTTTTTCAAAAATCAAGAAATGACCTCCTTTTCGTAATTTGTATGTTTGATATTTTGAAACTATCTGATTTGACGCCTTTTTCAAGTAATTTGCCTGTAGGTGGCAGCAACATCGACGGAATATATTGTTTATCAACGATCATAACTCTCTTTGCTCCTTCTTGTTATGGTCAATGCTGTAAGGTAGTTAGTAAATCGAGAAATCGAGGTGCGAGTGTAAATCTAAATATACAGGGTGTTTCCGAGCTAGTGTTACAAACTTTCTGGGATGATGGGGAAGGGCACATGTATCAATTTGAGATAAGGAACTCTGGTTCGGTAATGACCGAGTCGAAAGTTACAAGCAAAAATAGTTTTGTGGAAATGAAATAATTTTATTCCTCTGTACACCATATTTATGTGTATTTATCTGTACATCTTACACATACTGTATTCATCTGACGTTGTTTACGTTGTCTACTTACAGTATTTCATTCATTGCGCTGTCTGAGGGGTGGGGACAGGAAACTACACAAAGGCAATGTACATAGCGTAATGTGTAACGGACATGGTAGGATCCTGATATGCACGTCTGCAGACAGCAGTGTATGTATACGAGGTGCAGTGTCCAGTCGATCAGTCCTAGTGAAACGCAGGAATACACGAGAGCGGAGTAGGCAGACCTGATTTTCGTATACGGATGAGCCAATGGGAACAGTAGACAAGATCACAGATTGTATCGGGACGAGTACCCACGTAGAAGACATCCGGCCCATGCCATCTTTCCACGACTGTTCCAAAGGTTAAGGGGAGAAGGGCACGTTTTTGCGAAATTACAATTCCATTTCCACACAATTATTTTTGCTTATAACTTTCGACTCAGCCATTTCCGGACCATGGTTCCTGATCTCAAATTGATAGATGTGCCCTTCTCTACACCCCTGAAAGTTTGTAACACCACCTCGGAAACACCCTGTATATCTTCTGTCCTCTTTAGTTCCCTTGGTTTTAATATGTAGGTAACTGTAAAATCATTATTATCAAGTTTTTTTCGTAATTATTATTTTGTAATAAAATAGATAGTAACATACTTTTAAGTATGATATTAGCTTTAAATCCGTACTGTAAATATTTTGAAATAAAATAGATATTGACGTAATTTAAAGTGTAATATACAGTAGACCACAGCCTAATTCTAAATACATATTTTCTGTCCTCTTTTTTCGAACAATGTCCTCCTTTTTGAAGCTCTGTGTCCTCTTCTTTATCTTTGTGAATATGGTCACCCTAGCGAGGGATAGAGAGGAATGGAGGAAATGGATGGAGACAGACTTGACGCCATGAGGCAAAAGGAAAGATGAAGAGGAAGAAGATATAAAACATCTATTAAAATTATATAAATGTAGGAATAAAATATGTATATAATACTTTCATATGTTAATTTGAGCCAAGTTTAATAATACCTTATTTCAAATTAATACATGAAAGTTTTACACACATATTTTATTCGTAAATGATATTGTATTAAAAGTTGTGTATTCAAGATGTATATAAATGTGCGTAGTATGCAAGATAAACCTCTAAATATGTTTTATTATTCCTAAAACCTTAAAAACATGCATTATGTATGAATTTATACCTAAAATGTCCAAAACATGCAAATATGCACTGCAAAAGCATACTTATTTCGACTCACTAAACCATGAAACGGATATTTTCAAAGTTTGTGAACTATAGCAAGCTTATAAAGGCACACATTTGTATGGAAATCCTGCCTTTAGTAATCATAGGAAGCAATGAGGGCACTACGCGAGCAGCTTATAACACGGTCATATTAAAAACTGCGGAAGATATGTAAATTAATCAAGGAAATGTAAGGTAAGTGTCAGTTTATCTCCTACGAAGTATCAACATTGGTACACAGGCAGTGCTAATATATTTTTGTCTGCAGTACGAGATTTTCGCACAAACTCTATAGCGCAATGCTTTTGTAATACAGTGTGCTTATGAAGTCCCTATAAATTTTTCAAGAAATCGCTTACAAATGACTTGTCTGTTATCGGTAGGGCTAGGATTTTGATGGAATTGCATCTTTTTTTCTAGTAAGCCAGAAACATTGCTGCTTTAGAATTTATATGTTATGTGATAAACTGAGTGTTTTAAGACATATTTGTTAGGGAATTTTTTTTCCATTTTTTACCTCTTACAACTCATAAGAGCATTTTTTGTTTTATTCGGTCATTTTTGGTGCATTTTCATTTAGTTTTGGCCATAAATCGCCATTATTAATGTAAAATATTATTTATTTCCTTTAATATTTTCTCTACATATATTTTTAATTAATATCCATTATTTTGGTTATTATTTTACTCGTTTTTCTACACAAATATTATAATTTTAACGTAGTACACCCCCACGTAATGGATCAGTCCAACCACCCCTTCAATATAGACTCCTCTATACCTGCTAATTCCGGATAAGAGTGGTCTTGTGGTGGACTACATGAAACT
Source organism: Periplaneta americana (assembly GCF_040183065.1). NCBI lineage: Eukaryota > Metazoa > Arthropoda > Insecta > Blattodea > Blattidae > Periplaneta > Periplaneta americana. Next base: position 78,685,755 of record NC_091132.1, on the reverse strand, counting down.
ACATCAGGTAAAATAATTAATTAAAGTGCACTACTTTAGAAAAATTATGAACAATTAAATAAACTTGAATGTTGGTACTAGAATTTAATTTAATTACTAGTCTAAATATTAATATTCCTACTAAGCCAATTATTATGAAAGATAAATTTTTAGGGCATTTTTAAGGGATTGTTTTTCAAGATTTTTAGTTCATAAATGCATTGTTTTTAGGACATTTTTTCATGATTTATAGTCATCAAAATCCTAGCCCTAGTTATAGGTGTCGGAGAAATACGAGTACACAACATGTTGGCCATCTACGAGCGTATAGAGATTGTTGTTGCACGTTTAAGAGGTCATTATATGAGGACGTCAGAAACGTGTTCCAAAGAAAGTTCAGGAAACCGGCTCCAACACGAGGTAACATCACAGTCTAGTATATACAGTCACGAAGCTCAATAGTTACTAACCACTAGATCACAGACAATGTGAAATAATACCGGCACAGTCTATTGTTCCTAGTACCCTCAACAACTCAAGTTTCGTGACTGTATACTAGACTATGGTAACATTCTCATGAATAAGCTCATGAGCATAGGATCTGTGGCGGATGAGCCACGCACAGGACGACCACAGATATCCGCCGAAAATGTGGAGGCTATCCGGAACGCCATTGAGCGTATTCCACAGACGTCCGTTCGCCGTTTAAGCCGTTAGCTGGGGATACCACCGTTATCAGTCTGGAAAGTGCTGCATTTTACTCTGAAGAAACGAGCCTATCATATGCAAGTGGTCCAGAAACTGGAAGCTGCAGATTAGGAAGCACGACTGCAATGTGTTATGACCTCTGTGAAGCTGCAGAGAGGAATAATTTAATGAATAACGTCATATTCACCGACGAAGCCACGTTTCACACTTGTGGACGTGTGCTTCGACACAATTGTCGCATTTGGGCAGACGAACAGTCCAATAACACCATGGAATGAGAAAGGCATTCAACCAAAGTGAACCTCAACGAGGTAACTTTCCCCGACCGGGATTCGAATCCGGATCACCTGGTTGGGCGGCCGGACGCGCTAATCATTACTCCACAGATGTGGGCGCAATTTCGTCATCCTAGTGTATGATTTTAAATGGACAGCTCTTAAAAATATAATTTCCAGTCATAAATATTTAAATCTCGATTAAAATAAAACTACAAAAAGACAGTTAATGTTTTATAACAAAATGAAACAAAATTGTAACCCATGAGAGATTTTGGCACTAAAAATAATGAAATTGGAAGTTATAAATGACAATTATTGCTTGAAACTATAACAACTAAAACATTTTAGAAAAAAATAATAGTCCCTACATTATTCCGTACAGTTAGGACACATACAAACTTCAGTGTCGTGTTCTCACACTTTTGGAATATACAGAGTGAACGGTAAGTAATGCCATTAATTTCAGAGAGTTATTCCTTGGGATATTTAAGAAAAATGTTTAATTCGATTTTGCTCGTTTTTGCTTCCTTTCCGAGATAACAATTGTTTTATATGAAACATTTCATAGTGTGTTTTGGGAAAGCCACTGATTTAATTCCCAATATGCCCAGGCAATTTAAGTGAACAGTGTATTACAGGGATAAGGCGATATTAGCTCCCAATCATGGTAGAAGAGCTCGACCTTGATCACGAGCGCATAGCGCATCCACTGTAACGTAGACAACAGGGATGTACATGCACATGCAGCGAATAAAGGCAGCAATTATTACAATAACTTGCGTTACTAAATTTCTGGCTATGTAATAGGGCTAATTACTCAGTTATTTAATATACATGTACATTTATAAACAAATCGCAAAGGGAACGGTTTTTTAGGAACAAAAAAAGGAGAAATAGGAAAAGTTAATTGTATGTAAACCATTTTATTGTTAAAAGCAATTATTTATTATGTAAATACTTCACTTCATTGGTTAGGAGAAACTAATAGAGTCTACCTGCTCGACGTGTGTGATCTCTAAGTACTTTTGAGTATTTGTTGAAAAAATAATAATGGCAATATTGATTGAAATAGACTATATTGATTGTATGATTGTGAAAATGTAGTCCTTACTCTCCAGTCATGATTATGTAATGAGTTTTCTTAGAGTGATTTGTGAGATGCACGTAACACGAAGAAAACAAATTGATTAAATTAAGATATTGAGAGCCATCGTAATTTTTGGGGTCAATCATTTAAGGGGATATGTATGACTTTTAAATCTTCCACAATTTCGGCCAAAATTTGTGAAATTTAAACTGTATAAACAGATCTATAATAATATCATCTGCACAAAATTTGGTGCAATTAGGTCTAATAGTTTTGAAATTATATTTTTAAGTATATTTTATATTGACGTTACTAAAAAAGCTCCTTGCATCAAAGTTTTCAAAATGTTTAGTTCATATTTGCTAAAAATCCTGAAAATAGTTATTTGAATAAAAGTGAATTAGCATTTTGAGTTTAGTAATAGTATAAGTTAAAGTGCAATCAAAGATAAAATATTATTTCTAAATTAAAGAAACACGTAGTCTAATGAAAGTAAATATCCAGAAACAAGCAACAAATAAAACATCAACAATACATTTAAAACAAAGAAATAAAATGAATCTAGATACTATCTACTGACCCAAATGCAAATTAATTTACCTTCGATGTCAATTCCGAAATGAATTTATTTCTCTCTTCTCCTGAATAATGCCTATATTTTTTCATGTTGCGTCTCATAATGCCGTTTTATGTTGCTTTTTTTGCAAATGATATTTTTTTACACAAAAAACACTGGACTTCATCACCATGTTCGAAGCATAAATATTGTATCTTCCACTCTTCCTTGAAACTTTATTGTATGAGCGCTTTTGTTCCGTCTTGATGCGCTGTGTTCTAAGATCTGTACATCCTTTAGCAATGTTTATAGGTAAAAGAGCTCCGCGCGCGCGCAGCGGGCATAAAATAGCTCTCCCGCAATTATTAGTGCCCATTGCAAGACTGGTGTATTATGATAATGAATGTTTGAAAGAATTTTAGTTTTGGTTTTTAAATATGCAGAAATTTGATCCGAGTAAATGTAACATTTTAAAATTCCTTTCCAGAACGAAAAGTTACATTTGTTCGGATGAAATTCCTGCACATTTAAAGGACAAAATTAAAATTATTTCAAAATTCATTATCATAATACATTGCTGTCTTAAGTTGACCGGGTATATTGACATTTCAATTAATGGCGTTTCCAAAACATGCTATGAAATATTTCATACAAAACAATTCTTTTCTCGAAAAGGAAGCAAAAACGAGCAAATTGTATTAAGCAAAGAATAACCCCCCTGAAATTAATTACATTATTTACGGTTCACCATATATAGCGATAGGACTCTGTTCACAGCATCATACGGCCATTGTTTTAATTAAAACATTGTTAAATGACAAAACGTATGTAGCCCAATGAGGTGGTGCACCATCCTGTTGTAACACGATACCAATGTTGTTTTCCTGTGTAGTAGTTGTGGTTTGAAAAGTTTTTTTTTTTTTTACCATATCCAAGGTCTTGATCGAACTGTCTACTCTGCGAAGATGCATAGCCCTTACATATTATAGCGACTCATTGCACACCGTTAGGGCTAGTTCGTTCCAGCTCGTGGGAAACATGCGGGTTTTCACATCCCCATATGATTGCATTATTGATATTCACTAGCATCCTGACATGGTAGGTTGCTTCGTCAGAAAATACCCATTTATTCAAGACGCCCTCTTCTTCAGCCAAGTGATCGTACATGATGGATGCAAATGTGAACCGTTGCTGGTAATCAACCTCGTGTAATGCCTGAAATATGCGGTAGAGGTTCTGTTTCAGATATTTATAATAATACGATGACAAGTTGTGCATGGCGTAGCCATCTCTGCAGAAAAAACATCTGAGTATTTTCTTTGGACTTGGGCCACCAGTGTGTGGCATGTTCTTCAAACGTGCTTTACCATAACATTATCGACTTGCAATTCTCAGATTTCATAACACGGTCGAAAATGACGTTGAATTGATATTACGCCTTTAAAATTAGCAAACTCCAATCAAACTTCGCTTGTTGCTTTGGAGAAAACATTTTATTTATAGAGTCGTTTCTTTTCTTCCTTATGCAGTAACAATAATGACACAAAACTCCTGTGTTTGAACATAGTATGAAAATAATTGAAGAGTTGTTCGGGAGTAAAATATAAGTGACGTTTTAGTGTTTTGAAGTTATTAGGTAGGTAAACATTTATACATGAAACAATTTGTATAGTTACCAGTGAAGTAAAATCTGTATACTTCTGCCATCTGTCGAGACGTTGGAAAACTAACTACTGCATTAGACGCAGAATGTAAGATACCATATTATACGCAACATATCTCAGTTTTGACTGAAATGTCAGTTACAATGTTTTACGCCTGAGCCCCTCAATTCTGTATCACTCGTTTTATAAATTATAGCTGTTTTATTTTGTCATCCCAAACGTATGAGGCTGTTTTTTCAAAGATTGTGACAAGCAGATATTGGTGTAAACTACAGTTTCCAGAGGAATTGAAGATGAAGATAAGGCGGAAGAAAACAAAGACAATAAAATAAGAAGAACGTGAACATTGTAAAGAGAACAATGATTAAGATGACGGGAAAGAGCTGAAAGGAGAAATTGATTTTAAAGAAGAGAAAGAAGAAGTTAATGAGAAAAAGATAAAGGACCAGTTAATTGTAAAGAAGAGAAAGGAGAAGAAAAGAAGAGAAAAGAGCAGATAACAAGCAAGAGAAAAGAGAAAATGACAGGAAGGAGAAGAAAGAAGAAGTTGATGTGAAATATAAGGAAAAAGATTATAGAAAAGAGAAGAAGAAAGACGACTGAAATAAAAAGGAGACTATAATAAGAAAGAATGATTTGAGAAGATGATAAGAAGAAGATGAAAGTGAAAGACAATAAAAAGGATAGGAAGAGGAAGATAATGGGGAAAAAAGAAAGATAACAGTGACGAAACGAGATATTTTAAGTTGGAAATGGAAGGAAAAGATAATAGTAGAGAGAATAAAGAATAATTTGGAAGAAGAAAAGATAGGAATGGGAAGAAGAAGATATAGGAAAGCAAGACAAAAGATGATAGAAGAAAAAAAGGAGAAAATAGTAACAAAGAAAAGAAAGGAGAAGATAATGGGAAAGAAGAGAAATACAATAATTACAAAACGGGAGAGCATAAGTTGAAAATGGAAGAAAGGAGAAGATAATATCAAAGCGAAAATATAATAAATTGGAAGAATGTGGTAATAGGAGAGAGGAAAAAGATGTCGGGAAAGAGAAGAAAGAATATAGGAAAGAGGTGAAAGAAGAAGATGGGAAAGAGGCGAAGAAAGGAGATGTGAAATGAGAGATAAGAGAATATGGTAAAGAGAAGAAAGGAGGAGATGGGAAATGGGAGAAAGAAGAAATGAGACAGATGTGAAAGAAGAAGATGGGAACGGGGAGAAAGAGAGAAAATAGAAAAGTGGAGGAAGAAGAAAATTTTGAACGAGGAAAAGAGGAGAAAGGAAGTGGAAAAGAGGCGAAAGGAGGAGGTGGGAAACAGGAGGAAAAAGGTGGGAAAGAGAAGAAAGAAGCAGATAGGAAAAAGCAGAAAGGGAAAGAATATGAGAAGAGGAGAAAAAAGAGGAAGAAGAAGATGGGAAAGAGGAGAAAAAAGAGAAGATGGGAAAGAGGGGGAGAAAAGAAGATTGGGAAGAGGGGAAGAAAGAAGATGGGAAAGTGGAGGAAGGAGAAGAGGACGGGAAAGAGGACAAAGAGAAAGAAATTGAGAAAGGGGAGAAAGGAGATGGGAAAGAGGAGAAAGAAGAAGAGGAGGGAAAAGGAGATAATGGGAAAGAGGAGAAAGAAGATGTTGGGAAAAAGAGGAAGAAGATAAGAAAGAGGAGAAAGATAAGATGGAATTGGGGCGGATTTTTCAAGTTATACACGAATTTATTATAGATCCGCCAATTTTCAATTAGAAAAACTTAAAACCAACATACATTGTATACTTTCTTTCAGTTCATTTTTCTGCGGAAAATATCTGTAACGATATATTATCTTACTTTTAAACTTTAGTGATGTCTAGAGTGGATACAAAAACGTTCATATGCACTCAAACTTCGCTGAATATACTCAGAACTTGACTCAAATACTTCACGTGCATCTTGAAAAAGCTCTAAGTTCCGTTCTCATTATTTGCTACTTCCTGGAACTAGAGTTCAGGAGCAGCTGACCTGAAGAATTTTTAAATGGCTTACAAGCACGCTACATTAACAGAGAGAAAACCCAGCAAGTTCAAGTTTGCAGTGACACTCACGCCACCATCGAGCTGTGTTAAGTGCATGCATAGATAGGCTACTGCGTAATGCGGGCGATTTTGCTTCCCCAGGGACCGATGTAGCCAGTGGAGTGGATCGACAACTCCACGAGCCTCGCGCAGTCTCTGTGACAATTACATGACAATTCAGAAGCTAGGAAACCTCATTGAGCCATTTCCACAAGTAGTGTTACATTACACATCATGTTTTTATTAGCAGAAGCTGCGTTACAGATTGGAATCATATTATTTTTAAAGAATGGCTTTGAAATAGGTGAATCGCAGGAAATTTTAGGGATCTAGGAAAACATATTTTATCGACATTGTCATAATCATAAATTAGGGGTATGATTTTTTGGTATAACGACATATTCTAAATGCGTTAAAAACTTAATTTTATGCATGGCCAATGTACATTTCTTAATGAAACTCCAAAATTAAGTGAAATATATCCGCGAATTTTCGCGAAATTGATAGAACCTCAAGAAATTCATTCCCAGAAACAAGGTCCAAACGTTAAGGTCCAAATATATAAAAGGTCCGTGCAGGAAAGTCCAGATATACATTCGTCCATGATATTTAGTCCATAAACAAAAGCCCATAAGTAGAAATGTCCAATAGACAAAAAAAAGTTCGAAGTGCAAAAAAAGTCCAAAATGCGAACTGGGCCATTATACAAAAATGTTTATTTAAAAATGGAGCAAACGTTTGAAAGCAATACCACGAGAAAAAAAACTCTAGACGAGAATGTTTCCATGGTGACACACAAGTGATTAACTCACGAAAGCAATGTTTTTGTTGTTATGGAAATGAAAGACTTCGAAAATTATTAGTACTTTGTAGTAAATCTCAATGATAATTTTGAAGAAGAAATTATGGGGTTCGTCAAATATGTGGACACTAAATACATCAATGTATGAAGAAGGAGGAGGAGGTGGGCTGTTCTTCCTGAGTTCCCACCTGAAATGTGGAATGTTTATGAATTAGTGTTAAATGGTCGCCAACGAACGAACAACGCTATAGAGGAATTCCACTCTCAGCTTCAAAGATTAGTTGGGGGGCCTATATCTCATCATGTAAATATATGGCGATTTATAGAACATTTAAAACAACAGCAGAATGAAACGGAAGTATTGGTGACACAATTATTAGGTGGACTTGAAAATATGAAAGACCCGCTGAGCAGAAAATACCTTAACAATCAACAATAAGTGGAAAACTTTGTAACCAGATATCAGTAATTCAAAGAGGAGAATGATATACCTCCTAAATTGCTTTCTGACCCACAACCTGAAGATGATGATCATCAAGGTGAACTTTAATGTATTTCTTCGGTGCCTTGTTATAACAATTCTGAATAAATCAACTGAACTAATTTAAATACAGTTAGCGTAACACTTTTCTAATCACTATTCGTTAGTAATACCTATATTTTTAGTAAGTCTGGACATTTTACACAACTTCGTTCCAAGTGGACATTTTAGGCATTGGATCATATTCAATTAAGGATTGGACCTTTTCAGATCTGACCCATGACCAGTTTGGACATTTTAATTTTGGACTTTATATAATTGGACATTTTCTGAGTTTGAACATTTTACATAAATGGACGTTACCACATTATGGACATTTTCGTAATATGGACATTTCAGTATTAGACCATGTCTCTGCTAACCACGAAATTACTTTATAGTCACAGTATTTTCAACAAACAATAGGTTTATGGAGAATTCTTACGAAAAATAACTCTTTCGTTCAAATAAAACGTGAAAATTTTCGTTATAAAATATATCTACATAAACATTTTCACATTTTCGATCGTTCAGCGTTACATGCGTATGACATTTGGCAACGATGTTCGCAGATTCAGGGACTACTTCCAGGCAGCAGCGCAAGCAGGAACGGTTACTTCTCTTTCCCGCAACAACTGTCTTCGTAAGATCAAGAAGGCAGTGTCGTGACCTCCTTATAGTCGAATGAAAAATATTGAATTATGCATTTAATTAATTAGGCAAAGAAATTTCTGTTACTTTCAAACTCATTGATTCAATAATATTTTTTAAAAAGTTATATTATTATTTTTTAAATTTCTTTTACGATGGGAAATATGAGCCAAATTGTTTGTTTTTTTACGACATATTTACCTAATTTAAACCATTCAAATCACCGAAATAGGGGTAAAATACTGCAACCACCATAAAAACACAACATTATTATTTACACATATTATCCATAAGACTAAAGCATTAGCATGCCTGGCCGTGAAACGAGCAGCTGGCTGGGACAAGTTACCTGGTTGAAGTTTTTTCCGAGGTTTTCCCTCAATCCATTAAGAGTAAATGCTGGGTAACTTTAGGCTCTGAACTCTGGACACATTTCGCTGGCATTATCACCTTCATCTCATCCAGACGCTAGATGACCATAGCAATTAATAAAGTGTCATGAAATAACCAATTAAGAAAAAAGACTAAAGTATAAGTTTTTTGTGCTGTGGCTCTAGGTCAAAAATCAAACAGCGAAGTGAAAATTGTGCTAGACAAAATATATTCGGGCTATTTTCTAGGAGCATATTCTTATTTGATCATATAAATCTGTGAGGTACTGTCTCGCCGAAAAAAATGATTACTTAATGACAAATATATTACATTACATTTGACCATATACCACGGTTATTTCTCTTGAACTAATAAAACATGAGCTGCTATTTCGCGCAGGAAATACCGTAAAGTGGGGCTACTTGGACACACATGTTTAGACACTGTTTTTAAATTCTACATTTTCATTTACATTATTTTATTATTGTGTTTTATTTTCTATTTTTACAGGTAGTTAATGGTTAAAAATGGTGCGAACTTATGAATAGATCCCAGGGTCAAAACCGTACATCAATTACAAAAAAGAGGATATGGAAAAAAAAGGGAGAGAGGCAATTAGGGGGGATGTTGAAGAAGGGGCAGCAGAAAAAATTGAAGTACCTCGGGCGACGTTAGTATAGAAGGTACTTGTAAAGAATCGGGGACCTGTTGGACATCCAACTGTTCTAAGTAAGACTGAAGAGAAAGTCATTGCAGAAACCCTAGGAAATGTGGCTATTTTTACTTTTACTTATTTGTACTTTTAATTAGATAATAATTGTTAAGGTCATTTGTAAATTTTTTAATAAATAATTTGTGAAAATAAATAAAAGTTCAATAAATCTTACTTTTCCTTTAAAATTACATATTATACATATTCACAAAAATAATACACTTCTGAAGACTTCTACCACATATTACGTGGTAACATGAGCACCTAACAAGCATATCAAACGTCTCATGCCTAAAAACTGTTAAGTGTCCAAGTAACCCCAAAACCGGGGCTATTTGGACACCTAATGATTTTTTGTTGTTTAAGTTTGTGAAAAATGTTTTCCAATTGTTATACCAGCTATATAATCTTGTAAGGTAAATAGCCTATGTGCAGTGTATATTGTTTAATCGTTCTAATATAAAAGCCCATATTTTACATCGAAAATTTACTAAAAAGATGTCCAAGTAACCCCACTTTACAGTAACTTAGAAGCTGTTTTGATTCAAGTTCTGATGTATAGAAATCCAAATCATACTTTATAGAAGGTTCTTTTCCCGGTACTGCCGTTTGTTGTCATTACACCAACATTCTTCACTTATCCTCATTTAATCTATAATCTGCAATAGTAAAAAATGTGCTGTAGTGATGTCTTGGAGATAGTACGATTTCTGATCTGATACAGGTTGTAAGTGCTTGGCGCAGGGGCGCATCAGGTATCCATCTGTGTGTGGGACCTGTCTCTGTCCGGCTGAGGCAGGATAGTCCGCCAGTAATATCGGATTCACGAATACCACCCAGATTAGGCCTAGTCGGCGGACTTCAACATTAATCGCATATTACGCATAACGAGCAAATGATTGTCCACGTGTAAGGATTCTTTCCGGCTCCGGCCCTCGAAAAACAAAGCCAAGCACACCACCCCAAAGCATGCGGATGCGTGTCGTTAAGTTGTTTTTGACGTGAAGCTATATATTTCTGTTCGCTAGGTGTGAGAAGGACAAGTAACTTGGCAATTCACTGTCACATAAAACTTCAACACATTCTCGCCTTTACTACTAGAAAATGAAGACACAGAGAGATAGTGCACAACTGTTGGATAGAAGAAGGAACATAGCATCAAACGAGATATGAACGTGCTCTACAAGTTGCGCCCGAGAAAGCTGACGACAATGGAGAAAAAACAGAAGATGGGAAAGAGGGGAAAGAAGATGACAAAGAAGAGAAAGGAGGAAATGGGAAAGAGGAGAAAGAAGAGAAGATAGGAAAGAGGGAAAAGAAGATGGGAAAGAGAAGAAAGAAGATTGGAAAGAGGAAAAAGATGATGAGAGGAGAAAGAAGATGAGAAAGAGGAGAAAGATGATGAGAAAGTGAAAGAAGGTGGGAAAGAGGAGAAGGAAGATGGGAAAGAGAAGAAAGAAGATGGGAAAGAGGAGAAAAAAGATGGGAAAGAGGAGAAAGAACATGGGAAAGAGAAGAAAGAAGATGGGAAATAGGAGGAAGAAGGTGGGAAAGAGGGGAAAGAAGATGGAAAAGAGGAGAAAGAAGAAAATGGGAAAGAGGAGAAAGAACATGGGAAAGAGAAGAAAGAAGATGGGAAAGAGGAGAGAGAGAAGGTGAGAAAGAGGAAAAGAAAGATGGAAAAGAGGAGAAAGAAGGTGGGAAAGAGGAGAAAGAAGAGAAGATGGGAAAGAGGAAAAAGATGAGAAAGAGGAGAAATATGATGAGAAAGAGGAGAAAGAAGGTGGAAAAGAGGAGAAAGAAGATGGGAAAGAGGAGAAAGAAGATAGGAAAGAGAAGAAAGAAATGGGAAAGAGGAGAAAAAGATGGGAAAGAGGATAAAGAACATGAGAAAGAGAAGAAAGAAGGTCGGAAAGAGGAGAAAGAAGATGAGAAAGAGGAGAAAGAACATGGGAAAGAGAAGAAAGAAGGTGGGAAAGAGGAGGAAAAAGATGGGAAAGAGGAGAAAGAAGAAAATGGGAAAGAGGAGAAAGAACATGGGAAAGAGAAGAAAGAAAGGAGATGGGAAAGAGGAGAGAGAAGGTGAGAAAGAGGAGAATAAAGATGGGAAAGAGGAGAAAGAAGATGGGAAAGAGGAGAAAGAAGAGAAGATGGGAAAGAGGAAATAGAAGATGAGAAAGAGGAGAAAGAAGGTGGGAACGAGGAGAAAGAACATGGGAAAGAGGAGAAAGAACATGGGAAAGAGAAGAAAGATGGGAAAGAGAAGAAAGAAGATGGGAAAGAGGAGAAAGAGGAGAAATAAGGTGGGAACGAGGAGAAAGAACATGAGAAAGAGGAGAAAGAACATGGGAAAGAGGAGAAAGAAGGTGGAAAAGAGGAGAAAGAAGATTGGAAAGTGGAGAAAGAAGATAGGAAAGAGAAGAAAGAAGATGGGAAAGAGGAGAAAAAGATGGGAAAGAGGAGAAAGAAGATGAGAAAGGGAAGAAAGAACATGGGAAAGAGAAGAAAGAAGATGGGAAAGAGAAGAAAGAAGATGAGAGAAATGAGAAAGAAAATGGGAAAGAGGAGAAAGAACATGGGAAAGAGAAGAAAGAAGATGGGAAATAGGAGGAAGAAGGTGGGAAAGAGTGGAAAGAAGACGGGAAAGAGGAGAAAGAAGAAAATGGGAAAGAGGAGCAAGAACATGGGAAAGAGAAGAAAGGAGATGGGAAAGAGGAGAGAGAAGGTGAGAAAGAGGAGAATAAAGATGGGAAAGAGAAGAAAGGAGATGGGAAAGAGGAGAGAGAAGGTGAGAAAGAGGAGAATAAAGATGGGAAAGAGGAGAAAGAAGAGAAGATGGGAAAGAGAAAATAGAAGATGAGAAAGAGGAGAAAGAAGGTGGGAACGAGGAGAAAGAACATGGGAAAGAGGAGAAAGAACATGGGAAAGAGAAGAAAGATGGGAAGGAGAAGAAAGAAGATGGGAAAGAGGAGAGAGAAGGTGAGAAAGAGGAGAAGAAAGATGGGAAAGATGAGAAAGAGGAGAAAGAAGAGAAGATGGGAAAGAGGAGAAAGATGATGGGAAAGAGGAGAAAGAAGGTGGGAAAGAGGAGAGAGAAGATGGGAAAGAGGAGAAAGAAGATGGGAAAGCGGAGAAAGAAGATGAGGAAAGAGAAGAAAGAAGAAGGTGGGAAAGGGGAGAAAGAAGAGAAGATGGGAAAAGGGCCCAAAACTGGAAAGAAGCTGAAGTAAACGGTCATATATGCAGTTTGTATTGACGCCTAGGTAACTGAGTATGGAAGTACTAGCACCGTCATTCATCATTATCAGCTTATGTGAGTAGAAGGTCTTCTGCACTTAAGACTCTGAGGATTGTTTTATTTTTATAATGAGTTATTTTCCATTGTGATTGGAACACAGTACAGAATCGAAGAAGCCACATGATAGGGACAGTGATGAGTCCTCAATCTAGTGACAGTTACGAAGTAAAGAAGAATCTCATTTTATAATATTGAAATGTTTGGCAATGCAATTTATTAAATATTTTAATTATTCTTGTCACTTGGTACAAATTAAAAATTCATTACATTGTATTAGTGTTTTCCTTTGCTAAAATTTAACTATGCAAATTGGAAACGTTAACTTACTGTAGAATTATGGCATGGAAATAGCTTTCGTTTTGTCAAGACAAATTGAATTTATACACATAGTGCTTTGTCGATACCAGCGGAATGAATTTGTCAGTGAAAATGCCACCGTATATAGGTGTATTACAATTTGAAATTTATTCTCTCCTATAAAAATGAAGGTCCCGCGCCGTGGCGTCGTGGTCTAAGGCATCCCGCCTAGGACTCGCATTACGGAATGCGCGCTGGTCCGAGTCCTCATTGGGGAAGAAATTTTCTCATGAAATTTCGGCCAGTGTATGGGACCGATGCTCACCCAGCATCGAGATGCACTTGGGAAGCTACGATAGGTAGAGAAATCCGGTTGCGAATACCAGCTATAATGGCTGGGGGGATCATCGTGCTAACCACACGATACCTCCATTCTGGTTAGATGATCGTCCACCTCTGCTTCGGCATGTGGGCGTGAGGCCAGCAGCCGGCTGGTGGTCTAGGCCCTTCACGGACTGTAGCGCCACGGATTATTTATATAAATGAAGTCCTTAAAGAATTACATTTCTAATAATTAGTGACGAGAATTTCATGCACTGTAAAATCCCAAAATATGCAAGCATTCATGCACTATCAAACTATGAAACATCCATGATCAAGCGAAAAATATATTAAAATATGCACTTCCATTTTTATTCCAAATATCTTATTTCACTTCCCTTTACTTTCACAGTTAACAACCAACATTTTAAAATTGGTTTCTGTGAGGTTCATGCACTTGTCAGTCAATATGTTTTTGTAAGCCTCTCTATATCGCAAGAAGTTATGGGTGCAAACTTGAATGAACATATTTCTGACAGTGTCAGATCAAATTCTTCATTCAAGTTTTCCCAGTTTGTTTTCGCCGCTACACCCAGTTCCCCACGAGCATAACTGAGGGATCTATGAAATTCTTTGCAGATTCTTTTCGTTTTTGCATTCTTGCAATATATGAAACAGATGTGACATGCTTGTCGACTTGAGATTTTTTAGTACATTTTATCTGAAATTATAATAGACCTTATGGTTACCTAGATACGATTTTAAAACAGACATCGTAATTTAATTATTTTAAAGAAGTTTTGTAATTTTTTTACAAAGAATAACTGCCATAGAAAATATTCGGAAACAAAATAGCAGTGCTTACCTCTTTACTGCAACAATCGCAGAATACAACCCCATCTGATCTAACAAAATTCTTTCCTTTAATCCACTGTGCAAAGAATACACTTTCGGAACCTTTAATTGGACGCATATTAAAACCACATTAACACACGCAAACAGGCAGTTTAGCGAATGATTCCAATTTGAGAAGGATCTAAATTGCTACTAGTACCGGAGAAGGGAGAGAATTTAGAATTTCCCTGAAAGAGGGTGCTTTTGACCTAAATTATTTGTCGGCAGTTTCCTTGAACACTCTGTATTTCCTCTCTACCATTCTCAAAGTATTCAACGTAAAAAAATCCATTTATGACATGCAGTCTATAGACGGTCGCCGGTAAAATGTTGTAAAAGTGAACTTCCGTCCAGGGAAAGATTTCCTAACATCTTATTGTGAAAACTTAACATTTTATTTCATGTTTCTGTTATTTAGTTTCTTTCTTTTCCTTCTTCAGTCCTGATCCTGAAGCTAAAATAAGGGACATAAAAATCTAGAAACTGAGGTTTCCATTCAAAACCATTAAACATGCATTTAAACTTAGGCTTCCGCGGCTGGTGTACATGGTGTGTGGATAAGCTTCAGAGCTTCTACCGCGTTGTCTTGGTGTTATTGGCTGACGTTTAGACCGCTGTGTTGTGGTCACCTTCAGAGCAGTTGTTGGATAAGGAAATATTCTGCCAGCTCTTATATATATATAGTAGTCTCGATGGGGGGAGTACTTGCTTTGATAATATAATGTATATTAGGTATATGCATTATTAAGCTAAAAATTGTATGTATTTATTTACACTGCAAGTGGGCAATCATTCGGTGGCAATGGTATACACAATATAAACAATACAAAATAAAATGATAAACAATACACAATAAAAACATAAAAAATACACAATAAACAATAAAATTTACAATACACAATACAATTATATACACAATACAATAAGAATACACAATACAACTTCAAACAATAATCACAATTAAACATAAATAAAATACCTAATTTTACAATACAACCTACATATGTATAGGCCCTTTATAAGTTTCAATAGTCTTTCACTTTACTCTCATCTCACTCACTGTAGTGGCACTATGACGCATTTCACTAACACTTTAGGACACATTTGACTGACACTCTATAACACATTTCACTGACACTATAGAACACATTTCATTGACGCTATAAATTATCACTGATCGGAACTATTCACTGCACAGTAAAACCATAACTTCACTTCACGGACTCACCTCGCTTCACTTATACAACAGTTCAAATAAGTCAAATAATTACACCCTTATGCATACTTATAAACAGAACTACATTTAAGCTAAACATTTCTAGTGTAGTTTTGCTTATGCATTATGCATATTTTTATCCCAAAAAAATGCCAAAACATGCAAATATGCAGGGAAAAGTACACATATTTGGAACCAGAAAGTAATGAAATGGATAAGTACCAAGTTTGAGTTATGTCCTATGTTCCTATAAAAACATGCATTTGCATGGACTTCTCGTCTCTACTAAATAATAGTAGGCCTATGAATGTCGTGAGGATTTAAGGATCCGTTGCTAAAAATTAAAAGAAATACCGATTGTGAAAACGCTGTAAGTAATTCAAAAAGCTACAGGTGAACCGGGAAAAATGTAATTCGACCAATTTAGTTAGAAGAAACATAACAGAAGGAATTTGCATCAACTAGCGAACCGGAAGAAAACAGAAGGATTGCAACAGTGACCTGGAAATCCGGGTGAAACGTAATTTCGATTCGACTTCATGGCTAGGATGAAATACGCTTCTTTTATTTGCATCGTTATGCGGATGTTGACATAAAATTGGTAGCCTTGCATTACAGACAAGTTTATTGCCTCATAAACACGGCTTTTAAACGTTCCCAGAGGACGGATTATTTTCCAGGAATGTTACCAGGGGACCGCAGTCTTGTTTCCTATTCCGCGGTAACGACGAGTGAGCAAATATGACTGACAATGAAACATACTCTGCATTAACTTCATCACGCGCTCGTAATAAAAGAATTTTGTGATCAACCCTCGGCATAAACTGTATTGTGAATTCCGGATATTAAAAAGTGAAGAGGTATTCACATCATATATGGACCAGATCGCAGTTTTAGGCGGGTTTATGACGTAAATGTAATTCTTAATTTAATGTCTATGTTAATCTAAGAAGGCTATAAGACACAACACAATGGTATGCTAATAAGAAAGAAATTGTAGGTAGTGACTAAAAGTATTGACTTGAACATGACTGATACTCGTTTTGTCGTCGGATATACACTTTTTCGTTTTTTTTTTATCTTTCTTACTGTAGAACTCATACAGCATTGCCTATAAGGGAGAGGATGATTCAATGGACCACACAGACTAGACAAACATATATGTGGACCTCCTACAGCCTGGGGTCAACAGAGCGTGGGAGCTTCCACAGAGACACACTCAGGACAGAAGGACATCCATCCATGCCTGAGGCGGATTCGAAACCAAGAACCTTCGAACCGCGCCACCTAAGGGTAACGCGCCTTAGGTTGCGTAGCCACCCGCCCCTGTGTAGGAAATACATGGCTGAAGTACATGAATAAGTAGTAATATACAGGGTGATTCACGAGGAGTTACCGCCACTTACGGAGCGCATTTCTGAAGACATTCTGAGCAAAAAATGTCATATAAACATGTGTCCTAATCTCAATATTTTCAGAGTTACACTAATTTGAAGTTGTTTGTAAAATACTATTATTATTTAATTTTAAGTGTAAAATAATATTACAAATAGAGAATGAATTATTCAGGAGTATCAGTTCTTTAATTAAGTAGTATTCTAAAGCTAAAAATGTGTTCTGAATTCCATAGTTGCTTCGTGCAGATTTTTTTTCTCATTTTAGCTTGAAAATGACATTTTTCTTACGCATTTATGTTACAAATCACGCCACTCTTATAAATTCTTTAAGACTGTACATTAGAATGTATAATTAAACTGTAAAGAATCAAGTTCCTAAAGTCGTACGATTTGTAACAATTTTTGTGGTAAGTGCGTAAGAATAATGTAATTTTTAATTAAAAATTGAAAAACAAAATCTGTACAAAGCAATTAACAACACATTTTTACCTTCAGAACACTAGCCAATTAAAGAAATGATAATTCTGAATAGTTCATTCTCTATTTCTAATATTATTTTACCCTTAAAACTAAATAAAAAAGATATTTTACTAATAATTTCAAATTAGTGTGACACTGAAAATATTGAGATTAGGACACATGTTTATATCATTTTTTTTCAGAATATCTTCGGAAATAATCTCCGTAAGTGATGGTGAATCCTCGTGAATCACCCTGTATATTATATATATAAGCAGGGAAGAAAATAGAGAAAACATAAATATATAGAGACACAAGAAAAGAGACAGATATAACCAGACAGACTGGGACGAAAACAGAGACAAAGTTAGAGAGTAACGAAGACAGAGAGTAACAAAAACAGGGATAAAGATAGGCAGGAAAGGTTTAGATAGAGATTATTATAGGCAGAAACAGGCATAGATAAAGATAAGGGAAGGGTGAAAGGATAAAGACAACAAAAAACAGACAGATTCAGAACTAAATATACAGTATGTACTGTTCTCCAACCAGGAGATAAACCGTGAAAGGAATGTGCTTACTATTGCGTCATCTATTGGAGCGAAGTAGATCGATAACATTAGAGTTATAACGTCAGTTTAAAAATCATGCGCTCTCCTCCATATGTTATTTCCTGTATGGAGAGATTAGTAGACCAGGAGATTAACCGTGATCTAATTTTGTAAATAGAGTAGTATAAAAATGTGTATATCAATGTTATTGTTTGTGCTGTGATAGCTAGCCAATAGAGATACGAGTACCCACGTGTGTGACCTTATGACATCTTATGACATCAACATTCATTCACAGCATCATCCTCCTTCCCTTCATTCCCTGGAGACTTTCTCGTTGTTTGGAAGCACAGTAGAAGCATAAGGGATAAAGATAGGCACAGAAAGAGACAGAAACAAAGATAGTCAGAGATGAGATAAAGATAGGTAGAGACCGAGAGAGTCAGAGACAAGATAGACAGAGACAGCCAAGATATAAATGTAAGCAGAAACAGATATAGACAGAGATAAAGGTTGGTAGAGACAGAGATAGATAAATATGGGGAGAGGCAGACATAAACAGATGATATAAAGATAGGGAGATATAGAAAGAGCCAGAAATGAAGGTTGACATAGACTTTAGAGATAAATATAGACATACACAGAGACAAAGACATCATAAATAAAGATAGACAAAGATAAGATAAGCCATAGAATCCCTTTAGGGCAAGGGCCTCTTACCTCCTGGTAGGGCTAGGTCGAAGAACATCTCACCGGGTGAACCAATCCCTGTGAGCTCCTGTTCCTTTACAGCGTCTTTATACCTCTATGCTTATTCTTTTTTACTAGCTTATATTTACCCTATATTAATATCCTATTCTAGACACTTATCAATACAGTTACAGCTTGATTCAGGAATTTTGGCCCCTGCAAAAAGTAGGCCTAAGTAGATAAAGAGCGAGTTATTCACCACTACTGGCGGGCTGGGTCACACAGGTCAGGCGGCACAGTCATAACACCTAACACTTCCTTCGTATCATGTCGCGGTACACAAGTAAAAAGTGATATCGAGATAGGAATAGAGACAAGGAGTAAATTTAGATAGAAATAATAATAGGTAGAGACGGGCATAGAAACAAAATAGGCAAGATATTCAGGGACACAGACAGACATACACATGGCATGGTACAGATTAGGATTGGAAGGTGGGACAAGCCAAACTCGGACGATTGATATGTGTCAATTATGTTCATCTAAATTCCTACGTGGACGAGAAATGTCTAGTAAATTTGACCAGAATCCGTCTGTGAGAGACAGGGCTATTTTCCCAGTTTTACTTTTCTCCCTCGCGAAGTTGTGATCAGTATTTCTCTCCCTTTTAAAATACATTGCCCTCACAGGGGTTTGAATCCGCGAACCTCTGATCCATTGACAAGCATGCTACTAGGGCACCGATGACGATTAGAATCAGACACAGGGATTTTATAGACTAGAAGACATAGATTAGACTAGATACTTAATTAGATGAAATGTATTTAATTACATCAGATAGATAATGACTAGATCAACCGCATGAGGTGGACAGTGAAAAGAAACGGATCTATGAACCAACAATCCCGTTCTATAAAGATAAATATAGCCTGTTCCACATTGATGTAATAGGTCTGATGGTGGGAGCACGAGGTACCATACCCTCCTTCTTTGCCAACAAATGTAAAAATCTGTGCCTAACACACAGCATTGTGAAGGAAACAGCCATTAGTGCCCTCAAAGGATCGGTTCAGATATTGAGAAATCATTTGTATGGGAGTGATAGTGGAAATTTCAAGTTATCTTAACCGATGGCTGTAGATTGGTTTAGATATCAATGCCAGTAAATCCGTACTATTATTTTTCTCGCGGTATATGGCATTCAAATCATTCCAACCTATCTGATGATATTTCCCCCCCCCCTTTCTTAACTGTAAATGAGCACAAACGGTACTTAGGTGTAAATTATTCTGACATTTTGTATATTCGATTCCCTAACCGTTTCAAATGTATATCATTTTACCTTTTAGGTGTGTTTCCAAATTATATGTAATACGCTTTGTCAGGTTTGGCAACCTTTTCATAAGGGAAGCTAAATTTATATTATATATTATAGATTAAATTATCCATCGAATTCATGTGGAGATGGTCGATATGTATTCTAAACACACGGTACGCATAAGGCCTGTTAAATGGAGCCCATTAGCATGAGCCAGCTGTATGGGCTAGTGAGCCGGGCCCATGGGCTGTAATTGATCAGCCCTCACCACCTGCTGACGTGGGCAACACTCCCCAATCCTCAGGCTTGGTCCAGGGTTGCGGCAGAATGAGAGATTCAGAGTAGCAGAGGTCAGCCGAGTTCAACCACAATTCAATCACCAATTATAGGAGATGATTGTGTATGCAGCACTGACAACGCAATAGTTTTGATTTGTTTCATTATTTTGTATGTATGTTTAAACAGTGCGATAAGCAGCTATTGTATTGCGTATACTTCTCTATCGTCGATAAATGTTGTTATCCATAACACCTAAGGCACACCTGCAGTTGTGAGATCTAATCGAACCTAGGATACAATATTTCTTCTGCGTCAATGGCGTCTATCTGACCTAGGGCATGTTTTACGAAGTTTACACTTCTTGTAAATTGTAAATTTTGTTTGTAAACTGTAAACTTCCTTTTCACAATCTGTCAAAAAATCTGAAAGTTAGAATTTATAAAACAGTTATATTACCGGTTGTTCTGTATGGCTGTGAAACTTGGACTCTCACTTTGAGAGAGGAACAGAGATTAAGAGTGTATGAGAATAGGGTCCTTGGGAAAATATTTGGGGCTAAGAGGGATGAGTTTACAGGAGAATGGAGAAAGTTACACAACGCAGAGCTGCACGCAATGTATTCTTCACCTGACATAATTAGAAACATTAAATCCAGACGTTTGAGATGGGCAGGGCATGTAGCACGTATGGGCGAATCCAGAAATGCATATAGAGTGTTAGTCGGGAGGCCGAGACGTAGATGGGAAAATAATATTAAAATGGATTTGAACGAGGTGGGATATGATGATAGAGAATGGATTAATCTTGCTCAGGATAGGGACCGATAGCGGGCTTATGTGAGGGCGACAATGAACCTCCGGGTTCCTTAAAAGCCAGTAATTACTGTGCTCCAACCACGAGAAAGTCTCTGCCGGGTGAAACGGAGCGGGGTAATGCTGTGAATGAGTGTTGATGTCATAAGATGTCATAAGGTCACACACGTGGGTACTCTTTTCTCTATTGGCTAGCTCTCACAGCATAAACCATAACATTGGTACAGACATATTGATACTACCCTAGTTACAAAATTAGATCGCAGTTAATCTCCTGGTCTTTTAATCTCTTCATACAGGAAATAACATATGCAGAAGAGCGCATGGTTTTTAAACTGACGTTATAACGGTAATATTATTTATCTACTTGGCTCCAATAGATGACGCAATAGTAAGCACATTCCTTTCACGGTAGATCTCATGGTTGGAGAACAGTAAGTAAGTAAGTAAGTAAGTAAGTAAATAAGTAAATAAATAAGTAAGTAAGTATGGAATTCCCAGTTTGCCAGGAATGGTCGCTTAGGGTTGTAGTACTGCCACAGTCTAGTATATACTGTCACGAAGCTCGATACGTAATAAATATGCATCCATAGATAATTACTAACCGCTAGGATCGCTACTATCGCCTCATTAAAGACAATGCGAAATAGTACCTGCACAGTCGATTGTTCCTAGCATCCTCAAAACTCAAGCTTCGTGAATGTATATACTAGACGTTGCTTTCGAGATTACACAAGCTGGCGCATAGCAGGATCGAGATAGGTCTCTGTGAGTTATGACAATTTCTGCCGCTAGGTTCGCCTCGCTGCCCTAAAAAATGATGAATAGTACCATTATAAAGCATTGTGTATCGTGGAAATTGTTCGATTAATTGTGCATTACTGATTGAGTACAAATATTATAAATATGTCAAGCATATTACAGTGTTATTTGAAGTTTGTTCAGCTAAGTTATATTCGAAAATTGGCAGTTATCCGTCACAATTCTAATTACTTTAAATCCAATATCTTCCACTACTTTTAGGGCTTCCATAGTCAATTTTGCCAACTCATCTCCGGTTAAATTGTATGTAAAATAAAATGACACTGGTATTCTGTACTTTGTAGACAGACCCTTGAACAGAAAGCACAGCAATTTATTGGCCAGCTTATTTTCAATCCCAATAGCTTCTCAGTGTCTGTCATTCCTATCAACATATCCAAATTTCTGTCATACATTAATTTCGGTTTAATACTCATTTCGTCAATAATGAAAGATCCAACTTTTTCATTTTCATGCTTCAAGGACTTTTCGTCTGCAATTAGCCGAGCCTTTATCAAAGAGTTGACACCTGTTTCTCCTTTTGAGTGACCAATATAAGTTTTTAATGTCTTTGATGGGGTAAGTGTAAAATACCCAAGTTTCTTAGTAATCTATAGCCGGTAGATGACCTGTTAGATAGCAATATGCAGATTTTCAGTGTGTTTTCATGAAATTTACACTTTGGTTTCCGAAAGCCTGAATTTGTTCAGTCAAAAAGCTTGCTTTCAAACTACCTTCTTTAGCAGCTTCTTTTATTTTGGTAAGTTGCTTTTCAATTCCTTGTTCTTCCTTCTCGTTTTGTTTCTGTAAACTCCAGAGCTTGCTTCTTAAATTACATATTGTCTGTCTTAGTTTTCCAATAAGCTGATTTTGTTTCCGAATTGTCCTAGTAATTTTTTTACGTTGTAATGTACTGGCTTTGGGATTTTTTTTTTTACTTTCAATTGAGCACTGTGTGGCTATAATTTTTTATGTGCTTCATAGATTTCTTCAATTGAAACATTTGCTTCAGTGAAAGCTGATGAACTATGTTCAACATTGGGTTTATTTTTCTTAGCAGGATGGATGTTATTCACCACTTCTGTTATCCTTCTTTTGTTGCGTCTACCTATGTTTGAAACATTTTGTTTATGTTTTGAAAAATCATCAAAGACGGATGGTACCACATTAGGAAGCAAACGTTTTAATGTTGTGCTAATGCTAAAATCAGCTTCTTTGAAATGTCTGCTGCAGACACGCGATTTCTTGTTTGGCGTCCAAAGAGTCCTTGGTTTGTCCCCTTCGCGAGAAATGGCTACACACCACTTCTTTCTTAGTCCTTCATCTTGTGGAAAACAATGAAACGAAAAATCACATTCTTTATTCTGGTTAGATTTGCACAATGGCACACAGCAGTAAACTATTTCAATCGCACAAATTACAGGCTAACTTCCTAATTTAATAAATGCTAATTCAAAATATATTTACACGCACTAAAATACTACAGTGTTTACTATTACTATGCTCAATAGATTAATCAGTAGGCCTATAGAAATGTTTTCACCACTGCAAGAAAAAATCGCGCAATAATTATACTTCTCAGTTATTGTGACGTTCGTATTTTTTTTAAAAAGAGAGGGAAAAGTTAGGCCTTCTTGCAAATGCTTAATTATGAATTCAAGGAAATTAAAGATAATGCAGGGGAAAATTTTAGAACATGGATTGCACCTACCAAATTATGTCTTAAAATACTAAAAAGGGCAGATTTGTCTGTGTTTGTCGAATGCGCATCATTATATTTACGAAAAGGCACTTTTCAGTGCCAATAATTTATTTTGTGTGCACAAGGTTGGAATTTTGAAGTAAGAGGGAAAGGGTGCTATCCATGTTCTGGAGTTTATCCTAATGCAGTACCTTAATTAGTTGCAATATCTAATTTAATAACAATATTAATAATATTAGGTGAAAAGGGCAGGCTATAGTGCGTATATGTAAGATGTCAAGTTAATTTATTTCCGGAAATGTTTGTTGTATGATCTGAAGTACAGAGCAGACAGTCCCTCAGTTTATATGTAATATGTTTTAATATCAAGAATGACAGCCTTTTATTGTAATAGAATTGAGGAGTAGAAGTTTGGAAATTACGTCTATTGTCCGTAAAATATTGTACGAAGCATTTAATAAGCAATGGTGAGTCCTTTAAATATCCCAAATGTCAATGTCATTTAAGTGTTCTGCTATGAGTATTTAGGGCAGAACAGCGCTCCGAGCGGCGGAATTGGCATTACGAGGGAACCACTTCAGACTTGTTTTTCAAGCGCTATGCGCCAGCTTGTGTAATCTCGTAAGCAACGATACTAGACCATACCTGCACAAACAGCGCTCAACGAGCGCGAGCGCTCCTTCGAAGCGGGAGAGCTGTTTTTACCGCTCGCCGAAACGGAGAGGAAGATACGTCAGATGTTTCATTACCATCAGTAGGCTACTGTTCCTTTTCAGTTGCCAACAGCATAAAACCTCGTTTTGACGTACTGATAAATAAAAATATAACAAAATGATATTGTACATTTAAGTAGCTATAGAATTTATATTATTTCTGTAAAATAAATATTTCTTTATTAATTAATAATAGTCCAAGATAGTTTTGCAAACACTGAACGGAAATTCGTTTCATAAACACTCGTAATAGTGCTTCTTTTTGTGTATATTTTGTACGAGATCACCCCTTCTTCCAGTCCACCCTTATACAGAGCGCAGCTAATATCTGCATTCAGCTCATGAGCTGTGAGCCGGCTCGGAGAGCGCAAACCTTGTGCAGGCCTGCTATAGACCTTATCACATTCATCCAGTTGATTGCCTTTCTTCATAGAGATCGTTATCATTCACAGACCCACTACTTACATGCTTTCACTACTTCATTAGACGACATTTTTGCCTTCGACATTCTACTCTGATTAAGTCACCAGTCAACATCGGGCATCTGATTTGATCCGTTTTCATTGATCTGTTGGAAATAGGATAAGTGACTCGTAAAACAGGTTTG
The DNA here is from genome assembly GCF_040183065.1 of Periplaneta americana. Lineage (NCBI taxonomy): Eukaryota > Metazoa > Arthropoda > Insecta > Blattodea > Blattidae > Periplaneta > Periplaneta americana. The sequence continues at coordinate 78,661,030 of NC_091132.1, read as the reverse complement.
GCTCTGTTTTCAGTTCTTCATTTTCAATAAAAAAAATGATCGTATTAATTGTCGGCTTTTCCTAATAAACTAATCTCTCTAAATTGAAAATTTTTTGTTCATATTCTTAATGCCGATCAAGTTCTTTTATTGCTAATTCTGTTTCATGTTAAGCTCACTGTTTAATGTTACTATAGGATGTAGTTACATTGTATTAAGTCAATCAGTTTAGATTACTAGTGCGCATATTAAATTATACACATTAGTTCTCTTTATGTTTCATTGCAGATGAAAACTGCTCTATCCGAGGAACAGAAAGAACTGATTAAGGCTGGTTCACAATAAACCGGAAACGAGAATCGGAACGGAAACGAAAACGGTAAAATTGTTAAAATGTGTACATTTAAATGTGAGCATTCACAATTAACGAAAAGTTTGCCGGAGCCCGGGATCGGGAACGGAGAGTTGGCCAAGTTTCAACTTTGGCGTTCACGTTTCCGATCACAGCCCACTAGATTCATTCTGTTGCCATCTAAAAGCTATTTTGTCGTCGTATATTTTGTAGCAAGAAGACCGTGACATAACCTATGTACTATTTTGTTCTGTGCTGTGCATCATGGAGCAAGTTTTATTTGATGAGATTCTAATATGGATTGTTGAGGAAAATTCTCACGTTTACGATAAGCGGCGCGCCTCGTATAAAGATGAGAAAATGAAGGAGAATACGTGGCTTTCAATAGCTGCATCTTTGAACACCTATCGTAAGTGAATTATGTTTTATTACTGTATTGATTGTATTAACACTACATATTCACGCGTCAATTCAATAACTACTGTTGTGTTCATTTTTGTTCTATTACAAATGTTTCTTCTCTAATTATTTTACGTTAAGGTAGACTTAAAATAGGTTGTGATAATAAAGATGCATGGGCATATTTATAGTACAGCTGAAATTTTGAAGTTGGTTAACCTGTGTTTATGTTGACTGCCTTGTACTCATGAGAGAACGCCATTGGTCAATTATACACAAATAACATCAGAATGCGTAATATCGACTTTAAATATCGTTATTGACATGCATATCGATATGCATAGTCGTCTACGTTGTCGGTTTATTGTGAATAAAAAATTTTCATATTCACGTTCTCTGCTTCTCTTTTTCACTCTGGTTCTCGTTCCCGGTTTATTGTGAACCAGCCTTTATTCTCTCGCATGCTAATTCGGGAAGTATTACTGAGTTTGCTGCTCTTTTACCACGACCGTTGCTGTTATACATAGACAAAACTCTCTGATGTAATGAGCCCACTACAAAACAATGAATGAAGTTCTGCTGAATGATATTTCGTTTACAAGTCCTAGCCGTACTGATTCATGTACAATGCTCTCAAAGTAAATACGTTAACTTTATTTAGTGAATGTGTGTAAATTTGAATTTGAACAAATATTTGATGACATACGTATCAGCAGTATAAATAGGAAAAGGTAAATTATGCATAACTCATTAAAACGAGAAGCTGATGTGAATTTGTGTGGTAAAAGCATATCACATAAGCTTGCAATGTTCACTGCTCTCCAAAAGATTTTACCATAAATATAAGCGAACTACTGTTCCTATTGGTGTCGCGACAATTCGTCCCGGTCAATTTGTCACTATGACAATTCGTCTCAGAAAACAATTCGTACCTCCGACGGTTGGGACATTTTACAAGTTTGTCCCGGTCAATTGGTTCCATTTTAATTCGTACCGGACAGTATGTACTACAACAGTGCGTCAAAGAATCAAAAGTTTCTATTAAAACGACAAGACTTTAAACACGACAGTGCATCAAAGAATGCCAAGTTTCTATTAAAACGGCAAGACTTTAAACACGACAGTGCATCAAAGAATGCCAAGTTTCTATTAAAACGACAAGACTTTAAACACGACAGTGCATCAAAGAATGCCAAGTTCCTATTAAAACGACAAGACTTTAAACACGACAGTGCATCAAAGAATGCCAAGTTTCTATTAAAACGACAAGACTTTAAACACGACAGTGCATCAAAGAATGCCAAGTTCCTATTAAAACGACAAGACTTTAAACACGACAGTGCATCAAAGAATGCCAAGTTCCTATTAAAACGACAAGACTTTAAACACGACAGTGCATCAAGGAATGCCAAGTTCCTATTAAAACGACAAGACTTTAAACACGACAGTGCATCAAAGAATGCCAAGTTTCTATTAAAACGACAAGACTTTAAACACGACAGTGCATCAAAGAATGCCAAGTTCCTATTAAAACGACAAGACTTTAAACACGACAGTGCATCAAAGAATGCCAAGTTTCTATTAAAACGACAAGACTTTAAACACGACAGTGTATCAAAGAATGCCAAGTTTCTATGAAAACGACAAGATTTTAAACTGAATAAAAGATTCTAAATTGAAACGTATATAAATACATTCTCGTACATTGTAAAGTGTATAAATTATGGATCGTCCAAGGTTAACATTAGCAGAAAAGGGGAAACCAAAATTGATATATTAGTAGTACCTTTATACGAAACACAGGAAAAATGGTAGACAAATTGAATGGACATGTGAGAAAAGAGGAGAATGCGTATCTCGAATATTATAGTAAGCTGTACTCGTGAAGTCCTTAAAAAAGAGTGACCACTCGCATGGATCTGATTGGTGCAGATGCAAGGCTTTGAGAGTGATATTAAATATTAAAGAACCTGCTGTGTCGTCCAATGAATCTACTAGTTCTATAATAAGCAGACAAGTAGGAGAAACAGAAGCGAAACTTACCTGCAAATTTCGCAAACTGATTCATTAAGACGTATTATACAACGAGAAAGGCTTACTCTACTGCCTCCAAATCCTAGAACTTCCTTGGTACTTATTGTTTGGGACAAATTTTCCGGGACGAACAGTCTGTACCGAATTTGTCACGATACAAATTCTGCTTGCTACGAAATACATGGTACGAAAAGTTACTGGTACGATTTTCCTGGGACAAATTGTCGCATAATCGTTCCTATTAAGAAAGTTTTTATCTGTGTAACTACACCAATGAGTGAAAGTGATTCTTAAAATTAATAAAAATATCTGCAGAAGTAGTTAAAGGCTATCAGAAGAGCAACTGGATAAAGTATTTAAGATCACAAAAAGAACTAAAAATCAAAGAAACTAGAAATCACATTCATTCATTCATTCATTCATTCATTCATTCATTCATTCATTCATTCATTCATTCATTCATTCATTCATTCATTCATTCATTCATTCATTCATTCATCCATTCACTCGACGAAGAAAAATTATAATGAGATACAACACAGGAAAAATAGTGATTGAATGAAACAATAACTTCTACAGAAAGGAAGAAGTAGTAATTGGCGTCTCAAATTTTCACATCCGACATAATTTTATACCTACGAGTACAACACTTATTTATTTCGATCCTAACTTCGTTGTGCTTTCGGAAAAAACGAAATTGGCCCTAAACGTTTTGCTTCATCTGCGTGGGTAGAGGAATACCTAAAAGACACATAATGAAGCTCCGAAAATCCAACCTCCTTCAAGAATGGCTCCGCCATGATGTGAAAACACAGTATTTTGCGCTATGAGTTGGAAGTTGATAATACGTCCTGTTTTTTTTTAACGAAATGTTAATGAGGAAAGTTATGTCGAAATGATCTTTCGTGAGTAACAGAGAAGCATACTCTTGCTTTCTTCCAACAGGATTCTGCTACAGCGTACACAGACCATTATTCTATGGACAAACTTCATATAGTGTTCGAGGATGGAATTAGCTGTAGAATGTGAGGCTTCTATGATCCCCAGACCTAATCCGATGTAGCTTATCTCTGACGAACGTAGGAAGATAAAGCATGTAAGAATAATTCACATATTAAAAAAAATAACAGAAAAAAGGAAACATCACATCTGTTTATCAAATGAAACTGCAGCAAGTGATGTATCATTTTTAAGCAGGTACCACGAATGTTTGGAATAAGTATGCAAGCAGTTCCAGTATCTACTTGTTTAATTTGGAATTATTCATAATCAACGATATTTTACACAAATATATTCAGGATTATAGAATCACCAATAACAAGTTCTCTGCGTAACCGGCGCATGGGAGCGCATTGGCCGACAGCCAAGTTGCCTCTTCATAGTAAAAAATAATATACTTATTCACTGTCAGTACAATTTCTCCTTTCATATATGTCTCTTGATTCTTTCCAAATTAAAACAACCTTGCTATTAGAATGTTTCTATTTGCTATTCTAAAAGTACGTTACAAAATCCGTTTATACTAAATTGTATTGTCATAAATATCGTGCTATTTCACAATTTAAAATTATTATTTTATATAAACGTCAAGATGTGATGTTGTTTATTATGTAATCGGCTATTTAATGTTTCAGCGGATATATAGCTTTAGTGAAATTGGTGATAGTGAGTTGAGGTTTAGAGACAAGAGTACGAGGATTGAACATGGGATTATCTGACAACCGTGTTATAGTAGGGTAAAATTTTGGAAAAATCCTTAACAGACAGTCAGTTAAAGTGAGATTCGAACCCATGTCCTAACGCAGCCTTCTGAATAAGAGTCCAGCTCGTCACTGGCTATTTTCATCCACGAAATTAATAGTGATTATACAATACTTGGATAACATTCTTAAAACAATAGCAATGCTTAAATAATGGAAGACATTTATTACTGTGAGTTAGCTCCGATTCCTCACAATTTCGTGTTCGTGTATGATAAAATACTGTTTCAATATTATACTTTCAGTGTCTAGAATATTCAACGCAATAACTGACAAGTTATAACAAATAGGAGAATCGTTTGTAAGGAAACAGATTTTTCGTTTTTTTTTTTCAACTTCTGCTGAATAAGTCCAATTCGGAGCGTGGGTCCTGATGCCAAAACAGCATGCGTCTGCATACTTAATGACTCATACATGACTGATGAAAGCCATAAAAGTGAGAAGTCTCTTTATACACTTGAAATAACCCCTCGCTTTCTTCGCAGTTTCTTCTCTCCAAAGAAATAAGGCAGAACATTTTCACTTTCTTCATACTCTGCTTGTTCTGAAAAAGAATTTAATGGCGTAGTGGTTTATATAAAGAAGCAATACCGTTCCAGAAACTTTGAAGTTACACGCTTATAGAGGTGTATGAACTTTTTTTTTTTTTTTTTTTTTTTGAAGATATAAGAGAGTTTCAGATAGATACATTTTTTTTTGTTTCTCATCCATTTTTGTTTATAGTTATATTAACCAAAATGTTATTATATCAGTTTTCCAGGTGAGTGTCATATTAAACATTTCTTGCATTTCCGTGGAGTGGATATTTCTCTTTCTGTTTTTACTTAGAATATGATACAATTCTTCACATTTTCTAATATACATGTGATACGAATTATAATGTAGAACTATATTTAAATTAATGCTGTAATGAGGGAAAAGAAACTAGGGAACTCGAGAAAAATGTATTTCAATAAGCCTATCAATTTTTCGTGTCAAATTAAATTAATTTCGCAAAAAGTCTTACTTTGATTCTGCATTGTAGAGTCCCACAGCCCTAATTGTTTATTAATGAAACTGATAACTATTGTGCATATAGTCGATTTACAAGAAAATACATTAGGGGAGAGTCGGGTAGTATCGGACATCGGGTAGTATCGGACAGTGCGTTTTTTTCATCTACCACCATATGGTAGTACCTGAATGACATGGTTACGTTTCTCTATGTGACATCACAGAAACGTAACCATGTCAATCAGGTACTATCATCGTGTGGTAGATGAAAGAAACTCACTGTCCGATATTACCCGATGTCCGATACTACCCGACTCTCCCCTAAGTAAAAAATAATACTTCTGAGAAAAAGGCGTATGTGTTATAATGTACATAATGAATGTGTATAGGGTGGACCAGAGAAATTGTAAACACTTTGCACTGATTTCAAATATATTTCAACATTACACAGCCCTCAGTATCGGTAAGCAATGACAAAGAAACATTGTGCTGTTTTTAGATCATTCTTTTCCCTGAAAATGGGTTTAAAATAATAAGGTTGACTTTTTTCATCTTTTAATTGCTAGTTTACATTTACCCCACCTGTTTACATTTACCGCTTTGAGAGGGGGTAATTGTAAACACCAATTTTTGCACGGGCTATCAGACACTGAACATTTTTTGTTTTGTCACTGGTACATTTCGTCCCTTTAACTTATGATATATGACGGATATAGGAACTCAATACCTCTCCTGAGCTTCACGTTAACTGCAGTTACTATTTTTCACTTCTGTGACAACCCTCTCTAAATCCTCTACAGTGTAGTTGGGTGGGGTCTCATTGATTACTGAAAAGTACGAAATGTAACCATAGTAAAACATGTTTACAATTACCCCCAAGCAATTAAAACTATGGGGCAAATGTAAACACGTCATAATTTAATGAACTGGGGTTATGGGAGATCTCAAAACCATTGTAATAAAAGTTAATTACTATACATTACTCATAAAAACAACATATTCTTAAAAAATAGCACTGTACGTTTACTTACATTGCCAAAAATGAAGGTGAAACAAAATTCTTTCTCAACTTTTTTTGTTGACTCTTACAAAGCATTCGTTCACAACTAAGCAGTTATTCCTAATTGAAATAAATTAATTATAATTAATTAATTCCATTTTAAAATATAAGCACACTGGTATTAAAATATGCTACAAAAATGATAAATTTGCTTTCGAAGGGAATAAGAGTAAGGCAGTTCGCAGAACTGTTCTGACTTAAAAAAAGTGGACCTCAATGCAAAAAAGTTTGAGAAACGCTGCCCTAAGCTCTTTCAAATGGAGTTCCACAGTGTTTACATTTTTTTGTGCAAATCAAATTTGTTTCTTCAATATAGGTATTCTTCAGTACTTTAATTTCACTTTTGAAGTATTCTGTAGAAGTCAAACACCATTTTGTCATCTTATATTTTGCTAGAGATGCAGAACGATGAGGTATATCGCAGACGATGACATTTACGTTAATATTGATATTACTATTGTTATTATTATTCCTATTATTATTATTATTATTATTATTATTATTATTATTATTACTATTTTTATTGTTATAATAATAATACTATTTGTATTGTTATAATAATAATAATTATAATTATTATTATTATTATTATTATTATTATTATTTTATTATTCATATTCAAAATTAGCAATTTTTCGATCCCACCGTTTAAACTTCACTACTGTATAGTAATTGCTAATTTGAGACGTCCGAATTTTACATTGTTAGCAATATTTTTTATGTAATTCAGGTCAGAATCATTACGTACGTTTTTTTTATTCCACATAAATATATCCCTCTCTGGTTCTTCGGACACCTGCTGTTCTTGTTTACCGGACGCCATCTACCTCTAATTGGACACCCGATATTCGTTCTTAATGAAGAGAGATTTCTGTTTTAAACCTCATTAAAATCATCTCCAAACTTCTCATAACGCTCGAGAGAACAGTGGAGTACCAGAACTTCGTGTAGGAGTACAGTCATTCACCGTTCATGAAGGTGCAGTACAGAAATAGTCTCCAAACGGGACCGAAGGTAAGTCGGATATATTACCAGATAATAAACTTTTTCTGTACTCCAGCACTGCAGTGTAAACAGCCTCCTCGTTAGTGAAAATCGTGCATAATATTCCACATCATTGTGCCAGAGCCGTAAAATATTACAATGCCAGCTAGAACGTCATGCTGAGAAAGACAGGCTACGGTGCAACGTCACATTCTTAGTCATAACATGGCCAACATTGAACAAGTATATATATATATATATATATATATATATATATATATATATATATATAAATGCACATTTAACATGAGTTTAATGTAGCATTTCCTTTGTTTTTTAGAACTTTGAACATGTATTTATATTAGGCAATTGTCAAGATGGCCATGACTAGACCATGATAATCACGTGACTCTGATTCGTGCCGAAGCCTGTCTTTCTCGTTAGCCATGATGACTTCTAGTATGAGGTCATAACTTGTTTATGAAACAATTTGCCAATGCTATAATAATATATATAATACATCATTGTTGTCATAGCAACCTCTTTCTTCATAGACCATGATATCAAACTAGTCATCATTACAAATCTGTTGTTTATTAATAATTGTTTCATAATATTGTCGTACATAAAATAACGAATGGAACACGTTTATAATGTTATAAAGCTGTTAAATTCGTCAAAATTATGAAAATCGCTTCGCTCGTTCCATAAAAATTGACTCATACTATAAACTATAACATTAAAAATTTATATTCATAATATACTATTTTCTACGACAATACTGAAATGAAGTTACTGGAGTATTTTGCAATGATCATCTGTATCGAAATGAATTCATTTCGATACAGATTTCTTATTTAAATAAATACCATTTGTCTTTTCATATAAGGTTTTTGATTTTGCAGGTAATGAACTATTGCTCACTTTTACTGTTTCCTCCATTATTTTAATTTCATCAAAATTGCTTGAATCAGACATCATTCAATAATATTTATACTTCAGCTTAGGTTAAAACTTATAAAAAGAAACTGTGATTTCATTTATTTATTTTAGTACCTATAGGAACTGCAAATAATAATCACTTGCATTCTTTTGTTTCCCACTGTCTCAAACGTCACTGTTTTGTTTCCCACTATCTAAAACCATTTTCATGTTTCCATATTGTCAGTATATTATTTAACATTAGAAATTTTAATTTATAATAAATAAATTAATAATTTTTGTCTAACCTTACTACAGTTCGTAGAAAAACAGCTCTATGTGACTCTAATGTTTTGTAACTTAGCTGTTATCTTGTTATAGTGCCTTGGATCTGAGTTGCTATTGTGATAAGTTACTGTTCTGGTACATTTAGGTTCTGTCAAGTATATATTATTGTCTAATCTTTTAGTTTTATATTTATGTGAATAAAAATTAAATATATTACGGTTTTTATGTACAAAATTCTATAAGACAATGTTATAAATTTTATGGACATTACTTTAAATTCAGAATAGAACAGTTCTGAGGGATAATTCAGAGGTTTATTAATATAATTATATTTTTTATTATTCTTTTCTACAGTAGTGTTATTGGAATGAGGGAGGTACTATAAGCACTACCCCATCCTATAATACCATACTGTAATATAGCTTGTACTAATGCGAGGTAAATCATTATGTTTATGGATAGTCAAGTAATTTCGTACGATAACAAAATAGTGGATAATTTTTCTTAATCTATTGCAAAGAAAAAACATGTTTATCCCAACGTAAGTGCTGATCGATCATTATTCCAAGATACTTAACTTAAGGAGACTCATTTAGAATAGGACAGTTACAACTATTAGAAAAATTGGATGTATGAATTTTTAAATACAAGAGCGAATCAGGAGATCTCATACCAACGGTAGTTTTAGTACGATTTAAGAAAAGTGGGTTCGAATCAAACCAATTTTTAGTCAAAACGATCCCTTATTTGCATTAAGGTAGGTATCATTCCAAATTTTACCTGCAAAAATAACGGCAATGTCGTCCGCATACGAAAATATCTAACCATTGAATTTTTATTAATTAATTGACAGTAAATCATTAATATATATTAAAAACAATATAGGATCAAGGACAGATTCCTGTGGGACATCGATATTAATATATCGAGTGTTACTAATGATAGAAAATTTTACAATCTACACAAAACTAGTAACATTTTTAAGTTACGTATTGTCCACATTTAAAAAAAATGTCGTCTTATACTTACAGGTCCAATTGTGCCCTACTAATTTGAATTACATAATACTTTTCTTTTTAGCCATTATTTATAAATACAGTTGTTAGTCCAATGGCTACAGCAGAGGGCGGCTTGGACAGGTCTGCACTTGAATTATTTCTGTTTACTGACTGCTTTATTTCTGTTAATTAACTACCTCATTTATGTTTATTGGCAGCCTTACTTATTATTTCTGTTCACTGACTGACTTATTTATGTTAATTAGGTGCATTATTTATGTTTCTTAACTTCATCTCTGTTCTTTGACTGCCTTATTTTTGTGTTTATCGACTTCCTTGCTTCTGTCAAATATTGTCTTATTTGCAGGTATTTGTTAGTTTAATGATTTCCTTGCTTGCCTTATTACGTACGTATTAATTTCTCAAATATCCACAGTTACTTACTAATAATAGTATTTTTTATTTAATTACGTATTTTATTCTGAATCCGAGTTGATGATATTCTGTATCCATACAGTAACACTATAATAACTTTTGACCAGATTTGAGTATGACTTGTCGAGAAATTGAATCATTCGGAAATAAATATTTTCTTTGCTTTCACTTTCTTTGTCACATGATAGGCTACAATTAGCTTCGATGTTTTGATAAGAACTTGTTAGGTAAACGTAGAAATCTGTGTTATTTCACTCAAAAATAAACTAATTCCTATTGAAAAATTCTTTCTTTAATTTATTAGACTGTAATAAATCTCAAATTATTTGACTTTATATAATTATCTCCCGACGGTAATTAAGGGGATGGATAATTCACCTATCTATATAATATACAGGGTGTTAAAATAACGTTTAAAACGTTTCAGGGATGATAGAGGAGGTAAAAACGAACATCTGTTTTAAGTGACAAAACTTTAGCAGATGCGCCGCTTTGGCGCTAGACGGCCTGAAGGAATAGACGACTAAACTTGACTTCCGTTACAACATACAGTGGTTAGTTCTGTTTGTGCACGACCACCTTGTAGGGCCTTGTCTGTTGCCTAACAGTCTCCATGGTGATAATTATTTTGTTTTTCTAAGCGACGTCCTACCAAAACTTTTAGAAAATATCCCATTGAACATCAGAGAACGAATATAGTTTCAGCATGACGGTGCCACTCCACACTTTGATCGTCATATCAGGAACCACCTAAATGCTACATTCCACGATCGCTGGATTGGCAGGGGTGGGCCGGTACCGTGGCCACCTCTATCACCGGACCTAACCCCACTGGATTTATTTTTGTGGGGAGACATGAAATGTTTTGTGTATGAGACACAGATCGATACGGCAAAAGACTTTGTTGCTTGCATTATTGAAGCTGCATATATTATTAGAGACAATGTTGGCCTTTTTGAGAGTTGCAGACACTCCATAGTACGAAGGTACCAGTTGTGCAATGCTTTCAATGAACGGCAGTTTGAACACCACATCTAACACGACAATTGGTCTTGTTCTTTATGGATTACGCTACCACTACCATATACAATAAACGGCGCATCTGCCAAAGTTTTGTCATTTACAAAAGATAGTTATTTTTACCTCCTCTATTACCCCGGAAAAGTTGTAAACGTTATTTTTAACACCCTGTATGTTTTCTCAATACCCACACGTATTATGTAATTTGTTTTGTGTGAAATGATAATACATAATGTATATATTTAACACAGGTCTTCATATTGCGTTTTCTCTTAATTTCCTAGAAATTATAAGAACTACTTCCAATAGCTGGATTGTTGAGGCTTCCGAGGGCCAAAGGCCTACGCAGAAAACAACGTATAACTGAAATATGACGGACACAATAACAGATAAGTGGAAATGTTTTTGGAGCGTAAGTAAGAAGGATTCCTACGCCTTCATCTTACAGTTACGTCCGATGTAGCTGACGTGTACATATCGGAGCCAACGAGGAGGAAAGAATCTTACAGGTCACCGCATTGGCAATATATAACTGGAAGTAGTTCTCAGAGTTGGTTTGGAGCCGACAACATATATAAACAAAATTTATTTTTAATTTTACCACCCTAGTTTGTATTAATGTCGTGTATTCAAACTTGAAATGCAGAAAGAAAGTTCTTCATTTTGTCACTTTATTTCGTTATTGCTAAATTTTAATTATTTATTTAATGTTCATGTTCACAAACAAGGCTATTCAGAGGCGGTAAGAGGAGTTGCTGAAGAAATAGCTGAATGAGAATATCAAATAAAATCAAAGGAGACTAATATAAGAAAATTTGTTCCGCAGTCACTTTTCTGCTAAAATCCTTGAAGAATCCACATATTTATTAGCAATTTAATTCCTGTTCATGTAGTGAGCATGATGTAAGGTCATCGTTTAAAGCAATCCATGCAGGTATACGATGAAAGGAACAGAAACTTACTTACCCAGTTACGCCCCCTTTCCTCACATACATACAGTTTTAGAAACACATTCAAATTATCTACGCATGATCCTATATATACTGGATTTTATATGCTAATAATATTCCTAATATTTGATTTATAGCTGAGAATATCTAATGAGTGATTATTTTGGTATTACAGTGAGTTTTGTGTGAATTTACGAATAAAATATAATCAGAATTTTCTTAGAGTCCTACAATAACAGTATAAAATCAGTTACACTGAAGAAAAACAAGCATAATAAATAAGAAAGAGCAGGTAGAAAGAAAATCAAATTAAAGTTTTAAAAAGTTGGGAATGATAATAAAAAATTATGTAGAAAAGAAAGGTATAATTAGGAATTAGCTTCAATTAATGGACATTATACGAAAATTCAATGGAAATTTAAAGAAAACGTCAACTCTAAAGGCCCATTCACAATGAAAATTAAACATAACCGTAACATAAACACAGAAGTTTGCGCCCAGGCTACCAATTGGGATCATTCACAATGATTCACATAATCATTGACATAAACATTATCGTAAGACGTTAACATGAAAGTTTGCAAACTCCAAACTTTCATGCTTATGCTTACGTGATTTGCAAACAGAACACAATCGTTGAGCGCTGAAGTATACGACAGAATATGAGGAAATGGCGTCGTTGTTATGTTTCCATGGTTACCAAGTATGTTTGCGGTTATGTTTATGTTCCCATCGTGAATGATGGTATGACTTCTTGATTTTACCGTAATGTTTATATTCTTAAGTTAACGCTTACGTTATGTTTAATTTTCATTGTGAATGAGCATTAAAACTCTAAACAAAATGGGGTATAGAATACAGGAAGTCCAAGAAATCATTGAACTGAACAATTTTACACTTATAGCAGTAATAATTTCTGAACGAAATAAATGTGATTATATTACTATGACAATGATTGTGGTGGTGGAAATATTTGAAAGGTAATTATCTCAATGAATCCAATTGAATCAACATTTATTATCATTTATATACCGTATTATTATCATGGTTGAAAGTAATTTCTTAAGGAGACTTATGGCAAATAAAAGATAATATACGATACCTTAACAGTACGTGCGGAAAGGGGAAACCTCTCTTTCATTGTCGCTAATTGAAAATCATATTGTTATGTTATTGAAAGGCTAGGGACGAACTCTAGCGCCACCTTTACCTGGGGAAACTTTTACGCACACGCATTTCCAAGCAACACCAGCTGACTACACTAAGGTTCGCTGGCTATCTATACTTCATTCCATAATGTCTGACAGGAGAAGTAAACATTGCCGGCAGAGGAGGAGAGAAGTATAGAATAATTGCTATTTCACCAATAGCAGAGGTCTCATTCCACGCTTGTCTTGAAGTAGGGCAGTCTGAAGCGTTCTACCCTCTCCCAACTTCAAGACAAGCATGGAATGAGACCTTGTCATTGGTTGAATAACAATTATATTTCTCTCCTTCTCCTGTCAGATATTATGTAACGAGGTATAGTTTCGAGCAGGCAATCCAATCGTCCTTAAACCAGCCTCGTTCTTGCCTCGCCAGCAGGCGACCGGGGAATAATGATGCAATACAGATCGGACGAAATGATGTTGATGCCCCGAAAGAAAAAAACAACTACGAGCTTCTCTGCCAGAGGTGTCACTATGGATTTTCGAATAAAAAATCCAAGACTTCCCCGGAGCCGAACCCCAATCGCCTGAATGAGAGGCTGAAGATCTAAACTTTTGAGCCACTGCAGGGATTAGATTGAACACAATTCCCCTGAATTTGTGCGTGAGAAGAGGAGTAATCGTTTCAACTAATAATAATAATAATAATAATAATAATAATAATAATAGTAATAATTTATTGCCAGAACAAAGATACATATTGATATTTTTATATAAGAACTCTCTAGCACCCCCCAAAAAAGTAAGTTACATACTCGTGCTCAGGGGGCATTCCACATAAGTTAATGTTAAGATGTTTTATTGAATAACAGAGTAAAAAGTAATAGAATAAAAAAGAAGAAGAAACATATATCACACTAATTTAATTTTAAATTTTCTCTCTTAACAGCAATTTTAATAGATTTTTTAAAATAAAGACCATTAGCAAATTGTATGTTTGGGAATTTATATATTATCATGTTATAAAGCCTTGGACCGAAGTTGCTACTGTGATTATATGCTACAGTTGTAGTACATTTAGGAACTGTCAAGCATTTGTTGTCTGATCTTTTGGTTTTATATTTATGTGAATATAAATTAAATATGTTTCGGTTTTTAAGTACGAAATTTAGCAATACATTGTTATAAATTTGATGGAAGTTAAATACTTTAAATTCTGAATACAGCAGCTCTGAAGGATAATCAAGAGGTTTATTAAGGCATATTTGTATTATTCTTTTCTGTAGCAGAGTTATTGGCATGAGGTAGGTACTATAAGCATTACCCCATTATAAGTACTACCCCATAACTGCAGTATTTGTTTAATTCTGCGGTTATGAGATCATTGTGAATATGGAAACCGATGATTATTTGAAAGAATGCTATCCCGCAAAAAAACATTTCAAGCAAAATTACGTAAAGCTGTAGTGTTTATTATTTATTTTGTACAATTTGTAACGAAAGAGTGGCAGCAATTTCACATTCCTCTCTTTGTTATTTTTTTATCACAGAACGTAACGAACAATCTAGTCGGTAGAAAAATTCAGCAAATGCAGGCAAGCGGAAAAAAATAAACAGAATGGTTTTGATTAAAACGAGGCCACTGCGAAAGTGTTTGCTGAGCTCATTTCAGCGACAGCCAATTTCTTTCCAACGCTGTGAACTGAATTGATGTGAACCTAGCCTATGGTTTAGTTATGTCACACAACATGAACATTGCGCGTGCGTTATATAATCAATGCAGCACTCGGCTTTTGTTATATTTGCAAGTGACCAAGTTCACAAACTCGGTACCCGCTAGGTATGCGTTTCTATTGCCTCAGTAACACAACTCCAGCCTGATTGGTACCATAAATATTTGCTAGTTAAGCAAGTGTATTCTGTTTTACTAAACAAACTCTATCACAACATGTCGTTGCAGTATTCATTCACGTGACAGGTTATAATTTAATGTAACTTACTAAACATCTCATTAAAATTCAGAACTCAGGTCACATTTACGTTTAGATTAGATTTGAGGTAAGAGACAAACCTGCATATACCTATGCATGTTGGCTTTCATACATTCCTGAATGTCTTCCCTTCCTAAGTT
The DNA here is from genome assembly GCF_040183065.1 of Periplaneta americana. NCBI lineage: Eukaryota > Metazoa > Arthropoda > Insecta > Blattodea > Blattidae > Periplaneta > Periplaneta americana. Next base: position 78,645,578 of record NC_091132.1, on the reverse strand, counting down.
CCGCTAATTTCACAAGTTTTAACGTCTTAGTTGAGGTCTTGAGAACTTTTGCATCTTTACTAGGAAATCATTTCTTCAGACGAACAAGGAGGAATTTGTAAAACGTATTATGTGTCTTTCACGTTTTAAATTTTATGTTACCTTGTCAACATGTTTCGGCTTGCTATTGGCCATCATCAGAAATGATTGTTGCGGTCCTGGCACCTTTTGTTTTGTCCTGTGGGGATGTGTTTTTGTAGTGTAATGTGGAGTCAAAGAGTGTGTGTTCTGAAATTGAGTTGTGTTGAGAATTTCACTTGGATGTGTTTTTGTGTGTTTGTATACTTCATATTGTTCTAGTGTGTTTAGTTTCTGGCTTTTTGGTTGGATGTGTAGAATTTCCATGTCTGTGTTGATGTCTCTGTATGTGTGGTTAGCATTTGTGATGTGTTCTGCATATGTGGAAGTGTTTTGTAATTTTGTTATGGCTGTGATGTGTTCTTTGTTCAAGATGTATAAGAAGGAATTGTTTTAAATCTGTCACTTTACGACTACCGGCATGTATCAGCTGCAAGATTATCCATAATCGGAGTAATTGCTATCTCGACATGGTACTTGGCGAGATAAATTCCTAGAATTCGTGACACTAGTCTCACAGTTTGGGAAAACTTCACAAAAAACAATCAGTTCAAGCTAGATTCGAACCAACGTTCGAACACTACCTTGAACCAATACTATCACCTGGGCTACAACGTTGACCAAGATTCATTTCCGATGCTTTTAAGTCTAATATACTACTATTTTAGAGAGTGAGATAAGGAGATTCTCTGATAGGAAAGTTATTAATTTGGCGACAGATTAAATAACCTCCTTCACCAGACCAAGAAGAAATTATGGAAGGGAACAGAAATATCAATGGTAACGACCTTGTGTTAGTTATTACTATAAGACAGGGATATAGAACTGGCGAGAGAGAGGTGGAAAGCATGGGGAAAGCGTTGGTTCCCCGTCCACAGTCCACTGGCGTTCAATAACGCATCTGTAGCCTGTACGCAATCACATAAGACAGATACTGAATACAAATCCCCTCCCCTACTAAGTCAATGATGAGGGGTTGGAAGGAAGAGGTGAGTGACGTATCAGATGAGTGACACAACGCCACAATTGTCGCCCAGTTCTGCAAGCCTGTTATAAGACAACATGAACAATCCTCAGAAGATTTTGACAATTCGTTATTTTTGATAGCTGAAACCTGAAAGTACTGTACTCCAACCAGGAGAAAATCTCAGGGGAATGAGACCAACGGGGTAATGCTATGAATGAATGTTGATGTCATAAGATATCATAAGGTCACACTCGTGGATACACGCATCTCCATTGGCTAACTCTCAAAGCACAAACGATCACACTGATACACACATACTTATACTACCCTAGTTACAAAATTAGATCACGGTTAATCTCCTGTTCTTTTAATCCCCCCATAGAGGAAATAACATATGCAGGAGAGCGCATGTTTTTTAAACTGACGTTATAATGGTAATATTATCTATCTACTTCGCTCCAATAGATGACGCAATATTAAGCACATTCCTTTCACGGTTACTCTCCTGGTTGGAGAACAGTATTATGAGGTACAAAAAGAAGAAGAAAAGGAAAATGTAGAGCTTATTAGGTGAAAGAAGTGGAACACAAGGAGAATAAGGGAACACAAGGAGAAGATGGGGAACACAGGGAGAACAAGTAACACACAAAAGTAGATAAGGAGAACAAAGGGAACACAAGGAGAAGAAAGACATTACATGCGAACAAGAGCAACGCAAGGAGAAGAATAAGAAGAAGAAGACAAAAGGAACAAGAGGAAAACAAGGGAAAAAAGGCGAACAGGGAATATAAGGAGAACAATGGCAATACAAGGAGAATAAGTGGAACATAGGGAGAACAGGGGAAACAAAAGGAGAACAAAAGGAACACAAGGGGAACAAGTGGAAAAAGACGGAGAATAAAAATAACACAAGCAGACTACAGAGAATACAAGCAGAATAAGTGTGTACACTTCTCCTGGATCGAGCGTGGGAAGCTTTTGTGTTTCGTAATATGGACAGATAACACAGGCTGAAGGGACATCAAGGTTAGATAATTAGTATACAGCTGACTGCCATTCAGTGCAGTTTAGTTTAATTTGTTGCAAATACAGCGTAAATATTCATTTGTGAGACATATAAAGTAATCGTGTGAAAATTGTGTTCAATTTCCAGGGTCGACAGTTACAGTACTTGTTATAAAAAAAAAAGTCAGTAAATTTTTCATGTAATGTAACGTATAAATTGTGAGATTTTATTGTCCATATATGACACGCTGAATTATCGCTAAGCGGGCTATTACTTGGCCATGACATTTTTTTAACGGCGCCATAGGCTACTGAACGAAATCTGTTTCTTGTTATTATTTATAGTATGTCATCATTTCGGATATCAATCCTGATTTTGTGTTGAATGTGATACTATAATATACAAGTAATAGTAGTAAATATTTACTGATGAAATGCATACTTATTTAATCACTAGCCTATAATTTCAAGGTACGCAAAGTCATTCAGGTATGATAGTTATTAGGACTCCATCAGGCTGTAGTTTAAATCAAAATATGATATCCTATATTTGAATCTCTATGCGCATTTACAAAATTTTGATTAGAGCCCAAGGAATAAATCATTTACAAAAATTTAAACTCCTTGGTTAGCAGTTGAAATTGAAATAAGTGCTAACACTATTTCCTATTTTGTAAATAAAAGTCTACCTGGTGATATTCATGGAGAAGATACTTAAATATCCCGAATGATATCTATGTTATATAGATCCTCGTGTCATGAAATCGCAAGTCCTTCTCTTAACCGTTACGATGACGGAGTTCTTAGTCCACTCTTGACCGGAAGCTTTGAGTGCCTCTCGCATCAGCGCGCCCGAGCAAAGCTCCTCAGCACTTCATTGCGGAAGCTCCGAGCTTTCTCCACGGCTGCAAAGTCCATTTAATGTACAGCGAATTTCCGCATTCTTATAGCGTACAGGGTGTATAAAATAAAGTACATTATACATACATTTTTGTCATTCTGAGGAACAAAATGACAATGAATAATCAAATATTGGACCGCTTGAACATTCATATTCTGTGAGTAATCTTAAACTAATATAAGGCATCGACTAGAATGGAAAGAATAAATGAATTAGCTAGAATTGAGTAAAAAAATAATAATTACACAAATATGTTTATACGCTTGCTTTTGTGTTATACATGTAGAAGAATTATGCATGGAAGAAAGTATCAAGTGTTGCAGTATGGAGAAATTGGAGGAAAGCCAGCATCTCTTAATAATGAACAAATACACTGAAACTAAAATACCGGAGAGAATTGCTAAAATAAAAAAATAAAAAGGAGGAATTATTAAACGAAAGTAAAGTTACTGAGTTAACAAGTAAATTCAATTTTGGCAGTTATGCATTTTCTAGACTCACCGATAACATTTTTAACTTGGTTAGAAACTACTTAGCTATATTTTTATTTCTAAATTTAATAGTTTTGAAGGTACGACAAAAGAATACTATGAAATAAAATGAAGAAACGAAGGCTTACCAACGAGAGAGAGCTCATACGAACTATATAAGTATTTCTGTAGCGAAAGAGGAATGGAAGATACTAGAATAAGGGAAGATTTATATATGATAGCTGCACATTGCAGATTGAAACGTGAAGTACAACTTAGGCAACTGAACAAATATTAATTGTAAGAACATACTAAAATGAGTTGAGTCTTGCACAAAACTAGACGCAAGTGCTGCAAGATAAAACAAAAAACATTTTATATTAATATTTAAATTGTATTAATTATATTAAAAATGGTATATCTATGTGTAAAATTATAAAGTGTGTAATGTAAGGTTTTAAATGATTATATATATGTACTTTTTCTGTGAACTATAATGCAATAAATATCATATCATAAGGCACTGGGACTTACTGGTCGTGTGATGATAAAAGCACTCAACTATTCAGATCAAACACAACATTTGAAAATATAATATAGTCAAGATGCGAGGAGATTATCTCAATGTTTCTGATGGATATACGACTGCATTCAATAAGTAATTTTCACATAGCTACCATTCATGGCCTACTTCTCCATGTAAGAGCCTTCGATGATGAGGCATTTATCCCATTTGTGTACCAACTTTAAAATTCCATTTTCAAAGAACATAATATGACTCTGGCCGTATAAAATACGCCGCACCTCTGTTTTGTCCTGCTCATTGTTCTGGAAATGGCGACCTTCTATCTCTTTCGTCAATGCTGTGGACAGTTGGAAGTCACTAGGTGCCAAAATCAGAGCTGTAAGGCGGTTGATCAAGGCACTCCCAGCATAATTGTGCAATTTGACGTTGGGTTTTGTTTGCAGTATGCGGTGTAGCCTTGTTATTAAAGAGAAGGTGTATTACTTCAGATAAATAAATCGATAGTTTGTGTGAATTTTCAAATAGACAAGACTCTTGTAGAAAGACAGAATGAAAATATTTATTGCATTATTTTAATTTACTAACATGTTTCAAGAAATTACAAGAAGAACGAAATAATGGATAATATAAGCAAAGACAATAGACGGGGTAGAGTGTAAGGAGTGAAACAGTATTAAATTACTTATTAAAGGGAGGACCGCATAACTAAATATAAATTACAAATGTATACTGAGTGAATAAAATTTGAACTAAAAAGGAAAGAGGTATCAATTCTATTTACTATTTTGCAAATACAATGTCTACAAGAAGATGATATTCACGAAGAAGGTACTAAAAAGTCTTAAATGATCCTAGTGGCATACAGATTCTCGAAGAACAGAAGAGCCATAACAGTATTCCCTCCGTTCCAAAACATGGTATAGTAACAAACAAAACAAGTTTTATTTTATTGCGAATACGTGCACTAAATGCAGCTGTGAATGTTTCTAGTCTTCTGTAGTGCATCAAACTATAATATTTAAGTAGTTCATTATGAACAGAAATCAAATGAACATCTGCTGTGGTGTTCCTGTTGCAGAAAATGTAACACCAACCCAGTTGATTTTGAATAGAACATCTAAGGCACAACAGTTGTATAAAAACGGGTTGTAATTTATTGCAGTTTTTATGTTAATTAGCTTCTCTCAAAACGATGTTTGTTTTTTTTTCTTTTATTAATTTGACGTCACACAGGATGAAATGTACTTTATGTGTTCGTTTTTCTTATGTTAATTTATCAAACAAATAAATATCTAGAAAATGTATTAAATTTACATTATATTACTGAGTACAAATGTATACCATATTTTGTAACGGAATAAATTGTACCTTTCTAAACCATATTTTGGAACAAAGGGATATATGACAAAATTATTATTGAACAAGTCAGGTCTTTTAAGTAATTCGACTGTTTTATAGCAAATGAGAGGAAACAGAAAATAGAAAAAAAAGTATCCAAAAGTATAAGTATGTTCATGAAGTCTTAAGTAGAAACTTCAACAAAAATTTAGAAAGGTACTTTTGTTAAGATTTTATAATGTAGTAAGTAAATCAGCACCATTTCAAAATGGAAATTAATGTTCGGTTTTAAACAAAAGTAATGAACGACGAATTGAGGATACTAAAATGAGACAATTGACAAGAGTGACCAAAAGAAACGGGATTGGAAGTGACAACATCTGCCATCAATAAACTGGGGGTGAAAGACATTATTGCAGACATAGACACATGTAGACCTAGAATGAAATGGAAGAACCACGTAGGCCTATATAGAATGAAAAAGATAGACTATCAAGAATCACACTTAAGCATTACTTAAAAAGAAGGGGGTAGATGTTATGAAAGACGAACATAAAAGAAAGACGTAAGGAAATAAATTGGAGAGAATGAAAACAGGACGTAATAATGAAATCAAAGGATAGGGAAGAAATAACATAACATAACAGCGAAAAAAGAAGAAAAAGGAAACAGAAACTAGAATAAAATCTAATAAAATTAAAGAACTATAAAACAAGACAGGAAAAATAAATATAAAATAAAACGTAACAAGGTCAAATGATGTCGAAGAATGAAATAGAAATAACAACAAAGTACAAAAGAATCGAATGTGCTTCGTTTAAAATTGTTTCTCGCTTTAAAATTTTAAATGCCGGTGCACGTTCTACTTCTCTTTGTGTGTGTGACAGCTATCGTACAAAGCATAGCTCTGATTTATTGTAACTCTATCCTCTTTTCAGCTTCTAGCTCAAATTTCGTTCATTTGACGACTCAACAAACGTAACTTTTATTTCAGGATAGTTCAATACTTGTGGTTGTTATAATAAATACTGCGTTTTATGAGACATGATCAAATGACATCCGTTAGAGACGATTTATAAATTGATTGGTCGATATAAAGTATGTTAGATATAGAAAGATTAATTTCCATGGATATAAGTAGACAGTAGATTTTCCTTAGAATAAGTCTAAACAGATATTGGCATAAATTTTCCGTTGTGGAAGGAAGTGTCAGTAAGGAAATATTTTAACTCATTCCTGAACTATTTCTACGCTGTAACTTTTAAATAATTATCTTTGCCCCTTTAGAAACGCTTCAAGCGTCCGGCCAAATTAAAACACAAAATGACAAATCGGGGCTATTAGGTGGATGGCGCAGGTGCTAAGAATTAAATCATCTCTTGCTGTTTACTTTTGGACGGATGTGGAATAACACTTACTTACTTACAAATGGCTTTTAAGGAACCCGGAGGTTCTTTGCCGCCCTCACATAAGAAGCCCGCCATCGGTCCCTATCCTGTGCAAGATCAATCCAGTCTCTATCATCATATCCCACCTCCTTCAAATCCATATTAATATTATCCTCCCATCTACGTCTCGGCCTCCCCAAAGGTTTTTTCCCCTCCGGTCTCCCAACTAATACTCTACATGCATTTCTGGATTCGCCCATACGTGCTACATGCCTTGTCCATCTCAAACGTCTGATCTACTTTAATAGGTGTTTGATATATATATATATATATATATATATATATACTTCTTGTGTAGGCCTATATAAAAACTCTTCTCGACTGGTGTACGCAAGAAAACTATCATGCCATATAGCATTTGATCATACTACAAGGACAGCAGACCACGTGACGCGGGGCGAACGGGTTTCATTTGACCATGATTCTCAATAATTTCCATCACGCCTCTCTTCAGCATTGACTGAGGCTAAATGAAATATGCGTACTCATATTTCCATGTTATATAGATTTCAGAAATCATTTACAGTGTTTTATTGAGACTGGAATGTGAATGATGGATTACAGATCGTAAAAGGAGAATATTTCCAATAATAAATGTGAATGTATCAGTATTATGTGAATTTTATTACACTCGAAATCACCGCTACTAAAACTTAACAATGATACTGAAACGTGTAATTACATTCCTACGTTTCATTTTTTATTGGTCTGACTGGGTTTCGAATTGCTCATTTATACGAATTTCCATTGGCTATGTCTGTACCGAAATGAAGACATAACTTTTCAGTAATACATAAATTCTTCTTCTAGTTCGCTTAATGTAGAAGAGAAATTAATTGTTTTACTGAAGTCAATTTTTATTTAATTATTAATTTATAATTAAATTCTTCATTCATTTATTTCATAGTTTCTTTTGACTTGAAATATTTAGTAAGGTATGAAATCCATGCTACGTGCTGTGACCTATTTTAAATTTCTGACGGAAAACGCTGCTTACTTATGGAACATTCATTTGTTTCTAATTATGAAGGGTGCAAATTAAAATCCTTCATCATTGTAAATTAGTAGAAAGTATTTTAAGAAAAAATAAAAATAAATAGGGGAACCTCGGTTCCCTAGTTACCGTTGGGTAACGTCATGTAACGGATTTGTATATTAAATATTATGTTTTAATGTCATTAAACATTGCAGTATATTCGCTCATATACTAGGCACGCTTCCTACGCATTGGCATGATAACTTATCTGTAGATGATGCTACAAAGCACTATGTAAGAGCCTTTTCCATTTATATGACGAACCCAAATAAACATAAAAGAAATAAAAGAAAGCTTAAAATTAAAAAAAATATATATAGAATTAACAAACATCTCAGCATTAGCCCATCACCATCATTTTTTTTTTTTTTAGATTTCGAGATATCGATTGTTTCTCATAGAATTTTCCTTGCCGAATTCGATTCTGGAACTGTTTAAGTTAAAAAAAAGGACAGAAGACAGCGAAAATAGCACTTAATTGTGCGCTTTAGAATCAAAATGTAGACAACTCCACTGTGGTTTGGTTTCAAATTAGGACAATTCCTTCAGCAGCCAATGAAAAGCCCACATTCGTACCTCCTTTCTCCATCACGCATCGCGAATCCTACATGGCTGATTGTTTATATAATCGGCTTGTTAATGAATAAGACATACTATTTTACGTAATTTCCTTTGTAAAATTATGTTACATCGTTATTTCAATAAGAATATGGAAGTTCATGTCAAAGAAGTTCCTCAAAAGGAAGCTAAGAAGCTTCGTTTGGTTTCAAAAACAGACATCCCCATTTTAAATATGGCTTCATTTGGTTTCAAAAACAGACAACTCTATGACTTAGTTTCAGAGACGGAGACCTTTTTTTAAACTTAAATTGCGACCTGAATATTAATTTTAATCGTATTTTGATACTGAAAAAAATCGTTTTTCATGACCCATTAGGATGTTTAAAAAAATCTACGTATAACGGTGACATTGGTTTCCAAGGATCTAGCTTTCGTCTCTCCTGTAAAAAAAAAAAAAAAGCAAAAGTGGAGTTGTCCAAATTTGATACCAAGTTCCTCAATTCTCGTTAGTATTATCATGGATGCCATTATGTGATAACTATATACCTCATTACCTTATCACTAAACAACACAATTACCGGTATCTCATAATCAAATATGTCATTATAAAGAATGACCCATAAGTAATACCATTAATTTCAGAGAGTTATACTCTGAGATATTTGAAACAAAAATGTTTAACAAATAAATGAATAAATGATGATAAAAAGAACCTTCATTTGACTCTCTATTTATTATAAATCATTCAATACGAATCATAGAATAAATTAATAGACAGTCAAATGAAGTTTTTTTTATCATCATTTATTTGTTAGTATTGACATGTCGGTCCAATATGTTTTGTAAAAAAAAATGTTTAATATAATTTTGCTCATTTTCGCTTCCTTTTCGAGATAAAAATTGTTTTGTGTCAAATATTTCATAGCGTGTTTTGGGAAAGCCATTGATTTAATTCTCAATATGCTCAGTCAATTTAACAGAGTAATGTATTATGATAATAAATTACTGAAAGAATTTTGGCTTTGTCCTTTTTGATCTGAACAAATGTAACTTTTCATTCCGTAAATGAATTTCACAATGTCACATTTGTTCGGATCAAATGTCTACACATTTGAAGGACAAAACTAAAATTATTTTATTCATCTATTATCATAAGCTAATACACTGCTCTCTTACATTGATTGAACATATAGGAATTTAAATCAATGGCTTTCCCAAAATACGCTATGAAATGTTTCATATGAAACAATTTTTATCTCAAAAAGGAAGCAAAAACGAGCAAATTTGTATTAAACCTTTTTGTTTGAAATATCTCGAAGAATAAGACCCTATAATTAAGAAAATTACTTACGCCCCACTCAGTATATTCACCAATTATCTCATCCTTATCTCGTCACAAAATGTTTCGTCTTGCTTGTCACCACTAAATTTCTCATAATTATCTCATCGATAAATGCCTATTACCACAATAATTTCAAAAACAGGGTTCTGTAGCTGGTTCCATCTTTACTTAAGAATTACATGTAGTTAGATATTTAAAGTAGGAAGATTCTCTAGTTACAGTATGTAGTGAGTATGGAATAAAACATCCACTTGAGACGACACAGAACAAATTCAAGAGAAGGAACACTTTTCTATATCTATGATATTAAAGTAGAACTCGCTTCATCGTTGAAAACAGAATACGAAGCCGTTGCTAATGGCGTGATTGCCTCATGCCTTCTACGTCAGAATTATTAATTTTATAAATATGTCCATCTGCGTATTATGGTCATTAGTAGGGCTCGGATTTTTATGACGTCATATTTTTTCCTGGTCTCTTTTCACACACTTAAATTAAACACATTTCTAGCTTTTCTAAACACGACGACACGGTTTCATTGGTCATATAATTCATATTTTACCATATTTTAACATAAAGTCATATTTGACAAAAAGTGGTATAGAATCATATTTTCCGTTATATTATAAGTAATTATTTTAACAGTTCTCCAGATTTTGTTTGCGTTCGGTTCAGGGGGAACATCCAGCTTACCTGGTCCAAAAAATTGACCTTCCCCTCTCCCAAAATCTGAAGTATAGAATTTCCTCTTTTTGTCTGTGAGTTAAAGAAGTTTCTAAATACTCTGGATTAGTTTCCGAGTTATGGCCAGAAATATGTATTAGGAGATTCTAGACTGCAGTCTGTTGATAAGCTGTCGCTCGTTCTCTGAAAATTAAAAATTTTCCATTTCCATTTCCCTCAAAACCAAAAAAAAAAATATTACAGATATTTAAATGAAAATTTGCATTATTATTGTACATGTCATGACCTACGGTGTGAATTAATACCGTTGTCCTATTATTAATAGGAAAAATAAGAAAAAAAAATTGAGTGAAAACTTTAAGGAAAATTAAAAAAAAAAATAGAAATTACTACTTACACTGCAAATAATTTAATGATATTGATTCACGTTGTTGCCAAACCTTTTTCTGGAATAGGTCGGAAGAAGAAGATTCAAAATATTTTTTTAAAATTGTGGGAGCTATGAGGGAAATGGTGATCTGTTGCACAAAAAAGCTGCCAAAATTTCGAAAATTTAGGATACTCGTATATCAAAACAATTTTTTTAAATCCAAGTAGTGGTTCTATAAATAAAGATGTGAATAATAACCTAGCCACCGCACCGGTGTGGCTCACTCGGTCAAGGCGCTTGCCTGCCGACCTGAAGTTACGCTCGGGCGCGGCTTCTATCCCCGCTTGAGCTGATTACCTGGTTGGGTTTTTTCCGAGGTTTTCCCCAACCGTAAGGTGAATGCCAAGCAATCTAAGGCGAATCCTCGGCCTCATCTCGCCAAATACCATTTCGCTATCACCAATCTCATCGACGCTAAATAACCTAGTAGTTGATACATCGTCGTTAAATAACTACTAATATATAAAATAATAGTAATAATAATAATAATAATAATAATAATAATAATAATAATAATAATAATAATAATAATAATGGTTTATTTAACCTGGCAGAGTTAAGGCCATACGGCCTTCTCTAACAGTCAACTAGGAGTAAAACTGTGTTACAAAAAACATACAAATTTACAAAATACACTACAATTTTGCACACAAGACTGAAGAAGATGATGATAATAATAATAATAATAATAATAATAATAATAATAATAATAATAAAATACAAAGTAAAGTACAAAACATACAATGAACACAATATTTTCAGGTGCATACACTTAATTTGTTTTGCATCATATTTCCAAGTTTTTGTGTTATATTTTGGTTTTTAGGGCATAAGTGCATTCACATTTCCAGAGTTTTTAGATCATAGAAATCCAAGCCGTAGTCATTAGTTTATTATTATAATCAATTACTTGTCATACTTTTCTGTCATTTTGGTATTATCTCGGAAGCCGTTTCTAATTGAAGTCTTGTCCCTAATAGGGTTCTAAGTGCCACAATCGTCGAGTACAAGTTATTAGTGGAATAGGAATCTGTGATAGTTTCTCTATCATAAGGGAACATCTGTCGGTAGCTATAGCAACTACATCAGATTGAAAATCCAAAGCCGAAGTTAGTTCGTTGTGGAAGACGGATCTAACTCCAGTTAGGTTTTCTTATATTTCTCAAAATAATAGAATTGGAGCTTAGATCCCTATTCGGGGCAAGGCTTCAACTAGTATTTGGAAATAAGTAAACAAGACTCAAAATATGTTTAACCTTTCTTGTGTTTCCGGAAGGAAGAAACTTTACTATTTGCAAAAGCCAGGACAAAAAATATTTTTAGTACAATTTCACAAAAGAAAACATGAGCGGAAGAAATTCGGATGACGAATACAGTTTTAATAGAAGTGTTCGCGGTATTTACTTTTTGGCTTAATGACATTATGAAACCAATTCATGTTGCTTACTCTTTCCTCTCGGCTAAATGAAAAATAAAGCAAAATACATGTCGCAATGCTTGTTGCTAGGCAACAGGACATCGTCGCCATATATTATTTCTGTCTAAGGTTACGGCAAAGAACTGTGCTTCTAACAAAGCAATGGAAGATTAATAAGAAGGAGACAATAAACCACAAGAGGGTAAGAGCGTGGGGGTGTAGCAAGAAAGTTCATGAATGACGCAGAAGACCAAACATCTTCTTTCAGTCCCTCCCATATCTTGCTAGTATGAAAACATCATCGTCAGATTTTCCTATCTCTGATTAGTAAAGCTTGCCTTTGTTTGTTGCCATCATAAAGAGAAAGAGGATTTTAAAGTGAATTGAAAGGTTAGACTGTATATTTCACTACAAAATTAATATAAGATTAAGAGAGATATGATGTTCAACAAAATTGTAAGTTTGTAAACATTTTGTTAAAATGAATGAAACAAACGCACCCTTCATTGATGTAGAATTATCTCATAGTATAAGCCAAAGAAATTGTATTTGAAATATTTTAAGAAGTTTTACAACTGCAAGAGCCGTTCACAGATATTTTGTTGACAAACGAAAAATTATGGACTATGAAGAGAGTCCTAGTTCGGTCATTCCATACAAAATTTTAAGAATATGCCAGCGATGTCATAAATTCTTTTTGCGCTTTTAATATAATAATGTTATTATGAAAATAAATTAAACTGCCAACTATGACTGCTGTATCATTAATATTTTAGTCATACGGATGACTGAAAAATGGGTGGCAGTTACATGTTATCCATCATTTAAAATGTTCTAGACACCCTGTATGAAGTGTCATCGAAACTAAACAGACGCCATTGTAAACTTGAATAACCGTATTTTAATACCTTAAAGACTAATCCGAATAATATTAATGGATGCTCATAAAAACGCCTCATTGAAAAAAATAAATAGTTTTATATTCGAATGCACCAATTTAAATTCATGCGAATTTCATTCGTATTAAAGAAAATCTTATTCCTAATCCATCTCTCATGTTTTATGACATAATATCAAAAAAACTATGAATAATTAAATTCATAAAATTATTAACCTTTGTTCCGATGGTCGAAAATCGCTTGCTGTGTGGCAATCGCAGCGTTCGCGAGACTTCGTAACGATGAGTAATCTCAAACGACCGTGTCCCTGACCTTGATCGCGCAACATTCTGTACGACGGGAGAGCCTACCTGCTGAGCTCCTTTGTTCCAGTGAGTTACTTTTATTAAAAACTGGCATGATATTTAAGTCTGCATTCTGAAATTTTCACAGTGGAATCAATTTACTCTAAAAAATTAAACACATGTTTTTTTCGTCTGTAAAAATGAAGTGCATTTTGTGTTTTATATTTTTTAAATTATTTTATGGTAGGTAACTATTTGAAAAATTATATATTATTTTCATTTTAAGGGCATTTATAAACAAGGCTCTGCTTTTTCGAATTGCATTGAAATGATTTTTCCATCTTCCTTTAGATAGTAAGAAAACTTCAATGAATGAAACCGTGTACTTTGTTAAACTAATATTTTAAATGCTGATTGCTGCCATAGTAAGAAGTATATAAATATAATATTGCGTGAAATTCATATTTAGAACATACAAAATAACCTACTACAATATTTTTAACTTTTGAGACATCATGGTTCAAAAACATACTTTTTTGCATGGAATGACCCAGTTTACTTTTATAATATAATTCCAAAATATTAGTATCTGAATTCTATGGCATACAGAAAGGTGAATATTTATCTTCGTCCCTTGTGTTTTGTTTTTCTTATATTGCTGAGGCGTTTGCCTGCTGATCCGGAGTTGGGTTCGATTCCCGTTTGGGCTGATTACCTGGTTGTTTTTTTTCGAGGTTTTCACCAACTGTAGGGCAAATGTCAGGTAATCTAAGGTAAATACTTGGCCTCATCTCGCCAAATACAATATCGCCATCAATTCCATCGACGCTATATAACCTCGTAGTTGATACAGCGTCGTTAAATAACCAAGTAAAAATATTGTTTTAACAGCATGACACGACTATAAATAACCTACGAGTTTAGTAACTTATAGATAAAAATGGCACAGACTTGGTAGCCGTGTCTCAACTCAAGGGATTTGTTTATGTTTGTCACGCATAATGGATAGAAAAAAATTAACAAACTTTCCAGCTCTCTGAGGCTCTATCCTGAGGATGGATTCAGTAAGTGGTTCGAAATGTTGTCAAAATTAAATATCAACTAACTGTTATCAACACAAAATCTTTATTACAATCCATTCACAGTGAAATATCGTGTGGGAGTGAAAACTATATTCTTTGTAATGGAATTTAACGTACATCTTTCTTCAAAATTGTTTCGATTGCGGTCTTAAATTCTACATTACGAAAAGCTGTCCATATAAGACTTCAATTGTCTAGAATTATCTACAACAGCCAATAAATCAGTTCTGACAGCAGAAGAATAGGAGAGAAAGAAGGAAAAGAACAATATAATTAATGTAATAGGAAAAGAACGTTACAAAGACAATTTTTCTTCAAGCAACTTTGTTCTGAACAAGCGTTATAGATTTTTCAAGAAATTAAACCCATATATCTAATGTGAATAGACATCTACAAGCGCACATCTGTTTGGTATTTTACAATTTATTATAACACACAGTATATCTATAATTTACGTATAAGTCACTTAAACATGTGATGATGCACTAGAAGGAATTTATTAATGTAGGAGTAGGTATATTGCCTTAAAGAAGAAAATAAGAAAAATTAATTTCTTTATATTTATTCTAAATTTTTATGTCTCTGGGCATAAATTTTCCATTGATTTATTTTCTGAGAATAAAAATGTGTAGTAAAAATTCCTTTGTAAAGAGGATCGAATTTATAAAGAAAGATAACATCAATTTGTTGGTCATTTTTGCCAAAGGCATAGTTACAATTTACTTCTGAATTGGAGGTATCTTTTGACAAGAGTGATTGTTTGTTATTATTCAGAAAGGCACGATACGAGGAGTATGTATTATAGATTCCGTTAATTCTGATGAATATGATAATGATGATAAAGATCAATATGTAAAGATGGCGTACAAGATTAAGAAGGATGTATCCTTCTGTCCCTATCAAAAGAAATTTATCCTCAGACATTGTATTGTATGCAGACGACGCAATATTTTCAGAAAATTCTGAAGATGTTTTACAGAAATCAGTAATATACGAATTACAAAAAATATGTGAGGATTATAACACGCAATTATCTATCGCATTTGAATGTAAACCACAGTTTTGTAGTAAAATATGTATGCATGTTAAACCTGTTGAGCACTTATCGGATTGAACTTCGGCGTAGCTCAGTGGTTAGAGCACTTGGTACGTAGAACGAAGGACCCGGGTTGGATCCCCAGCGCCGGAGCGAGTTTTTCTCCTCTAATAATCATTGTTACCATACAGATATATTCTGTAGGACCAAAAATTAATCTTTACGTAGAGTAAAACAGTGTTAACTTTTAGGGAAAAATTATTTTTTTTTAAGAAAGTATTAATTTGGGACTAATATGGTATTGGAAGTTTTGTTGTACTTTACCCAAAGAATAAACCGTTAAAATCTGCACAGTTATATTACTTCCATTCTCTATATCGTCGTTGTTCCTGCAATAATTCCTATGTGCACAATATAAAATTTTTCAGTAGGAAGAAAAAACACATTTATTCATCCTATGGCAGCCGTACATAGGAGACTGTTAATTCTTACATTTTGGAAACAATGAAATATAATTACATATAGGAGATTTTATTATTTCCTGTATCACTATTTAAGTTATTTAATAGATCAAAAATCTGAAAATCGATAAATATGTCACATAGGAGTTATTGCAGGAACAACGACGATATACAAATTCCCCTACTCACAGGTCGCTCGCGCTAGTCATTTGTCGACGAAATACTAGGCGGGAAACAAACAGCAGGTTTCGGGATCGTAAACTATTCGATGACGGTGTATAAAAACCATATAAATTCACTTAATAAGTTCGCTCCTATCTTTTCAAAACGCCCTCTATCACGGTCCGGACAAAATTAGCACCTCTTGAGTAAAATGTGGGACAAATTTCGAAGTTCAGCCGATGTAAATTTAGCTATCGTAGCTCGAATTTAGCGACGATAAAATTGGTGATAGCCAGATGGTATTTCGCGAGATGAGGCCGAGGATTCGCCATGCACTACCTGACATTCGCTTTACGGTTTGTAAAAACCTAGGGAAAACCAACCACGTAACCAGCCCAAGCGAAAATAGGACACACACTGAAACACAACTCCGAATCAGAAGGCAAGCATCTCTGCCAACTAAGCTACGCCGGTGGCTAATAATAATAATAATAATAATAATAATAATAATAATAATAATAATAATAATAATAATAGTAATAATAGTAATAATAATAATATAGTAAAACTTATTGTATTATTAGGAGTACAAGTAAGAAAGGGTTTTTGTATCACAGACAGTAACTAGCAATTAACTGATATACTATAGTATAATTATAATAATATTCGGTAAATACTGTTATTTAACCACGTGTAGGCCTATGTAAATAATGCCAAGTTTGTGTTAATTTTATATAATTTTTTTACGTATGTATTTTACGGCTGTTTTGCCTCTATGTGAAAATACAACTGAATAACATTATTTTTAAATACATATTACATCTCCTCATGTGGATTATAATAAATTCTTCCAAGTAGGTTATGTGCCGGTATATATGCAGACATTCATTACGCATGGGAATGAAGTCATTAAACTACTAAGTAATTTCACAATTTTGGACATCTGGCCGACATCTACGGCTGACCACTAGGATCCAGAATTCAAAGCAGAGGTTAACTTAAAAATAAAGTACAATATGATTTTCGGAGAGGATACAGAACAATGATGAATTTAAAAATAAAGTACAATTTGATTTCGGAGAAACATGAGATGAAAGTACAATGAAGAATAATGAAATGAAGTAGATTATTAGATTATTTTATGATGCTTTATCAACATCTAATGTTATTTAGCGTTTGAATGATATGAAGATAATAATGCCGATGAAATGAGTCCGGGGTCCAACATCGAAAGTTACCCAACATTTGCCCATATTGGGTTGAGGGAAAACGTCGGAAAAAACGTCAACGAGGTAACTTGCCCCGACCAGGAATCGAACCCGGGCCACCTGGTTTTGCGGCCAGGCGCGCTAACCGTTACTCCACAGGTATGGACGATGAAATGAAATAAAAAATATATAACTTAAATTAAGTTCCCCTAGCGCCAAAAAAAAGTCCTTTGACTTTCCATGTATTAATATTCATTTTTTATCTCTCACTGAAGTGAGGAATACATGGATTGTAAAAAGACTTATTGGCTTGTTGATCATCCTTCTCAAAACGGACAGTGGGATCAAGAATGAGGCTTCTTTGATTCCGGCGATCGATGGCTATAATGTCTGCTCTTCTGGTTGACCCATTCTCAGCCAAGCAGTGCACTTCTTCGTAAACCTCCCACTTTGCCTTCCGAAGAGTGGTTGCGATGGAGCTTCTCACTTTATAGTGGCGATTGTTCCTCTGTAGTTCTTCTTTAGGGCAATAACCCAAAACATGCCAAAGGGTTTCCACTTCGCTGCATCCTGGATGACGATAGTTGTACAGGATATGACGTAAGCATTTCCATGGCAACCGAAGTCTTATTTTGACTTCACGAAATCATCTCATTTTCTCTATCAGTATAGGTGGAATATAGACTTCGTGCGTAAAAAATGTATAACCCCTTATAAATGTATCTTCCTCGGATTCAGAAGTTAATGTGATTTTATTGTGAAGTTTATAGTGCCACTAACATCATACTTTTCATTACACTCATGTAACTGAATATGGAATTCATTTCCTGATAGTATAATACAACTTACGAATGTTATCACTATAATGAGTCATGTATTTAGAATTCATTACCGTCAATACTGTGGACAAATTTATTCACTTAATTTAATCACTTCACGCCACTGATTTCCAGCATTACGGTATTTCTCTTTAAACAAGGCGGTTGAATCTGAATAACATAAGCTCATTTGGAACAACATTGTATCGATCCGGCCTTTGCAGCGCACCTGATCGAATAGAGGATTTAGCAGTCTAATGTGTCTCATTGACACCATTCAGTGGGCATTCCCATGTTATCATGACGAATAACATACAACAGCATGTTCTTACAAAGCCTTAAATGGAAATAGATAAAACGTAAATACCATATAGAGTTTACCAAAGTCCTGCAAATGATTTACTTATAACACTGTATCACGTATAGCATAACATACTTAATGTGATTGCCATAATAATACCCTTTAGTAGCGTGGGAGTCACTGTCTGTTATGGGTGAATGGGAACGAAAAGAATAGACTTTTGTCATATTTCCAGTAAATAATTTCAGCTTATGAGATTACAACATATACCATGCTCAAGAACTGAACAAGTATTAATTTAGAGAGCTGCAGAATAGGCTTTAGAAACGGTTTATATTCCACCGGTCAGAGAACGTTCGTCAAGTTCGAGTATCCGACCGAATGTTCGAAATTCAACCGGTTACCTCTAATGTTTTGCAGGCTAGACAGAACACCAGACGCATTTTATGATACATGAAACTGACATTTTCTGAGTACACAAACAGAGTAACAATTGAAGGAAATTTACTTTATCTTATTAAAAAATGTGTTTGCTTGATGTAGGGCTACAATTGATTGCACACTTTAATATACTTATTTTCATAACTAATATATAAATGAGCAACTAGACACCGGTAACAACAAGAAAATGAGTTTAATGCATAATATGAAAACTGGTGTGTAAAGATATCCAAGAATATGATAAATTACAATTACTTACTAAATAGAAGAACAAATCAGTACATACAGTGTACCGTTAACACTTTAAACCATATCTGCACAAACAGCGCTCAACGAGTGCGCGCGCTCCTTCGGAGTGGGAGATCGGTGTTTACCACTCGCCGAAACGGAGAGGAAGATACGTCAGAATGACATAGACTTGCTATAGGTAGAGGAGGGGGAAACGACCACTCAGCTATCTAGTGGAGTGCAGTGTGTAGGCCTATTCTCAGTAACTGTTTCACGTTGCTTACCTACTGCTACAGTACAGTATGGAGGGATCTAAAAGATGGAACATAACATTTAACATTTAACGATTTACAGCTCGAACTTATTGATCTTCAATGTGACCTAAGGGCTAATGATCGTTTGAATAATACTACTAGCCTGGTTGAGTTCTACAAGACTAAACATTAGCAATAATATCTACGACTACACAGGCTGGCTGTTAAAATGATTGCTATGTTTGTGTCAACATTTATATTTGTGAGCAAATGTTTTCTATAATCAACATTAATAAAGGCAGATATCGAACATCTGTAACTGAAGTTTCATTACGATCTGTAGGCTACTGTTCCTTTCAATTGCCAACAGCATAAAACCACGTTTTAATGTAATGATAAATAAAAATATAACAAAATCATATTGTACATTTAAGTAGCTATAGAATTTCCATTATTTCTGTAAAATAAATATTTCTTTATTAATTAATAATAGTCCAAGATAGTTTTGCAAACACTGAACGGGAATTAATTTCATAAACACTCGTAATAGTACTTCCTTTTGTGTACATTTTGTACGAGATCACCCCTTCTTCCAGTCCACCCTTATACAGAGCGCAGCTAATATCTGCATTCCGCTCATGAGCTGTGAGCCGGCTCGGAGAGCTCAAACCTTGTGCAGGCCTGCTTTAAACTCAAAGTGCATTTATCTAAAACAGTAGTTGTTAATATACGAGGCGCATCTAGAAAGTAAGTTTTCCGATTTTTTCCCCTTGAAAGTAAACGTAATTAGCCGTGTCAATTGCGCATGCGTAACAGATCTATGACATATCAATCATATGCCAGCCGGACAGGTCCCGCCTGGTGCCAGTAGCGTGATAGCAGTGGTCTGAAATGGAAGTTCTTATTCCTTCTCCCGCCGCCTGTGAGATTCGGTCGGTGATAAAGTTCTTTAATGCACAAAGCATTGCGCCAGCTCTGTCAGGTCTATGGGCTGAACATCATGAGTAAGCAGATGGTGCGTCGCTGGTGTAGGCAGTTTTCCGAAGGTCTCAAAGTGTCCATGATGAAGAGCGCATTGGGCGACCGTCCGTCATCAATGATGATCGTGTTGAACTGGTGCGGTAGTGCATCATGGAGAACCGTCGCTTCACGATTACGGAGCTGAGCAGCCATTTTCCGTAGATATCGCGATCCTTGTTGTATGAGATTGTCACTAAGCACCTGCTGTTCAAAAAAGTGTGTGCCAGGTGGGTGCCGAAAACCTGATACCCGAACACAAAATGCAACATTTAGGAGCAGCACTGACATTTCTGCAACGGTATCACGATGACGGCGACGAGTTCCTCGACAGGATCGTCACGGGCGATGAGACTTGGATTTCTCACTTCACCCCGGAAACCAAGCAGCAGTCAATGCATTGGCGGCATAGTGGATCTTCGGTCAGGACGAAATTCAAACAGACGCTGTCGGTGCGGAAAGTGATGTGCACGGTGTTCTGGGACAGGAAGGGCATTCTGCTCATTGACTTCCTTCCAAAAGGTGAAACAATGAACGCTGACCGTTACTGTGAAACACTGCGAAAATTGCGACGTACCATTCAAAACAAGAGGCGTGGAATGCTTACTGCAGGTGTTGTGCTCCTCCATGACAATGCTCGTCCACATACGGCTCGGCGCACAGCAGCTGTTTTGACGGAATTTGGCTGGGAGTTGTCTGACCAACTACCCTACAGTCCTGATCTTGCTCCCAGCGATTTTCAAGTTTTCTTGCACCTCAAGAAATTCCTGTCCTCCGGTGAGCGTTCTGGCAACAAAGAAGAGCTGAAGACGTCTGTCACACGCTGGTTCCAAGAGGCGTGGAATGCTTACTGCAGGTGTTGTGCTCCTCCATGACAATGCTCGTCCACATACGGCTCGGCGCACAGCAGTTTTGACGGAATTTGGCTGGAAGTTGTTTGATCAACCACCCTACAGTCCTGATCTTGCTGCCAGCGATTTTCACGTTTTCTTGCACCTCAAGAAATTCCTGTCCTCCGGTGAGCGTTTTGGCAACGACAAGAGCTGAAGACGTCTGTCACACGCTGGTTCCATTCACAGGCGGCAGAGTTCTACGACAGAGGGATACAAAAGTTGATCCCACGATACAACAAGTGTCTCAATTCTGATGGTGGCTATGTTGAAAAATAGCTGAAACTTTGCTGTACCTGTTGCCAATAAATGTTTTCCTGATATTGTGTCTTCTTTTTTTTAAGTAGGGAAACTTACTTTCTGGATGCGCCTCGTATAATACCTTTTAATTACTCTAAAGAGATGCATTATTTCATAAATAAACCATTTTTTAAGAAGATAGAGTGTTATTAACAAAAAGAAAAGTACTCTCAAACCTAATACATCTACTTTCACGATGCATGTTATTGCTCTTGACGATACTCAACTGTAATATCTGGATGAATGAATGAATGAATCAATCAATAAATGAACCAATCAGTGAATTAAAGAAAGAATCAATAAATCCATTAATGAATTAATCATTAATCGATAGATGAATGACTCAATGAGTCGATGGATGGAAGGATCGATGGATGGTTGATTGATTGATTGGTTGCCGAAATTACCTTATTTCCCTCGAAGTTGTTAGAAGAGGGAGACGTGTTTAAATTTTGGATGGAACAAAAATGTCTCATCGGACGTTCTACTGTTAATTGATTCTCTTATTGATCGAATAAACGATACTGTTATTTATTAATATACTTTTTTATTTTCTGATTTACCGATTAATTTATGCTATGATTTATTGGTTCTTTAATTGATTGTATGCATATAAATGCATACACCTACCGGTACCTTTATAAGCTCCCCTGCATGATACATGCAACTCATTAATAGGGAACAGTTAACGCGTGCTGTAGCATAAGGACATGTTAAGCTGGATGGCCGTTGCATCCACGTATAATCTCATCTACGACCGCTACAAGCGTTCTGCTTCCCGCAGTGTTGTTGGTAATAAAGAGCTTGTATAAAGTTTGATTTAACGTATTTCATGCATAAGCCGGAGAGCTAGCTGCACTCGAGTCTCGTCCTTCTCTTCCCTGTTAACCAAAGGCGATGAAGTGTTTATAATGAATTTTCTCATCCATCCTCGAAAAACCAGGTGCACAGAGGAACAAACTTTGAGCGTGATGACTTCCCTGAGACTCGGCATCTTCTCCGACACTGTAGTAGCGCGTGATATCAATTCGCAGCGAGGCAGGCGTAGTCTATTTATATATTTACGCTTTCCCTGTTTAAACGCGCAACAGTGTGAAGTGAAAGTAACTCTCAGGGATGTACAATACAGTTCGTACATTCAGTATCTCTGTGTACTTACTCGACAAGCGGTTTCTATTCTAATGTCCAGAATCTATCGTCGTTACGAACGCCTGTGGAATATTTTTCAACACTCGTTGATTTTTTTCGCTGCCAGCTTATTGCTGGATTCTTTCGACATCTCGCTTCATAATGTCCTATTAAGCACAGGGAGTGGGGTAACTGCAATCTTATGAAAAATGAGATAATTACGTATAATAATTCTACGGAGTATTTTACACCTAATTCTATAGTTTTATGATCGTATCGAGGTTTGAAATAACCTTAAAAATGATGTATAACTAGGAGTATGTGCATTTGCGTACATGTTATACCGTACTAAATTTTTTTGCAATTATCTCAGAACTAACTTAACTGCAGTTACCCCATATGTGCTTACAAGCAAACGTTTCGATGGGGACTGGTAAAAAAGTTATTTTTTTTTCTTCCACCATGTTAATAATGTCAAAATAAGTGCTTATACAAATTTAGGCCACTCGACCGCAATTCCGAGGGCCGTAAAAAAATAAGTTCATTAGGGGCAGCTAACAGAAAAAAAAACAACTTCATTG
Organism: Periplaneta americana; assembly: GCF_040183065.1. Lineage (NCBI taxonomy): Eukaryota > Metazoa > Arthropoda > Insecta > Blattodea > Blattidae > Periplaneta > Periplaneta americana. The sequence continues at coordinate 78,622,246 of NC_091132.1, read as the reverse complement.
GACAAATTTATTGGAACGGACACAGCTATTGTTTAGCTATTTTTCAACATATTTTCCATCGGAATTGAGAGATTTCTCATATCATGCGATCGACAGAGAGAGGTCCAGACGCAGTCAAACGCTGGTTCCGATCTGAGGCGGCTGACTTCTACGACACAAAAATTTATCTTATCGTATGACAAATGTCTCAATTCCAGTGAGGGATATACTGACAAATAGCGCAACAATTGCTGTATCTGTTTCAATAAATATTTCTATACCATTGTGCTTTTTTTATCTAAACGGCCCCAGGGAAAAACTTTCTGGACGGCCTCGTAATTGCGGTCGAGTGGCTAAACTTAGTATAAGCACTTCTTTTGACATTATTAACATGGTGGAAGAAAAAAATTTAACTTTTTTATCTGCCCCCATCAGAATGTTTGCTTGTTAGTAGGGCAGTATAGTTCGCTGTAGAATCCCATGGATTTGGTATCGTGGTAAAATAATACAGAGTAGTTCTTTCCCTTTTCTTTTACGATGTCGATAACTTGTAAGTGAGCCTCGGATAATGATGTTCGAAACTATTCCACTCCTACAATCCACAATTTTATTTTGTTTTACGTTTCTTTTTCTTCTTCTTCTTCTTCTTCTTCTTCTTCTTCTTCTTCTTCTTCTTCTTCGGTTCAACAGCATTCTTTAGGCCAAGACTACCCAAATGATTCGCTTTCTTACCTTACGGTACGAAAGTTTAAGCATTTTTAATAACTTTTAATCAACTATTTTTATAATACAGAATATTTTTTTATAGAATTGCCGGTGTTCTAAGAAAAGTTAAATAAACGTTTTTGGGAAGATTATTTATTATAATTATTTTCTTTCTTTAATTTTTGTAATATTGTACGTTTTTCACAGACTGTAGTTTCATGACTTGTTAAATCATATTGTACAACATGTGTGTGTGTTCTTGTATAGCCCTAAATATGAGTTATATTCGTCGGGGCATACTCAATAAATGAAAAAAAATATTAAGGATAAGATCACAGGACGACTGATATCTTTAGAAAATGTAATGATCGAGACTGGGACGTATGTTACATACTGCGATGATGGTGAATGTAATAGTTACCCAAGCAGTTTTTCAAGTGTAGAATATATGACGTGAATATGTTAGGAGAAAATCCACAAACGATTAGGGAAAACACGGGAATTTTACTGGAAGCAAGTAAAGAGATAGGTTTGGAAGTAAATCCCGAAAAGACAAAGTATATGATTATGTCTCGTGACAAGAATATTGTACCAAATGGAAATATAAAAATTGGAAATTCATCTCTTGAAGAGGTGGAGAAGTTCAAATATCTTGGAGCAACAGTAACAAATATAAATGACACTCGAGAGGAAATTAAACACAGAATAAATATAGGAAATGCCTGTTATTAATCGGTTGAGAAGCTTTTATCATCCAGTCTGCTGTCAAAAAATCTGAAAGTTAGAATTTATAAAATAGTTATATTACCGGTTGTTCTGTATGGTTGTGAAACTTGGACTCTCACTTTGAGAGAGGAACATAGGTTAAGGGTGTTTGAGAATAAGGTGCTTAGGAAAATATTTGGGGATAAGAGGGATGAAGTTACAGGAGAATGGAGAAAGTTACACAGCACAGAACTGCACGCATTGTATTCTTCACCTGACATAATTAGGAACATTAAATCCAGACGTTTAAGATGGGAAGGGCATGTAGCACGTATGGGCGAATCCAGAAATGCATATAGAGTGTTAGTTGGGAGGCCGGAGGGAAAAAGACGTTTAGGGAGGCCGGGACGTAGATGGGAAGATAATATTAAAATGGATTTGAGGGAGGTGAGATATGATGATAGAGAATGGATTAATCTTGCTCAGTATAGGGACCAATGGCGGGCTTATGTGAGGACGGCAATGAACCTCCGGGTTCCTTAAAAGGCAGTATGTAAGTAAGAATATTGCCCAAAATAAAATCATAATATTGTTAGAGGTGAAATAATTGCCGAATAAACTGTATGTCGTGTTTGAGACCTGAACAATCCTTAAGTAAATAATATGAAATGCTGTTATTTCTGTAGTCATTAATTCTACCGATACGTGTCGTTAACTTTGAACATCCCTATTATTCCCACGGGTCACGTGACGTCTCTATTGTTGAAGGGACACGCTACTACAGACAAGGGATTACAACATGTTTAAACAATGTCTCCGAGTTAGACGCTTCCATTCAAATGGATATGCAGACGCCCGCCGAATGAATTGTTAACGAGCAATGGGGCAACTCATACCACAAGCCACAAGTTGGCATTCAGAGTTCTAGGCACGTGATGCTTTGGTAGACAACTCGCCTTCCAGGGGTAAATCACATTCTATTCCCGAAGGAACCATCACGAGTGTGTCCGAAATCTGTTTGTCTCGTAATACTATCTAAGACTTCTAAATGTTAGAAGAACTTTCTGGGGGAGTTATTCACATAGAAATACTAACGATTTATGTATACGTCTATGTAATGTAATGGAATAATGATATAAATTTATGCTTCTTTACTGCTAAAATATCCTTCTTTAACTGTTGTAACTTTGTGAAACTTCGGAACACGCGTTTTTTATTATTATTATTATTATTATTATTATTATTATTATTATTATTATTATTATTATTATTATTATTTTCATTATTACCATCGCTATGACCGTCATCATCATGTTTACAACAATCACCTTCCTTCTCCACTCATCCTATTGTTTATGCAACTTTCAGTATTTACTTTATGTAATCTCTAAGATATTTTCTTTTGTGTTGTTTTGTAGGGTAAAGTTGCCTAATTCCGTGATACGTTTTTTTCACTGAATATCACGGAATTGGGTACCTTGCTAGGAAGTTCACAGATGTCTCAAAAGTAAGTGAGAAATGCACTCTTTCGAGAAAGATGTTTGGCACTATGGTCGAACGACAAAGCTTTGACCGACATTCAATTTTTAAAAAAGTATCACGGGATTAGAAGTATCACGGAATTAGGCAATTTTACCCTGTTCTATCACATACTTTTGTATTTCATGTGTACTATTGAAACCTTGTTGAGTGGAAGAGAAGGCCTTATGGCCTCAACACTGCCAGGAAAAATAAAAAACTACTGCTGCTGCTACTGCTACTGCTCTACTACTATTCACTTCTTTTCCTCCTACCCCCTCTTTCTATTAATCTCCATTCTTATGTCTGATACTTTTTATCGACATCTCCTTCTCTGACATCATTCCCTTCCTTTGTTACATCATTATATTATACTTTATTTCTTCTGTGATTGAGATGGGGTGGAATTTTTAGTTCTCTCCTTATGTCTACATTACTTTTCATATCAAATCTGGTATATTCTGCAGTTCTCAGGATCTAATTTCATTATCCTCTAACTTCTACATCACTTTCGAGCGAATGGTCCATGCTTCGTCTCAATATGTCAGAATAGGTCGAGCCAGTATTTTATAGATTCTCATTCTATTGTCTTTTCGGACTACACTTGGCTTGAGACTTGGTTCATTATGACCACTGCCGAATTATATTTCGATATTTTGAATTTAATATATTTTTATTTCATACCGAATATATTTTATTACGATGTACTGAAGTACATATGATATTTCCGTGCAGATATTCTGCGTCATCATACGATGAAAGATGAGTGGAACAGAGAAAAATTCTCTCCGGCACCGGGATTTGAACCCGGGTTTTTAGCTCTACGTGCTGACTTTCTATCCACTAAGCCACACCGGATTCCCATCCCGATGTCGGATCGAATCCTCTCAGTTTAAGTTCCACCTCTTGAGTTTCCTCTAGTGGCCTACTGTCATGCACTGCGCCATAGATGTATGACAGTGGCACAATGTCCATACATGTGCAGAGGTGCACTCGTTATGAGTGACTAAGTGGCCGGGATCCGACGGAGTAAGCGCAGTCTTAAATCACTAAGTGATTATTTTTCGCATATCATATATTATTACGATGTACCGAAGTACATATAATATTTCCGGGCAGAAATTCTGCGTCATCATATGATGAAGGATGAGTGGAACGGAGAAAAATTCTCTCCGGCACCGGGAATATATTTTAGCCTGACATCCGTACCATTCTGAATTTTATTATTAGAGAAACCGAAAAGGTGTGATATATCTCTTTGCAAATTTTTACATTAAATGTACGCTTTTCTTGCAAATTAAATAAAAAGGTTAACACATGTCCTTATTTCTTGTCCTTAGGAAGTTTGGAAACCTTACTGGAGTGACTGGGAGACGGATCTCTGCTGGTCAGACCGTGTGTATAGAGAGGGACTGTTGCCGAACTATGCAGACTTTCAGACTAACTTTGTAATTAATTATGCACTTAATTAGAAAATGTATAATGGGTTTTTATTTATTGTAGTGCATTTTGCTGTCCTTTTAACCTGAACAGTTGTATCGCTTCCACCCTGCAGAACACATAGAACACTTACTTCACAGTGATCTACGAGAACTGTGTATGTATGTACAATAAATATAGACCTATAAACAAAATTCTACTAAATCTAATAATTGATTACATTTTAATTTTAGTATTTAAATGAGTGATATTTTAGAAATTGTATAGGTAAAAGAATACTGAAATTATTAATTTTGCACTAATTTATTAATGATAAAACTTTGTTTAATTCCTACTATGACAATTTTTTCTGTATTATATGTATACCTTCGATGGGCGGGTAAAAGGGCTTAAGTCATTATTTTTGTGATATAAGATTTCCTTCATTAAACCCGTTTCCCAGAGATTCTAAAATCAGTGACGTCAAAAAATAAAGAAAATCATGAAATAGCCGAAACATGTTACTTTTCGAATTTACAGTATTTGTTTAAATCTTTGAAAATTCCTTTTGTAAATATTTCATAAAGTGATTTAACCATTTTTTCCCGCCCACCAGATATTATTACATCTGACCTCTGATGATAATTTGAATTTAGGATAGGCAAGCAAGTGGCGAACGTAGGGAACACATGCGTCCTAACTTCGCCAGTTGCATTCCGCTGTCTCTCTTGTTTTTATACGAAAAGGAGTATATTATTCTTTGCGAAATTTTTATTTAAGATGCTATATAATATGAATATTACAATGTAATTTTTTATACTTTCAAAATATGACTTCATCGTCATTTAAAAATAAAGTTGCTTAAGGGGTTATGGTACAGCTTACAGCAGTAAAATTTTTGAAAATATCCAACAATTTGTTCCTCCATTATTGCATCTTCTACAATAATGAAAATTGGTATGTGTAAAACACCGTCCTTCTACTATATGAAAAAATATTTTTACGACTAAAAAAATTGTTTATATATATATATTTTTTTTCAAAATCCAATATGTGTAGTTCACTGAGAGTGATGAAGTGTTTCCCTCATAACTCATAAACTTGTTAACTTTTAATGTTCTCTCTCTCTTTTATTTTATTGCTGAAACTCATGTCTACAATATTCCTTTCAACTACACTCCTTAATAAATAATATATATTTTTTTATTTTGTGTTAGAAGAAAATACAGATATTTGACCATTTTGTAGAAAGTATTTAATTTTTATGAGACAATCTATCAAATATAGAGACGTGATCTTGCATCAAATTGTAGATATGACATGCATTAATACACACAAGAAATTTCGTGACAGAATGTTGGATAGTTTTTCAGTTATGTGGGAAAGGCTTCATCACTGCACAGTAAACTGAATTATGAAAAAAAAAAAAAAAAAATGTAAATAATTTTTTTTAATCGTAAAAATATATTTTTTTCATATAGCAGAGGGACAGTGTTTTACACATACTAATTTTCATTATTGTACAAGATACAGTAATGGAGAAAAAATTGTTGAATATTTCCAAAATTTTACTGCTGTAAGCTATAGCTAAGGTGGCGAACTTAGGCTTATCTTTAGTTGTAATAAAAACAGATGTGGGGAGATACAAAGTAAGGTAGCAGATATTAATGTTTCATTACAAATTAAAAAAAGTATATGCTGAGTAATAATTGTGAAAATTATTAGAAACTACGACTACACAGGCATGCAAATTATCTCAGCGTTATTCAACATTCCGATCACCATCCTCATCGTCTACTTCAAGTACTGGCTCCTGTACACTTGCCTTCCTCACATGAACGTTACATATTCAAAAGTAGCTCAATTCCTCATTACGTGATCAGCATGCCACAAGGTTAACGTTGAAAGTCCATAGAGTCCCTATGGCAGGAAAATCTATACTTTCTAGTCGGGACTCTAAAACAAATCCGTGGTCACTAGCGTAGCTTAAGTGGTTAACGCACTTGTTTGCTAATCCGGAAATGTTCTCAGGCGTGAGTTCGATTCCCTCTTGGGCTGATTAACTGGTTGTTTTTTTCCTAGATCTTCTCAAACCGTAAGGGGAATGTCAGGTAATCTTTGGCGAATCCTCCACCTCCACCTCATCTCGCTATCACGAATTCCATAGTCGCTAAATACCCTATTATTTGATACAGCGTTGTTAAATAACGAACTCGTTGGATTTGTAGTTAAAATGATATTGATTAATCTGTCAGCAGGGAACATAGGCCAAATTCATTGTGTGCAATAAAATTTAAAATCGAGATACAATAACAAAAGAGAATTTCAATATAATAAAAATAAGGCTCATATCGTAAAAACAACCATGCAAATATTGTGCAGATCTGTATGAATTTTATCTCTTTCATTTCAGAACATTTCGTAACTCTTCATTCAATTTCATCCAATCAGTGACTATTCTTACGATCCGCTGACGTCATGGGCTCGTGTTTAGAACCTGCAGGGTAATCCTGTGGCACTGTTGTGCAAAAGCGAAGTAAGAGTATATATCATTGAATATTCTTGTTGTCAAACACGACACTTCCAACATGCTAATGAATGTACTGATATGAATTATAGTAAGAAGAAACCAAGATGAAAGATTAAAAAAGTGTATCACTATATGAATTAATTAACAATTCAAGACTTTATGGTTACAAATTATATTCTACTTGTATTAAACGAAAATCATAGGTAATTTTTTGCACAATTATTTTTATAAAATAATAGATATTCCTGTATTTACACAATATTACAGAATTGCCATGGTGAGATTTTGAGTAATTAGGTTATTCTAAAGTAAGTTCCCAGTTTGATGTGATTGTATCTTCTGTACATATTAACAGTTTGGTTCTATATAGATATTATTACGCTTTATAGGGAATGGGTTTCTTCTTTCTTCAATATGCATTCCATTGCAATGGTAACTGTGTCCCGCTTATATAAACAATTATTGTGACTAAGGATATAGACAGAAATAATTTTTACATTGGTTTTTCACTTCGTATTGGTCTAGTTGAGTGCTATTTCGAATGCAATAAACAATACCCCAACAATACATAGATTGAGAAATTGACTTTTCCTTGTAAAATCATTTCATAAGCTGGTGAACAAAGTTGAGGAAACTGGTGCAGAACGACTACATCTTATTGAACAACATAATGATGAACACATTTAACTTTCTTGTTTCCTGTTTCTTCTTGTTATAATAAACTCCACATTCCTTAACGAAACAAAAAATATCTTTTTATTTCTGCAGAATCTAAATATTTGCCAAAGATATGGCCATTTGAACATAATTTAGAATAATTTTATTCGAACTAGAAGTGGATGAAAAGTGGCCTCATCGATAATCATTATACGATCTAAGTAACAATAATAATAACTATCGATCGGCAGATAACCATAGCAACTATGACAAAAATACTATTTTTTGCACGATCGTGTTTTTTTCTGTATTTACAGCTATTATTGTTAGGCACTGAAAGTTAAAATTCCCACACAGAAATTTGTTGCTAGGGAAACCATTCTTCAGAACATAAAACTATACTGAAACAGAACCATTATAGTGCACTTATTGTTACTTATTTACCATTACAGTGCAGTTTTTCGAAGTCTTTGGAATAATATTGCGCTAAATTTATTGCAAAATATATTGTATTTCCAATTTTAAAAATAAGGCCGAGCAAGAAATGTTGTATACAATACACGTTTTTGAAGTGCATTACAAAATCTTGGAAATGAAAAAACTCGCTCTGCTTGTTTTTCAAACCTTTCCTCAATTTTGTACAAATCACTTACCAAACTTGTATCGTAATATACTATTCCTTTCATTTAGTGGTTATTTCTAAATCTTATCGTGTTTAGTTGCAGTTATAGACAGTGCTTCAGCATATTCATATGATTATTTTTAAGTAGGCCTAAGTACACTCAGGGACAAAAAAACCGGACACTTCTATATTTGCTTGTATTTTGTTGCCAATTATTTCAAAATGAAACAAAACCCATTTAAACAAGATAATGTTTCATTTAGCACCTTATACGACAACATTTGAAAAAAAAATCTCTGATGAGAAAATTTACAAAAAATTACAAAGGGCGTATAACTATGTCATCGTTTGGTCTAACTGTTTTTTCATTTTATGGTGCCTTAATCATTAAAAACTCTTTTTAGTAACGGGTATTACCCCCTCTGGCTTGAATAACTGCATCCATACGTCTTGGCATGCTCTCAATTTGGTTAGCAATGTCTTCTTGAAGAATAAGTCCCCATTCTTCGCCAAGTGCTCGCCTCAACTCTTGTAACGATTCTGGTCTCGGTCGTCTATTCTTAACACGCCGTCCCAGCATGTCCCACAGGTGTTCAATTGGGTTCATGTCTGGACTCCTTGCTGGCCATGGAAGAACATGGATTCCCACTTCTTGGAGATAATCTCCGACCGCATGGGCAATATGCGGCCGTGCATTATCATGTATTAAAACAAAATTATCTCCTACAAATTGGCCAAATGGCACAACATGATCAGCCAAACATTCATTTATATACTTATCAGCTGTTAGTCTTCCATTTTCAACAAAAACCAACTCTGTACGAGCATCCGTACACACTCCTGCCCAAACCATCACTCCACCACCTCCATACGGCACATTTTCGGAAATGCAACACTGTGAAAATCGTTCTCCCCTCCTTCTCCAAACCCTTTCACGTCCATCAGGTGAGCACAGATCGAAACGGGACTCATCGGTGAACAGAACACAGCTCCACTGTCCATTTCTCCAATCCCTGTGATCATTTGCAAAACGCAGTCGTTCAACTCGATGCATCCTGAGAAGTTTGGGACCAGTTGCAGGTCTACTTGATATCAGTCCACTTGCTTTCAACCTCCTTCTAACTGTTTTGGTCGAAATTGGGCGTCCATGCATGTTAACAAATTGCTGGGCTAAACTAGTAGCTGGCAGGTTGCGCTCCCTAAGAACTCTCAACACCATATATACCTGTCTTCATTTGGATTTTTAGCTCTTGGACGACCCGAACCTGGTCTTCTGGTATATTCTAGGGTATCTCTATACCGTTTTATGGCATCATGGGTTGTGCTTCTAGCCATATTCATAACATTTACAATGTAACGTACACTGCGTCCATCAACGTAAAGGGCTACAGCTCGAGCCACATCGTCAGGTAGCATCTTGTTTTAAGACAAATGTTACAACTCCACTTAAACTCAGAAAATGTAAAAATAAAGAAATAACGAATGATAACGATAATGAAGCACAAAATGGTTGAGACAAAATTGTTATAGCTGAGACTCCGAAAGCAAAATTGGAATATTTGGTTGTAATGGCTTGTTTATAAAACAAAAAACAATCAACAATGTATACACGTCTCCATAACAACAGATGGCTACCATAATATTGTATGAGAAGATGTTTTGCAAAATACCAGCAAATATTAAAGTGTCCGGTTTTTTTTTGTCCCTGAGTGTATTAATAATACAATAATTTTGGGTCTATAATTTGTTTAAGAAACTCTGAAAGTATTTATTGGCACGTTATAAATATTCAACACACAAGACACATTACATTCTTGCCACAATTTCTTCAACATATCTCTGTTTATAGATGCAATCGTATCCATGATCTGATATCTTAATTCTGCAGTGTTTTTGAGTGGAGATGGCGCATAAACTGCAACCTTCACATATTTCCAAAGAGACCAGTCACATGGTATCAAGTCCGGTGACCTGGGAGGTCAGAGACGATAGGCCAGATTAGTGGCGATAGAACATGCGAGCCAACAATGTGTTAGATGGTCAATTGGGAAATGTTTACGAAACAACTTTAATCACTGTTATTGAATTTGCTTTCGTAACCTGCAGAACGCGAAACGATTTCTGTTGTGAAATTTTCGTTTTTCAACAATGTCTCCCACGGCAACAGAAATAACGTCTTTTCCGAAACTTAGAATTTCAAACTTTGAAAGTTTGACTATCGAAATATGATGTGTGCCATGTTCATTTTTCACTAATACTTATTTAATAATCATATAAAAGCGTTATAGTAATTTTAAAACTGTGTAGATCTATACTAATTTAAATCAACATCATGGATTTATGGATACAGTGTAAAAAGAAGGGAATCGTGAATTATTTAAAATGAGCCTAAACAGTACATTATGCAACGAGCCTATAATGATAGTAATTAAGACGCAAGTATGTTTGTTTATGAAACGAGCGCAGACGCGAAAGTATTGATTTTTTCCGAGCACAGATCTCCACATTGAACTTGATAGCCTATAACCTACAGAGTAAACTAAATATTAACCTTGATATAACCTTGAAATTAAATTAGACATTGAAAAACGAGAGGACAAATTGAATTTATTTGAATATTATTTGCAATTAACGCTAATTATTATAGTAACAGAACATAACCTTCTGCGACAGTATTGGATTTCTAGCCTCCCTGACGATTGGCTAGTTGTCTTTCGATTGCATATCCGAGAATAATCGAAAACCTGAACTTTAATGACTAGGTGTACTTTAATGACATGCATTAAAGGACTGCTACCAGGTGTATAATTACTACATTTCGGCATGGTCGAGCATAAAGTAAAATACAAACTGAGGAAAGGATTATATTTTCCAGAAAAGTAAGAGATATAAAAGGGAGAGAACAGAGTAATCTAAAAAAAAAAAAAAAAAAAAAAAAACTATAATTTGGAGCCGGAGCAGATCATTCATTGGTCAAATCTCTAATAGATGATAATGCTGATGCATTCTATATTACATACACCTTAAAGTACAGTTATATAATCAATTCATTAATATATAAGACCATAAAAATTAATTGTATGAGGTTTTTCAAGCATAGGACATCTTTCAAAATCTCTTGAGGTCATCATCTATGTATGTATGCCGTAAGAAAAGTTGTGCAGTTTATTTACAAGTACTTAACTTGCCTCCAGAATAAAGTTAAAAACAATTTGAATAACTAATCTATTTTTTCCTCACATTTCTGTTAGCTAGAATACTCTCTAACAAGGAACTTTTGAAATTCCTTTTTTTTTTTAAGACACAAAAAGATTATTCGTTATCATCACGATAACAAAAGATTTCGTTATTCTATCTCTTTCTTTTTCCAATTTAACCACTGGATTTCTGTATGCACAACAGAGAGATAGTACCTTATTGCATAAATCATTATTTCCTTCAGATTTCATACAAAACAAAACTCGGAGCTCGGTTAAATAATAACAAAAGACGGAAGGAGATCCGCAACAAGCGAAATTGTTCAACTGTTCGGCGATAAGAAAATTATTGAAGAAACGTCGAGATTCATTTGTCTTTTGTAATGAATTTTTCAGAGACGATGAAGGAGGAGAAATTTCAGACGCGCTCTCGGGCTCTTTGTCTCGCATAATACAGCGGAAACAACTGACGTCTGTTGACATTGCCGTGGCAACCAACATGAAACAAATGAAACATGAAGGAAGTAGAGATCTGGAATCACCTCGAGCACACACAAATCCTATCTCTATATTCTGCATCTGAAAATAATATTAGCATGAAAATATAAAGAATAACCATGGAACCATTTTGTACAATTCCATATTTTATTGAATTTTTGCAATAGAGTTGCTGTTTTCAGGTTACGAAGCCATTTATATAACCCTTATTGTAGGTTATGACCAGATCTCGGATTTTTAGGCTCGCTTAGCGTAGGCTGAAGCATACTTTATGTAGTTCACATAGATTTAGGCAATATCATTGCTCGAGATTTTCTTGTGTTGCATACATTTAGGGAATTTTACATAAAATTGTTGCAACCTATCCTATTCGAGCCTAAAATTCCTACGTCCAGTTATGGGTAGCGACGGAGAACTGTAAAGCAAGATACATAAAACGAAAAATCAGTGATATAATATGTCCTTTTTCTATAAAGCGCTGATGTGCGTGAGAATTATAATGCGTGTATACAGAGCGTAAGAGGGATAAGCTGCAAAACTCATACGAATGACAAAGAACAGGTAGCTGTGCAAAGAGACTAATTGTAACAATTTACCCGAAAAATAATTTTTACAAGCGTTATATTTTGTAAAAGTGAATAACAGTAAAATTTTGAGTAATTCACGAGGCATTAATAGTCAACAGAATCGGTAGAACTCTTTCAACATCTAAGGGCGTCATTTGCGGTCATATAACAGGTATGGATGGGGTCTGTGGATTTTTATTCACGAGATTTATAATATTTACTTTGTATATACAGAGGTCTAGTGTGTAACAAGGGCAGTTCTTCTATCAGGAACATTTTCCGCAATGTCAGTCACTTTCAGAGCTGATGTCGCCCTAAGATTAAGATGAATTTGTGATCAGATTTTCGGTTCTAAACATTTCAGCGAGAGAGAGACACAAAAATTCTGAAGCCCAGGAAATGAAATATCTTATGCAGTAGACCATCAAAACGCGGATAAAGTTGAAAATATATTTACCCGGAACAAATTCAGGAAGACGATTGTATTAATAGAACCTAATGGAAGGGTCGTTAATTGTGCTGGATAATAAAAGATTGGGAAAGAAATTCAACCATTGTAAGTTCAAAGACAGAAGTAGTAGAGGACCGAAGGGAAAACGATTAGAGTTGTTGTAAGTTATGGAAAACTGCGGAGTTTCGGATGTGTGAAATCCTAAATCTTGAATGTGCACATAGAAGATGAGAATGGTGGTGATGTTGATAACGACAACGATGACGAAGACTTTTGGAAGTTTATATGACGCTTTCTTTCAGTTAGTATAGCTAGCATCTTGTTAAAATGCGTTGCGTCATTCGCTCGTCTCTTTCTTCTAAAACTCTACCACATTTATTTACCTCATTTGTAAACCAACGTCATCATTCAACCCCTGTCTCCTTCACGACAGCTCCAGATTGACTCTGAAGCCCATTTAACTGGTTGTGAAGTGTAGTTGATTAATGACTGCATCAGAGTCGAATATTTTTTCTGAAGAAATGCTTATTGTGTACTGTAAATATAGTTTCTGTATGTATTTACAGTGAAAAGTGTATGACGTACTCAATACATGACAAATATTTCTACATTATTATTGCTGTGCTTACAAGGGAGCAGTTAAAGCCAGACATTAATATATTCACTTGTTTATTGAAATAAGGAGGAAGAAAATATTACACAATACAACAAACAAATAATTGAATTCTATTGTGTTTCGAAAATGCATAGTCGGGGTAATAGAATGCTTCAATTTTATTTTTAATTCAAGTAAAAGATTCTTAGGTTGTAATATAAGTTATGAACGAGGAAAAAAAGATATAGATAACAAACTTAATAAATTTCAAATGATTCAGAGAATATTAGAAAATAAAAGAACAAAAGAAACATACCTGAAGATTTATAAAGTAATGGCTATGCCTGTTCTAACCTATGGGAGCGAATCATGGACTTTAACCAAAACAGAACAATAACGGATACAAACTGCGGAGATTAAATTTTTAAGAAAAGTAAAAGGTTGCGCATTACTGGATGAAATACGAAATGAAGATGTAAGAACAGAATTGAACATATTTTTCATTAATGAACGTGTACAAGAAAACAAACAACAATGGATATAACATATTGGAAGAATGAAAAAGGACAAAAGTAAAACATATACTAAAATATAAACCAGACGGAATACGAGAAGTGGGAAGACCAAGGAAAAGATAGCTGGAGTGAAGACAGAACAGGCTGCGAACCTAATCCCTGACAGTGAAGAAGAAGAAGAAGAAGAAGAAGAAGAAGAAGAAGAAGATAAAGATAAACTTATTTTAAGCTAGCGAATGTTTACAAACCACCCATCTGTTTGAGTTGATCTCAATCCGAGATTGTAGAAAATAGTTTGCGATAAATTTTGTTTTCAGTTGCTAAATATTTTCAACAATGAAACGCCTATGAACTGATAAGAGACAAAAAACCGCAAATGTAAATTGTGAGGAATATTTAGAAGTTCGTTGTTTAAAACTGAAAGACAAAATATCTTAGTAAGTAATTTTTCGAAAGTGTACTTATTCTCACTTACTGCAGTTAAGAAAATCCTAGTCCTGAACGAACAGTTTCTAAGCTGTACCTATAATTCCCTAACGGTGAATTATTTCGCTACATAAAGTAATATTTAAAGAACACAATTAGCGAATCAATCAATAACTATTTAATTAAACATCCAATAATACCAGTTACCAAACTTTAAATGGTTCTCTGACTTTCATGAAAGATTCAACTGATTGGACATCTTAGATATCTCCTAGGAGCTTCTTTTCCTTCTACAAGGTATGTATTGCAATTTTTGCCACTAAATGGAGTTCTTTAGCTATCAGATGATGCTTCGAGGTAGACTGACCCTCTCAATCGATAACAGCGAATTCAACGCCCACAGGGTTAGGGGTTGGGGTTGGGGCTGTGAGGGTCAGGGGGGAGAGCAGGTGCCTTGGACAAGCGGAACAAACACAATGGACTTAAGTGTACTTCTTAGACAGCTCGACAGATGCCTCCTCCCACGCAATCCGCCTTGCGACATATATAAAAGACTTCAAAGACTGCTCTATCCTTTCAGAGACTGAGAAGACAAAACACAATTACCACCTTTCTGTTGTATGTCAGTACTGTAGATTGTAGAAAGGTTTTATTTTCCAGAATTCTTAATAATTTTCCATGTAGTCTATTTTATTTCTCGTCGTCTGTTTCACAAGTGGTAGCATTTCGCTACAAAAATCCAGTTTCAGTTTTAGGAAAAATAAGTAGATTTATTTTATTTTCGTCCCATACACTTGCGTTTGTTCTCATTTTCATTTCATTTCATTTCATTTATTTAATACTATACACTTGAGCTACATTAGGCATTGCAGCCCGAAAGAGCAGAAGCTCGTGCTCGGGCACAGTTCAGATCAGTTATACAAAATATATCACAAAATTAAGAGAGTTCACTGAGCACAATAACATTAATAAATGGTAAAATACATACAGCATGTAATAATAGGGTCTATGTACAAATAGAAAATACAAAAGTACATGAATATTAGAGTATCAATTTTTAACTCAATTAGCTTAAACAATTAATCTGACTTGTTTCTAAAATCTATATGTGTTAAGCGTACTTAGCTCAGGGTAAGCTCTAATTAATGTATTATATATTTTGGGTCCAAAATTTCTGCTGTGTTTTAATCCAGCAGTTGTGTGGCATTTGGGAGTATTTAGAAGGACACTGTAGTTTTGTCTCGCATGGTATTCATGAGGATCAAATTTAAATTCATTGTGGTTTTTATGGAAGTAAATTAGCAATGTTTGTTTATAAATTTGTTCTAGATTTGATACACCAAATTCCTGAAAAATTAATTTTGTTGGGTAATCAAAAGGTTTATATAGACACATTTTGATAATTCTTTTTTGGAGCAAATTTAAAGGAAGGAAAGTCGATTTGGCCATTCCTCCCCAACCTAATATGCCATACTGAATTATTGATTGAAACAGAGCTAAGGATACAGTACGCAGAACATAAACAGGTAAATAAGAGCGTAGAATGGAAAATTTGTGGATTGTTTTACGCAATCTGTTACACAGAAAGGAGATATGCTTGTCCCATTTTAAATGTTGGTCAATAATAATGCCTTAATATAACTACGTTGCAGTTTTCACATATCGTGTAAATCTTACGTTGAGAAAGTAGAAGATCTCCTTGGTTTCAAGAATAATGTTATTAATTTAAATTTCTTGAATAATGGGATAAATATATAAAGTATTGAGAGATTCACAAATGAGTTTTCACGCGGTAGCAGTTAGAGGAAAAATAAGGATATAAATAAAAGACATACTCATAGAAGAAAACTGAAGAAATATGGAATAGAAATATAAACAAAACAAGTCAAAGATCACAAAAAAGAAAACTAGCACGAGAATATAAATATAAGCTAATTATGGGTTTATCCGCCGTGGCTGCATGAGGAACTACGAGGTTTGTCCACTGGACTCCAAAAGAAATTCCGAGTCGAAGTCGCTGTCGATTTGAAATATTATCGTGTTACGAGGACTTCGCTTAGGAAATAATAGAAATAGAGCTACATAGAAAACTACGAGATTTGTTGATATGATTTTATCACTGATAATACCAAGTATATCAAGTCCCAATAATTACTTTTACACCACTTTTAAATAGCCGCTGCGCTCCAGACCCTATACTCTGTGCTCAAACTTCTCCGTTGAATATCCGGAGTTTATTTAGCCTATTTTACATTTGCAACATTTAATATGTAATATGTCAGATATTAATAGATATAATTGAATAAAATTTTCAGTGCATATTCTCATATTATACATGAATAATTATGTAGGAGGAAATTATCAAATTGCAAATTAAAGAATAAGTTAAAAATAGACGTGCAATTTTTCTGTCTGTTCTTAAAAATGCATAATAAAAATAAAATTATAAAAATTAAAATTCCCAAAAAAATCATCAAACAAAATTGATTAGCAGTCTTTTAGCTTTCACTAAAGACAAGATTTGTGATTCTGTGATACTCTTGAGAGCTATATAGTTTCCTTTATAATACTGCATTTTTTTATTTTTTAATATCTGTGACTTTACCATAAGGGGCAAAAGTGAAAATGTTATTTTAAAAGGCTTCATACATTGATATGAAACTATGTTAGGGAAATAGAGGCTCTATTTAAAATAATATGATTTCCTGTAGGTCCTTTCCCCTTAAGCTTATTTTTAAATACGTTTTTCTTTTCTTGGAAGAACCTAATTAGAGAATATACAAACAAATATTTTAAGGTATACTGCAGAAAGAACTTCAAATAAAAATTTAAATACACAGTTGAAATAATCCATATGTTTCTGGTACATAAGTTCCAGGAATTGCGTAAGTTGAACTTATTATTATTTAAGACCACATGTCAAGTTTCAGTTACATTATGATATTAATCTAAAAAGAGAGAAAGAAATGGAGCATTGTTAAGAAGAGATATAGATTGGATTTCTTCCATTGCTATTTAAATAAACGAAAAAGGAATGCATGGCATTTCAAAGATTGATACCATCTTCGTCTTTAGGTTAAAAAAGAGAGTTAAGAAGTGTATCCTACTCGTTGGAGTAGTTACAAATAGCTATTCTACATGACTGAGAAGCGACGGATTGTGGAGTGCGGAATATTTACACAAAAGGATCGGAGATAATTTATTAGGTATCAAAGAAAGAATATACATGAAGGAAAAGGGTAAATATTTCTTGGCCACAATACAATAGAGCAAAGTGACTCTAACCTCTTCACAATACTCGGTACTTTGTCATGTAACCCACTCTAACACTGTCACACTCCTCGCTGTTGTGTTGTGGTAGGTAAAGTTATGATGTAACACCAACAATGAAATTTATAGAGAACAATTATCATCAGAGTTATAGTCATTTTAGCAATATCAGTAGTCCAAAAATTTTAACAGAACATCTGAACACCCTGAAAGCATGGCGAAGTTACGCTGAATTCAATGATATAATGAACGTGAACATCTTTTAAGTTATGAGATACATCCTAGGAAAAGTAACTTGTTAAAGTTCAATTTACATTGTGTTGGAACTGTGTGTTGAATCTACAGTACAGTCAAGGAATGCTCTCAGTGACGAATGTGACAAATATGTTTTTTTTTTTTTTCTTTTTCCTCTACGATGATGTAGCGGAAATACATATACCACATATCCGAAATCTCTAATGTATTTTTTTTTATTTTAGTAGGTTATTTTACGACGCTTTATCAACAGCTTAGGTTATTTAGCGTCTGAATGAGATGAAGGTGATAATGGCGGTGAAATGAGTCCGGGGTCCAACACCGAAAGTTACCCAGCATTTGCTCATATTGGGTTGAGGGAAAACCCCGGAAAAAACCTCAACCAGGTAACTTGCCCCGACCGGGAATCGAACCCGGGCCACCTGGTTTCACGGCTAGACTCGCTAACCGTTACTCCACAGGTGTGGACTCTAATGTATGTACTGTACTTAATTACTCAATCTTTGTTATAGTACTCTCTATAGCTGGGTTGCAGAACTGGGCGACAATTGTGACGTTACGTCACTCATCCTTCCTTCCACCCCCCGTCATTGACTTGGTAGGGGAGGGGATTTGTATTCAGTGTCTGTCTTATGTGATTGCGTACGGGCCACAGATATGTCATTCAAAGCCGGTAGGCTGTGGACGGGGAACCAACGCTTTCCCCATGCTTTCCATCCCTCTCTTGCCAGTTCTATATCCCTGCTCTGTAGAATTCAGTCTAGCGCTCGGTATATATGCTACGAAATCTTTATTCGACACTTATTTTTATGGTTGCTTTTCGCGCACTTAGGATTCTTCATGGGATTTTTCAAGAGAAGTAACTGTTTGATTTCTGACACCTCCATTAGTCTGGAAAAGTGAAAAATTTAATTTATAAACTACTAGGATAACTATCAGGATAGAATTTTTAACTCGGGATAAGTTATATTTTTCCGGGAGCTCAATAACTTAGAAACAGCTTTTTTTTTTGCAATTAATTTTGGGAGTTTTTTCAGATAAGTCTTAGAGAGATCTAACTGAATAAATATATTGTTTATTTTTCAGTCAATGACTTATCGTATAATATATAAGGATTTATTCCTTTATTAATGTTTTATGAACGTTTTCGTCGCCCAGTGACATCATTGGATAAAACACTATGAATATTTTAACCTCAAATTTGTCAGTACATGTACATCAAAAATTATTTATCACTAAATAAAATAGATAAAACAATAAGAATAAGAAGACATATCATATATATTACAAATTTACCATATTTTTGAAAACTACAAAATCATTTTAATAACCCTAATTGAACACAAATTGTAAACTGACTTATATCTATTCTAATGTAAACACTGATCAATTGACTTTTTCTACTTAGAATAATATGCCATAACGTTACTCTGGGTAAACAATTAATGTAAACATTACTTAACTTATTTACTTACAAATGGCTTTTAAGGAACCCGCAGGTTCATTGCCGCCCTCACATAAGCCGGCCATCGGTCTCTATCCTGTGCAAGATTAATCCAGTCTCTATCATCATATCCCACCTCCCTCAAATCAATTTTAATATTATCCTCCTACCTATGTCTTGGCCTCCCCAAAGGTCTTTTTCCCTCCAGTCTCCCAACTAACACTCCATATGCATTTCCGGATTTGCCCATATATGTTACACGCCCTGCCCATCTCAAACGTCTGAATTTAATGTTCCTAATTATGTCAGGTGAAGAATACAATGTGTGCAGCTCTGCGTTGAGTAACTTTCTCCATTCTTCTGTAACTTCATCCCTCTTAGCCCCAAATATTTTCCTAAGAACTTTATTCTCAAACACTCTTAATCTCTGTTCCTCTCTGAAAGTGAGAGTGCAAGTTTCACAACCATACAGAACAACCGGTAATATAACTGTTTTATAAATTCTAACTTTAAGATTTTTTTACAACTGACTGGATGGCAAAAGCTTCAGAACCGAATAATAACAGACATTTCCCATATTTATTCTGCGTTTAATTTCTTCTCGAGTGTCATTTATATTTGTTACTATTGCTCCAGGATATGTGAATTTTTCCATCTCTTCGAAGGCTAAATCTCCAATTTTTATATTTCCATTTCGTACAATATTCTGGTCACGAGACATAATCATATACCTTATTCCTTTGCTGTGGTCGTGCCAGAGAATCAGTCCCATTCCGAGCTAATTGTATGGATTCGTAACAAGCTGTTTTTTATGGTGATGGGTTGTTAGCCCTTCGCCCAACTCCCAAGCTGGAGGACCACCCCTTATCGTCTGTCCATGACTGCTTATTCAATATATTCGCAGCTACCCTCCATATCTGGAGGCCATCTCCTCTATCCGCAATCTGAGAACGCGCCATGTCATGGTGATAGGGACCCATAATATATGGGAATGTAAACATTACATATTTCAAATATAATGGGTCATATTATAAGCGAGCTTTCACTTACATTATCCAATATAATTTAATAAGATCAATTTTGCGCACACTTTCTAGAATGTAAGTGAAAACCCGTAATATATTTTGTAAATATTTGTATTGTCACTTATTTCAACTAGACTTTAACTCAACTCATTATTATTTTTATTATTGTTTTATCTATTTTATTTAGTGATAATTGATGCTTGATGTACATGTATTGATAAATTTGAGGTTAAAATATTCATGAAGGTTTATCTGATGATGTCGCTGGGCGACGAAAACCGTCATAAAACATTAAACGTAATATAAAGGAATAAATCCTTATATATTATACGATAAATCTTTGACTGAAAAATAAACACTATATTTATTCAATTAGAAACAGCTGTGCTTCACGTGACGTAATCTTATAGCAAGAATCTTCCAGCTTATATTCCTCTTCCGAAAGAAAGCTAAAGTTTTTATCAATATTAAAAATCCATTATCTTTGACGGTATTTTAATGCATGAACTTTGATAAAATGCGACTATAGTGAGAATTTTACAATCAAGGAGAATTTCTAGCGAAATTCTGCAACTACCAATATCGTCCTGAAGTAGACTTGACTTTAGGTCAATATGAAACAATATCCAACTTCAAACAGCTTCATCCCTACTCCTCGGGAATTACGGTAACTACAGCGGGGTTTTGAAAGAGTTGACGGAAGTCAAGAATATTTCCTCAGGAAAGTACACATTTCCTTCCAGCTTTAAATTCCCATAACCCGTTGTCATGGCGACCGTAGGGATTGTAAAGTCATCAATTCCATTGATAAGGCGACTCCTCCAGCTTCTTGAATAAACTGCGGGGGCACGTGACTGGCATCAACCCTCGGATTCTGCGTTTTATTATGCAGCATTAGGCGCAGAACAGAAGGATGGAAAGAGGGGAAAGACGAGTGGTGATGGAGAAATCAATTTCGCTGGTTTCAGATGTTGTTTGCGTGGAAAGTGAACATCGTCTCGGAGAGATGCCTCAAAATCCATGAATAAGAAGTTCGTAAAGTTTCTGCTTCTGTGGATCCTCTGAAGATCGACAAATTCATGTCACTGCGACCGAGTTTTTCTACAAGAATTTCCGAAATATGCTTGATGTTTATAGGTTATATTATAATTAGTTTCTTAATGTTTTGTAAATGTAGGTTCCATGTAATGTGCAATAAATACAGGAACATCATTTCATTTTTACTAACATTTCTAATATCAACCTTGCTATACCTTTGGATTAACGGTTGAGAACCAGAAACACCGTTTGCTACCCCTTTCCACGACTGGAGTTCGATGATACTGGCGTAAAATATAAACAAATCACTTTACTAGGTATAGGAGGGAAGAAAAGTAGTTCATCCATTTACGTGAAGTAGGAAATATCGCGATTTTGAGTTTGATAATTTTCATTATTTTTTTAATCAAAATACAGTACAGTATTAACAACAAGTATTTTTACTCGCGAACTGAGCTGTCCATTCGGACGTATTCATTATGCAATGTATATTATACTGTCTACAGCACATTAGCGTACAATATAGAGAATGAAGTTAAATTGAAAAATAAACATAATATGGATATTTAAACACGTATTTGAAAATGGTGGCCGTTCATTTCTACACAGGCTTCAGTTCGTTTTTGCATATTATCGACTATAGACTATTGTACCTAATTCCAATTATCAGTGTCGTCCTTCGTACTAGTAACTCATGTTAAAATAATTCTATATCTACTCTATAAAAGAGGACTGTAAATTCAATCTTCACTTCTGCCCGACCCGAAAAGATAAAATTTCTCAGAAATGCTATCTACTGTCCGTCCGAATGGTTTTGTCGCAGGGTCGTAGAAAGGAGGGAAATCAGGTGACAGTTAATTAATTAACAAGGCCCTTTTATTTAAGTTATTTTAAACAGATGTATAATATTACGTAGAAACCAATTCCTAACGAAAATTAATGTTTTCAGAAAAGAGTTAACACAGCCCCGCCATTAGCCTTTACAGAGGGACGAGCAGAAGCGAGTGGGGGAAATCAGGATGCGACATAGGCAGACGGACGACAGTACTGTGCGAGAATATGATTCAATATTGAAAGCGAACATATTTCTGGAACGTACTACACTCACTAACTCAGTGCTGTTTGTGTTTACTATGACCGTAAGGCAACTTTGACTTTATACGCTTGGTTCTGTGTGGAGAACGGTTGGAAGTTTACTAGTAGAGGAGGTGCGAGTGAAGTACATTAAAAAACTCAGGTACAATAAAAATTGAAGTAAAAATTAAATGATGTCCTTGTATAACGCACCACTGAATTAGAGTGAAGAAGAAGAATAAATTATACAATTTATATGTCGTGCTACAACATTGAAGAGGGCATAATTCCCACGCTTATAGTCCAGTACAAACCGAAAGTACGACGAGACATTGGAAGACCACAACTGATATGAACTAACAAAATTTAAATTGGATTAAAGTGATATGTTATAATATCTCCATTACATGTATTTAATAATATATGAGAAAATTGTGTACCAGGTATTGGTTTTGATTGCTTCTGTGATACTCTCTTTGGTCTTCCATAAATGAAATGCATACTATCAAGTTGCAATGTTAACGAGTCAAAGTATTATTTACGATGTCAACTTGTTTATCCCATATTTATGACAAGTCACCAACATTTGCAGAAACAGGTCGTCTGCAACCGAACTTCAAAAGGATGGCCTTGAGTTCGATTCTAGCTGATTATATTGACTAATATAATATTTAGACTTGTAACTACCAAAATAAACGTTTCCGGACATAGGTTTCTATTATGAAAGTTACTCATAATTGTCTCCTATATCATCCATAAAAGTTTGTAACATAGTCACTGAATCATTCTATATATGTGTGTCTGTGTGTTTGTGTGTGCGTGTGTACAGACGTAAGGACAACGAAATTTCGCACTGCAAAAGAAATAAAACAAACAGTCCAATTAAAACGTTTGGATGTTTAAGGGGAGGCAGAGGTGAAATTTTCGAACAAAACTGAAGAAAAATGAAAATTTGGTTTTTTCCATTTTTAGTATCTTTATTTTCATATTCCGATGTTAGTTTTTGATTTTGTGCCCTTTAAAAGGTTGAAATTAAAACCAAGATAACTGTATTACTATATTATTCCCATAATAAACTAATACTTATCATTATTTATATACCTTCTCTGAACATACGTATAAATAAAAAGAAATATTGAAAATGTCTTACAATATGGTGCATGGAGCATTTTATATCAAACGATATAAAGTTTTATAAAATTATTAATATTTACAGAACTATTGTACTTAGAAAGTTGAAACTTGATATATCCATTACTAATAACATACTTAGTATCCATGATCAATTTCAAACAAATCGGATAAAGTTTGTGGATTTTGAAATATTCACCTCTACCTCCCATTAAAGAAGTAATAATAAAATAAACGTGTAGAGTTGAAAGGAAAATAAATTACGTTTTCTCTAAATTGAGTCTTATTTACAATTTTACCAAAAAAACCTACTTTCATTAATTTGTCATATAATTACAATTACAAAAACAGTAATTTAAAGCCTAGAAATTTATTTTACAAATAACATAATAAAATTCTAGTTTCGCCCACAATTTCTTTTAAAACTGTCTCTGTATGGACTTAGTCATCAGTTTCACCGGCTTCAGTATTTCTGAAACAACTACTCTCACTAACGAACTTGTGGTCTTCTCAAAGATCTTTCGCCGTCTGAATTTCCAAGGAAAACTTTGTTTAGGCTATTAAACCTTAATTTTGTAATACGTACCCAAACAATAAAAATCTGCATCTGCAGTTGAGCTCTCGTACATCTAACTTGATGCAGCCTATATTATATTTGATGTTTTTGTTACTGAGAATTTTTCATTTCTTGTCTTGACCTGAGGATCTCGGGACTCATATTAAACTATTAAGTTATTACTGTCAAAAGTTAATCTACTACTGCTTTGTTGTTTAATATAAAATTTTTGTCATCATACATAATACAGGAAAAATTATTTTCTACAAATTCCAAATTATGTTTTTACGGCAATAATATTGAAGGTTTTAGCATTTCTATTAATAATAATAATAATAATAATAATAATAATAATAATAATAATAATAATAATAATAATAATAATAATTATATATATATATATATATATATATATATATATTTTCCATTTGATTCCCAAAATTTCTTCCCATCAATCTTATTTTCTAACTCAAGTGATAAAATATACTCTAAGGCTTCTCATAATCCTGGATAGAGATCTCTTAAGATTCTATGACAAAAGTCTATGATAAAGGTTTATTAGCTTGTATTCGTTTCTGAAAAAAGCTTATTAAAGGGGTTTTTAAACCCTTAAAATATATGTATTGTGTATCGCTCATTGTGAGGTTTAAAATCCGGAATTTTATGACTCCTGCCAAGCATAAGTAGCCACTGAACCACCGACACATTTGTAATCGGAGCTGAAATTCTTACATTGCCACGTATAATTGAAGGGTTCAGAGCCATAGCGGGTCAAGCGCCATTTATTACAAACGAAGAAAGCAAGGGTTAAAGATAAGTATATACCATAATTTAATGAAGATTGACATAGCATTTAATTTTAATGTGCATGTTTCATCTTACTTTCTAGGCCTATATATTTAAGAATATGTATTATATGTTTTTCTCGTGTTAAATTCTATCGTACTTTAACAATGCTAAGGACACAACAAACAACAATATAGAACACGAAACACAAATTCCACCCAAGAATATTCAACACAACCAACATAACATTCAACCACAACGAAACTAAACTACTAGACAAAGGATTAAGACACAACATACACCAAAACAAAATAGGTACAAAACAACAAACACAAACTATCATAAACACAGAAACAGCAATATAAAACACACAGAGTCAACATCACGAATACATAAGACAAGACATAATAAGAAACATAAACAAAATAAACAAACCCACAACAAATACACAAGAACATAAAACAATAAGTACCTTATAGACAAAACAACAAGAACATAACCTAACTTTCATCAAAGCAGACAAAGGAAATTTTACAGTAATCCTACACAAACAAGACTTACACAATAAAATAGAAACATATTTCAAGGAGAACATCACAGAACTCAAAAACGGCCCCCCTTCACAATACTACAACATAGTAAAAAACAAAATAAACAAAAAGAAACACACAGTTCGAAGCAACATGAAACAACAACTAAAACCAATCAAACCAGAAGCACTACCGAAAATACATAACAGACATCATTTCGAACACGTTACAAAGAACACATCACAGCCATAACAAAATTACAAAACACTTCCACATATGCAGAACACATTACAAATGCTAACCAAACCTACAGAGACATCAACACAGACATGGAAATTCTCTACATCCAACCAAAAAGCTAGAAACTAAACACACTAGAATAATTCGAAACATACAGACACACAAAAACACACCCAAATGAAATTCTCAACACACAACTCAATTTCAGAACACACACACTCTTTGACTTCGCATTACACTACACAAACATACCTCCACAGGAAACAAAACAAAAGGCGCCAAGATCAGCAACAGCCAGTTCTGAAGAAGGTCGATAACAGACCAAACCTGTTAACCAGGTACGATAGAATTTAACAGGAGAAAGACATATAATACCTATTCCGAATTAATATAGTGTTAAAAGTTGTGTAGTCAAGTTGTACTATATGCTTCGTTAAATTATGGTCATCAATTAATTTTAACTCTTCTTTTCTCCGTTTTTAATAAATGACGCTTGGCCCACTATGGCTGTGAACTCTTCAATTGTGCGCGTTAGTAGTGACGTCATTTCACATTTTGATTGACAATCTGATTTGTAGGTTACACTTACAAATGTAGTTCAGAGAATAAAAATATACAAATCAAAACTCGACGACTTAGAAAAAGAAACGAAAGCATTTGCCGATTTTAGCTATGCTATAATAAACTCTGACCTATTTAGTCTCAGTGTTGACCTTGACCGAGGTTTAGAATTTTCTTCCTAGTTTGCTTCTGTCGTTATTAAAGTTACAGTTTCAGCTAATACATCTTCATCCGTGAAAGGTCTCCCGGGCGATGAGATAGCGTTTCTGTGACGTCATCACTTTTATTCATCAATTAGGACTTGAAATAGATCCCTCCTTAAGTAAGTGACGGCCTCTCCTTGACGTCGGTGATGGAACAGTTGAGTTAAGAGAAATTTGAAAGACAGATCATTTATCTTTTGCCTTTATTTTCAAGAGTTTTCAATTTATACCTGAAATAATTATACATGCATTATTTTTATTATATATTTATTCATGTCTGCGCAATTTATGCAGCGGTAAGGCGCGCACTTTTCTGTGTGAATACTCGATCTAATATTGTAAATATTAGTAGGGCATGATGAGTGTTCGTTATTGACATGGCATGTTATAATATTTTAGGTCAAAGTCTCTTTATTAAGATGGCAATCATAGGAATACTACCATATCAGGTAGGAAAGGAAAAGAAAAGGATATTGAAAGAAGGTATTCAGACTTTAGAACTTTTACGGTCTTACTAATAAACCGTGTATAGTTTTTATAAAAGAGTTTAAAATTATGCAGAGTTGAGACAGAAACGTTATTAACAAACCATGCATAAGCGATGGATGTATAAACAGTCTGTAACTATACAATGGGAATTGCTTTGCAGTAGTTATATATACGAAACTCCTTGTTTAAGCGTTGTATACAGAGAAAAAATGGCCGCCCCTCTAACAGCTGTTAGTATCGACTATCATTTTATAATGATAGTTGCCTTGTAACCACAGAAGAACTAACCAAAGAGCACAGAATAATTAGAATAATATTGCTATTGCTTGTACTCTTTGGCCAAAATATAGTGTGGTAATCGATCAGAGCCAGTTGTAATATCGGCACACTAGAGCGCTCTACCGGATGGAATAGAGAACCTCAGACATTCTATTACCTTTCGTAGTGAAGTAATGACGAAACTATGACGTAACTGTGTAACAGTTGTACTGTTATACACGACGTATGTAGTGATTATTAGTAAGTAATTTATGTACGACGTATAAGCGAGCTACTCACTGTATAAGACAGTTAAACATCTGTATATAGACTTTTTATTAGTAAGACCGTTAATGTCTAAGTCGCTAAAGATGCCAAATGAATATGAAGTCAATTAATTTTATTGGACAAACAATTCTAAATATACTTTTGTTTGCAGATATGCAAGAGGTGTTTTCAAACTGTGAGGAGTCCTGACAAAGTATTCCGTACGTTTGAAATAATATTGTAAGATTTTATAATTTGAACATTTCTACAAAGAAAGCTAAGCTTTTAATTTTTAAGAAACAAAGAACATCTAAGAGCAAAGATTGTAATAACTGATAGTATTTTAGAACAAATGAGATGTTCCAACTATTTTGGATGGGAGATTACTTACGGAGCATCCAATAAATTCAACAAGAAATTACACACATATCAACCGTTAATAGAGACAGTGACATTAAATATACTGAATAATATAAGGAGAGAAATAATCTTAACATTCTGTAAAACAAATGACACTTCCTGTGATATAATACGGTTTTGAAAATAAATATGTACTCTGACAACTCAACAAAAGAAACGAATAGAAGCAGTAGAAATGAAATTGCTGTGGACTCTTACGGGATATAGTCTATTGGATTACAAAACAAAGAAATAAGACAGGAGCTGAAAGCAGGAATGTAAGTTAAAAAATTAAAATATTGGAAAACCTGGTCAAATAACGTAATGAGAATGAAGCCCAGCAATAAAGCTTGCAATAATTTATGCTAAAATAGGAGATCTATTTAACGACCAATGAAACGTTGGAATAATCATTTTCTGTCGTAAGAATATTTTCGAAGGACAGGACATACCTGGGCGTATGCCGTGAAGTTATTGATGAAATGCCAAATTTAAAAGGTATTCTGTTGCATGAATATGGTGTATACATGTATACTTACATACCACTAATAGAAGCCGTTCCATCGTAGTTGAAGCATGGTCTAGTTATCTTACGCAGGTTTTTTTGGGCGTTAGCACATGGAAATTTTATGCTGTTACTTAGGAATGGAAAAATATGCATTTATATTATCTATCACAGACAATACTATAATTGCATGAACTTCCCAAACCTGGTTCTAAGCAATAT
Organism: Periplaneta americana; assembly: GCF_040183065.1. Lineage (NCBI taxonomy): Eukaryota > Metazoa > Arthropoda > Insecta > Blattodea > Blattidae > Periplaneta > Periplaneta americana. The sequence goes on along the minus strand of NC_091132.1, from coordinate 78,593,610 downwards.
TCAAACGAAATTCTCTCATAATAATAAGCAATACACTTTTTCAGCTTCCCAATAACGGGACTGCCTCATTGGACAAAGCATAACAAGCACACAGAGTAAAAAAAAAAACAGACCACAAAAGAGAAATGTAGGGAACGAACAAAAAAAGGGAAATTAAATACAGGAAAAATAATAGCATACATATAACAGGCCTAAACATAGTAAACAAGCAGATTAGACGTTCAAACAAAAGTTCTTCCTTTTTAGGAAACTAAGTACAGGTGGTATTTTAAAATGGCAAGTGAGGGAAACAGCACGAATGAAGTCGTTGTTCAGCTGGAACTTCTTGCAGAAACTGACAAAGAGGCGAGGTATTGTGCCCCTAGCGCCAACCATTAGCCCAACTACTTCAATGGAGGTGAGGTGATATTTCTCCAAATAGAAAGGAACTGTGGGCTCATAAATTCTGCATTTTTCTGCGTGGACTTCAGCGGGCTGTTGTTCCTGTGCCTCGAACCTGACTGTCGGGTCGATAATGTAGGCGGATGTAGAGCCTAGTGGAATGGCAAGCATGTCAATTCGCCGACATGATCCCTCTTGAGAGATGCCATGAACTTCTTCGTTTACAGTGAGACCTTTCTCCCTCAAGGCTTCGGATAACCAATGTTTAAGGTTAAAGCAACTTTCAAGCAAACTTTATAGCAGAAAAAGTGATACTAGAACTTTTCATTGTGACGCATTTTCGACCACAGCGCATCCAAGGTCATGCTTCAACCACCATGCAAATGCTTCTAGAACTCTGTATTAATAGTTGCGTTAATCCATTATATTCTTTTTCTACGTGGAACTTCCTTACATTGCTAAGTGGAGGTTTCACGAATCTATCTACAAGAATTTCTGACACACGTTTCTGATGATTATTATTCCTAATACACATCAATATGTCACAGTGAAACAAAATAGATAGAACAGCGTTTCTTTTTTCATAGTCGGGAGCAAACATAGGGCTGAACATAGTATATTTTATCCTGTCATCTATCATTTCAGCGAAAGCATTGTTAGAATGGTCTTATGAGCAGGCAGACAAACTAAGCAGCCATAGGATACGTTGAAGCAGGCGGTACACATCAGTGTAATCCAATATGAAATATTAGGATGGGATAGTACTTATAAAACTAAACTTAATCCGATAGATTTATTACAGAGAAGAATAATTGAAATTTATATCTAAAAACCTATTGATTATCCTATCAGAAAATTGTTTTGAGAATTTGAAGTCTTGAAAATATATAAAATTTATATCAATGGATTATTAAATTTTATACATAAAAATGAAACACGTTTCCGATCATGTATACACAAACACAAAACCAAAGGCATGGATACAATACGTTTGTTTGAACCGAAGTGTTTAATGAGCATTGCTTTCAATTATAGTACTAAAATCGGCCCTGGAATTTATAACAAATTAATAAAGAAATACCCACATCTATTTGCCTCGAACAGTTTGAACTTTAAAAATGTATGTAAGTAATTTGTTATAATTAACTATTAATTTTTAGATGTTATTTTATTGTCATTTTTGCGTGCAAATTTATTATGTATTGAATCTTTCCTTGAGCACGAGAACATTCTCTTTCAGGAGCGTGCTAGAATTTTGTTAATTTACAATTTATTTTTATTTTATTTTTCTAGTAATAAACAATATTGTTTATTATTATTATTATTATTATTATTATTATTATTATTATTATTATTATTATTATTATTATAGTAGTTCAACGTCGTTTTCACAGTGATGACGGTGATCGGAAATATCCAAATTAAAAGTAAATGTAGGTATGATACCGCATGTTTGAAGAAAGTGGATCTGTTAATACACCACAAATTGGTAACCATAGACGTTCTCCAAAGCGAAGTTGCTCATAGCACTGCTATGATACTAATCGCAACATACCATGGTGTTTCATCAAGTTAGCGCACCACCTCATCCAGCAGGAAAGTTCGTCATTTTCTGAATGTAACATTTCACATCAACTGGTGCGGTTGTTACTGGATAATTGCGTGGACTAACAATTCTGCAGACCAGACACCACCACATACCTTTGTTTAAGGAATTGTGAAAAATGGTATTATGCATAGCGACTCAGGAATATTGATTATTCCAAACAAAACATTGTCTTAAATTAAAAAAACAAAAACATTACTCCAGAGATTTACATCGCATTTAGCAGCAATTAGTTCAAGGTGTGAATTATCCAGTATACGCGATGGTGTATAGCAGTGGTAAAAAAAAACCGTATCGACCCTTGTAGCTGATTTCAGAGCCTTGTTCACTCCAGAGCAAGATAGACTGGTAACTAAGACTTTCGTGGTTCGAATCCTGCCTGGGAAGGAAACTTTTTTTTGTTCCTTATTCAAATTTATTCCCAATACTTTTCGATTGCAGCAATATTTTACTAATTAATTAACTTATTATTCTCAGAACATGAATTTTACCAGCAATCGAAAAGTATTGGGAATAAATTTGAATAAGGAACAAAAAAAAAAGTTTCCTACCTAAGCAGGATTCGAACCACGAAAGTCTTAGTTAGCCAGTCTATCGTGCTCAGGAGTGAACAAGACTGAAATCATCTACAAGGGTCGGTCCGGTTATTTTTGCCACTACTGTATTTACAGATGAATGAAAAATAAATAGCAACAGTTGACATGTTGGAGCGATTTTATTTCCTATATTTCCAAACGGATCACCCTATATTTATTTTATTGTATTGCGACTACAAGTCATGTTAGAACACGTGGCATGTAAAGGAATTAGGTCAAGCGACATGCGAGAATCGACTTAAGGGCTCAATATTATAATCAATAATGCATATAACATTGATCCTTACATGTTATGTCTTTGTAACATCAAATAGTTCCTTTCCAGCCAGTTCTAATTGGTACTGAGCATGATATGGAAGGCTTGTAGGTATTAAACATTAAAGCAACGGAACAGGAAACATCGCCGAGAGAGAATTTTTGCTGCCGAGCTATTCGCATGTAATTTTAATTCACTGAAATAAAGTTTCGTATTGCATACAACGTTTTAAGATAACTTGATAGTTATGATAATAAATAACGAAAAACATATAACACGATACAGTTTTTTACATATCAGAAGAGCAGAATTCTCTGCGAAGAGATTCTGTGCCGGTACATCATAACTTATAACTCGCATTTTTTTTATTAACTTCTCGTGTTTGCTAAGGGCAAAGTTTATTAGAAACTACAGAGGTTTCTCTGGCTGTAAAACATTCCAGAATTCAATATTACAGAATATTATTTCCTTGTTTATGTAATTTCTGCAACTTTCTGACATTTCGTAATGTATTTTATTTATTTGTTCACAATGAAAAGTTCCAGTATCACTTTTATGCTTTAAACTTTGCTTGAAAGTTGATTTAACCTTAAACTTCAGTTATCCAACGTCTTTCATAATTTATTAGTGTGAGACAATTTCATTTGAATATTACTTAGGACCAGAATTGGGAAGTTTATGCACTTTCAGTACCGGTATTGTTATGTTTTTGTCTACTCTTCTTAAGAATGTGATCTTAGTGCAAGAATTTTACATTTTATTTTAGAAACAGTAGAGATTTCTATTTTTGTGAATTACCGGTATGTATAATCTGTATAATCAGAATCTTAAATTTTAATTCAGAAAAAGTAGGTATGTTTGGTGAACAATGTAAAATTGTATGCCATTTTCAAGTCATTCTATCAAAACGGAACTGTCCCCGAACACGAGCTTTGCTCTTTCGGGGTACTTTCATGTAGCGTTTTTTTATGTATATGCTATTATTAAATAAATTTAAACCTAAATCTAAATTAATAATGTAGTTGAAAAAAATGCAAAGAGCAGTAAAAATATACTAATAAATAAATGGAATTCTTGAATTTTGAATAACAGTTGCAACAGTTTTTCTTGACGTCATTGTATATGTGTGATAAATATAACATTTTTGCTTTTTAATGTGAGCACTATAAATTCTTGTCACGGAACTTGTAATCGCTGCAAGAATGAGGTTTTCTGTATAGTGGACGACTAGCCTAGCAAGAGGAACAGTGAAAAATGTGATTCAAACATACTCTAAGCTACAAAAGTGCTGTGCATCATGTAAATTTTCACGACTTTATATTACTCTTTCTTGTAAATTATTATGGCACTGCTACCTCACTTGAATGCGAAAGACTGTAACACGAACTCCATAAGTCACAAACAAATTTCGTATTCAATATTCACTTTAAAGGCGGAATACATTTTGCATGAGTGGGGAATGATTACTCGTTGCGACTGATTCCGTTCTAAAAGTGAGCTGGGGAAGTTTCTCACCCTTTGGAGATGAAAAGTGATTTCATAATCCATGTTTATGGATGTGACCAAAAAAACATTATTGGTTTACAATGACCCAATTGATTGCATTTCTAGATTCACATATTTAGGTGTAATATTAGATGAAAAGGGTAAATGGATGACTCAAAATGAAGTGGCATTTAATAAAGCTAACGGTGCACTTACAGCAATAGATAAGTGCTTGAACAAATGGCAGAATATAGAGATAAAAAACCTGTTTAGAGAGCTATTGTAGAATCGAAAATATTATATAATATAGAAATTTGGGGTAATAATTTATCTAGCCAGCTTATTGATAGAATTAGATCTAAATTTTGTAAGAAATTTCTATGAATTCCGTGGAACGCCTCTAACCTAGCGCCTAGATTTGAAATGGGGGTAGATAGTATTATAGGAACGATACTAGTAAGGAAAATAAAATTCTTAGGTCATATTTTGGAGAAGAAGGATAGTGCCATTGAAAAGAAGTGTTTGAAGTTTCTTCGAGATACGAATTTGAAATCCAATTGGCTAGAAGATTTAAAGAGCAAGGTGTGTAGATTAGGTCTATGATGGTTATGGGAGGAAATTGGAGTAATGAATTTAAATGTAATTTGTAATATCGTAAAAGAGAGGTGTAATGAAACTACGAGACAGGAAATATATCAAAATCTCAACGAATTAAGTAACTATAAGGATATTAAAACGTCATGGGAACAAGAAGAATATGTCAGAATAAATAGTAGGAAAGTGAGGATGGGCTAACCTTGGTGGAGTCTAGGAATATGGAAATTGAAGAAACAGAAGGGGTACCATAGAGAAGGATATCTGCCCCCTTTGCGGAATGGAAGAAGACGCGTTCCATATATTGCTAGAATATCAAGACAGACAATACAAGGAAAATTGGATAAATAATAAATTTTTGAATATGAATAGATATGTAGCATATAAGAAAATACGTAATATAACTAATATAAGAGACTATAATTATATGTGTACAAAACCGCCTTTGCTTATCATAAAATAAATATTTTTTTTTTCCCCTAACGTTTTCGATACTTGTGTACCATCTTCAGATGTGAAGTATTAGATTAATATGATGAAAACCTTGCCTATTAGATGGAACTTAATGTGGTAATTTTCGGGCCATATTAGTGTGGTTGCTTGGACTTAACTTAGGTTGATCTATGATATACATGCTATGTTAGGTTAAATCACTGCGAGTCATGTAATTAATATGATCTAAAATATAAAATAAAATTGTTTAAGAATTGTAACCACTATTAGCGTAGTTATTGAAATATGAACACTTTGTAAAACCACTTTAAAAGTTTATAATCACTTTGAACATATGTTGGCTGTATTTGCCGATTTAAAGTTCGTTGAATAGGGCAGTTTCTGTTGATCTTGATGTTTGACGTTGAACTAAAGCGCAGTGTCGTTTTGTCACTAACATATCTATATTTTGTTAAAATGCGTGTTGTTAAGACGTTTCATCCAATTGTAGTTGATAAAATTGATGTAAATCATAGATATATTACTGATACAATATGGAGGTTGTCAGGTCCATAAATTTAGTACAGCCTGGCGTGTGGTTTGACATGTGTTGGTCTGTTCGTGCTTGATGCGTGCTTTTTTTGTTTTGTTTTAATTTTTTTTAGTTGTGAGACTTGGTATAGATGATTAAAATTGTAAAGTAAGACAGATCATATCATATCATATCATATCATATCATATCATATCATATCATATCATATCATATCATATCATATCATATCATATCATATCATATCATATCACATCATATCATATCATATCATATCATATCATATCATATCATATCATATCATATCATATCATATCATATCATATCATATCATATATCATATCATATATCATGTCATGTCACGTCACGTCACGTCACATCACATCATATATCATATCACATCATATCATATCATATCACATCATTATTGGTTCGAATTCTTTATTTCCGTTTTCAGTTGAAAATATTCGTACGCGAGTGGGATGGAACAAGACATCCTTAGAACCAGACTTTTGGATATTCCACCGTGTTCTCGTACTGAACATTCATTTCATCCACAGAAAGCCACATGGCATCATAACCTACTTAGAAAGAGACTAGGTATGTAGCACAAGACAGTCGGGTCTGGTGTTTTGAAGAGAGTATTTTTAGAGCTACTCTCTTATAGATTACGAATTATATGAGAAAATGGAAGCTTTCGACTTAAGGTACTTTCTAAATATTACAATGTAACGTATAATTATTTCGCTTATGTTAACCAAATTCTGCTTTGAAAATTTATTTTATTGAATACTGAACATTAACTTGAAATCTGCTTCACAAAATTACATACTAGGGTTACATTTTTTACTCATGTTTGTGTTGTATTGAATATTTATGACATTTTTTCTTGCAATTTGCTACTTCATGCTCAGAAAATCGTATTACATTACCCTCTAAGATATAGATACCACGAAGATGTTTTTGTAGGTAGGCTACTATAGGCTTAAGTGAAATCAATTTGTTTCATAATTTTAATCAGATTAAATTAATAGTTTTGCATTATAACAAAACCATTGCTGTGTTTTATATTTAGTGAAGAGTCCGAAGACGGTTGGAACCTCGTGACATCAATAAGGTATCACTCATGAGGCAACTAAGCAATAAGGTCGGGAGATCAGTTCCTTTTCCCCTCCATTCCATACATTACTGATTGGTAACATATGCTGTGATATTTTAGAAAACCGTAGTTATTACGAAAATATCGCAAGAAACTAATACAGGTTACACAAACAGACTTTCTCAGTAACCAGTTTTGGCGCTGCCTAACAATTTGTAATGCCTAATAGTGAAAAATATTTTCAAAGTAATATGCATAAACTGGAAGAAATACTACATCGTTCAGTACGCAATTTCTCCTCAGCCAGTGACTCAACCAATTCCTTTTTCTCTTCCTACTCAGTTTCAGCAACATTCTTTCTTCACCCACTCTTTCTAACACAGCTCCATTTCTTATTCTCTCTTTACATTTCAAACGATTCATGCTTTTCCATACCACATTTCAAATGCTTCTATTCGCTTCTCTTCAATTCATCGTAATGTCCATGTTTCTCCCCGTACAATGCCATACTCCACCCAAAGCACTTCACTAGTCTCTTTCTTAGTTCTTTTTCCAGAGGTCCGCAGAAGATGCTTCCTTTTCTATTAAAAGCTTCCTTTGCCATTGTTATCTTCTTCTTGAATTCCTGGCAGCACTTCATGTTACTGCTTACAGTACATCCCAAGTATTTGAGCTGTATATTATTATTATTACTATTATTATTATTATTATTATTATTGTTATTATTATTATTATTATTATTATTATTATTATTATTATTATTATTATTATTATTATTAGGACTCTCACTTTGAGAGAGGAACAGAGGTTAAGGATATTTGAGAATAAGCTGCTTAGAAAAATATTTGAGGCTAAGAGGGATGAAGTTACAGGAGAATGGAGAAAGTTACACAACGCAGAACTGCATGCATTTTATTCTTCACCTGACATAATTAGGAACATTAAATCCAGACGTTTGAGATGGACAGGGCATGTAGCACGTATAGGTGAATCCAGAAATGCATATAGAGTGTTGGCTGGGAGGCCGGAGGTAATAAGAACTTTGGGAAGGCCGAGACGTAGATGGGAGGATAATATTAAAATTCGTTTTGAGGGAGGTTAGATAATATGATGGTAGGGATTGGATTAATCTTGCTCAGGTTAGGGACCGATGGCGGACTTATGTGAGGGCGGCAATGAGCCTCCGGGTTTCTTAAAAGCCATAAGTAATTATTATTATTATTATTATTATTATTATTATTATTATTATTATTATTATTATTATTGTTAGTCTACTGTCCGAAGACAATTTCGAACCTCATAATGACACCAATAATGCATAGCTCATGAGTAAACTGAGCCAGGAGATAATGTGATAGGGTGGTCAGTTATCTTCCCCTCCATTACCTACATCGTTGACTAGTGACTAGTAACACAGACTTATGATGTAAACAAACATTATTATTATTATTATTATTATTATTATTATTATTATTATTATTATTAGTTGACAAATTAAATTGAACTAAATTTCATAAAACTGAAAAATTCTATTAGCAGCAGTAGTTATTGGAGTCTTTTGATGAAGAAGAACGTTCTGAAAAAAATAGTTTCGCAAAGAGTATATATTGAAAATTAAATTTCACATGCTAAAAAGAATTAATAGGGCATATAGGCTACTTTGTACACTCCTTCGAACTGGACGAGAATGGAAAAAATTTACGTCATTCCGTGTGACGTCACTTGAGGCGTAAATCACAATTGTCTGCTTATGTAGGCAATCAGCATGTGCAAGCGTCAAGGTCGATGTTTGTTTGTTTTTCACAGACAAACTTCAAAAGGGTCAGTGATGCTGTGGCTCACTAAACAAAACAGACTCGATGGGATGGCGTTTTGTCACAGCAGTGAGAACGTTACGTGGGAGTGGAATTGCGTGCTCCGCAATGTTGAGCAAACTCGTTAGTCGTGGCAGATTCCATTAGCGTGCGAGGAATTTGCGGATAATACTCAGAGCTGATCTCATTCATTTAGTTCACAATGCTTACGTAATTGAAATATTTATTACAAATAGTTCCTATAAACAAAAACGCGACCGGATGTAGACTCAAAATTTATTATTTCTTGTTTTAGCACAACAATAATAACATATGAGTTGAAAATAAATCCATAGAACAAGCGTTACATTTTGACTTAATGTAAGTTTGAAAACGTCCATAGCTGTGAAGTAACGGTTAGCATGTGACCATGAAACGAGTGGGTCTGGGTTCAAATCCTGGTCGGAACAATTTCCCTGATTGAGATTTTCTCCGAGGTTTTTTCTCAAACCCTCAACCAATCGTCCTGTCAGGGATTGCCGAACGGTTAATCAATTTAAATTGAGAATTAATAATTACATAATTTTACATGATATTGATTTGTGAGTGTTAGCCGATTTTTATAGGTTATTCTGTGTGTATATAAATTGTCATTTATAACTATCATAAAGTAGAATTAGTATATGAATTGCAAATAACTTAATTATGTACCATGTTTAGTTAATATTTCATTACAGCCCATGTAAGCTTGTTAATGTGCATGAAAATGATTTTTATACTTAAGTATGACTTTACTATTTTTGTCTTGTTTCGTTATGTATTTCACTTCTGGTAGTGTGGAAGAGAAGGTCTTTTTGAAGTTTCAGGGATTATTTAGAAGTGTTCACGGGACTAATGTGATTAAAATAGTTTCACATTTTACTTCTATAAACTTAAGAGGAATATTAAAACGTAATCAATTATCGTGTCTGTTTAGCTCAGTTGACTAACGCGTGTTGTTATAAAATCCATAAAATCCTATAAACGCAACTTCATAAACTTCGTAGGTTCGTAAGGTTCGTAGGTTCAAGTCTCCTCGCCTCCTAAAAGGTAAATTATTACAAATTAAAAAAAAACGTATTAGATATGAATGCAATGCACAAATTACGACGTAGTAGATAGAGAAAAGAGAAGGAGATTGAGTGTATGTATATTTAAGAAATGGTAATAAAGAAGTAGAGGTAGTGACATCTAGTAACCAATATATTAACTTCTTGAGTAATAGTTCAATGGAAAAGTATACGTGTGTGCCCGGGTACTAGGAAAATACTAATGAACTGTGAGATAAAGTTCAAACTGTGAGGGAAAGTCTTTATCTCACTAGTGGGATGAAGTGATGTTGAATAAAAGCCTACTTTACAAACGCAAAAGTATTTAGTAAAGGAATGTTTTTCTTTATGGTCATAAATAAATAAGTAAATAAATAAATAAATAAATCTATACTAATAATAAATCTGTAGCCGAAATTTTTCTGGTAATTTTCGACTTTCCAAAAATAATTGGTCCTAACATATATAATCAACCACCCTGAAACCGAAAATTGCATTTTTGAAATTTTTTTTTGTATGTCTGTCTGTATGTTTGTTACCTTTTCACGCGATAATGGCTGAACCGATTTATATGAAAATTGGAATATAAATTAAGTTCGTTGTAACTTAGATTTTAGGCTATATGGCATTCAAAATACTTTATTTAAAAGGGGAGTTATAAGGGGTCTGAATTAAATAAATCGAAATATCTCGCTTATTATTGATTTTTGTGAAAAATGTTACATAACAAAAGGTTCTTTAAAAATGATTTCCGATAAGTTTTATTCTTTACAAAATTTTTATAGGACTGATATTTAATGAGATAAATGAGTTTTAAAATTAAAATAACGCCATCTAAGATAGTGCAATGAATTAAGAACAAATGACTTCGTCTATAAGGGGCCTTGAACAACAATCGAAACAGGGGTCTTGGACATCAAAAATCGAAAGCTATTAAACATAGCCTACAGAGAATGTTTCTGCATTTGTATGAAGTAATATCAGAAGCTAAATTAACTGATTTGTATAATTAATTATTATTATTTCATCATTGGAAAGTGTAGTTTCTCTAGATGGACATAATACTATAATGTTATTACAGTAACGTCTGAGTAAATCGAGGACAGGTAAGATTAAAATAGCTTCTTATGCACAGAAAATTTGATAGGCTATTTTGTACATTCGTTTTCTGCATTTCTTAAAATAATATTTATGTACACTCATTTTAATCTCAGAGAATTAACGAACAATGAGAGTGTTAGTATGCAGTAATAGTACGTTAGCTTAGCAATCCATTATTTTATAATTCAAATTTTAACTATGCTCAATTGAATCGTGTTAAAATACATAAAATATATATGCAATAAATGCAATGCAAAAAAAAAATTGGGTAATAAGCGAAGCAGATTATCTTGCGCTGTTGTAAAAGTTGTTCCCTGGGTCAAACGTTCTATTTTAATTATGTAATTACTTTATATTTATTTCTAACAGGTGCAGCGGAGCGCACGGGTACGGCTAGTATAAATAAATATATAAATAAATAAACAATTGAAGTAGAATTGCTGGGTAACTTTCGGCGTTGGACTCATTTCGCCTTCATAAATATACTTCTTCTCTTCCATCTCCGGTTCTTCCCCACATTTCGGGCTTGCGTCCGATGTTGAGTCGGCTGCGGACTACCATGGAACATTTTAAGTTGGTTTTTAACGACGCTGTATCAACTACTAGGTTATTTAGCGTCGATGACATTGGTGATAACGATATGGTATTACGCGAGATGAGGCCGAGTATTCGCCATAGATTACCTAACATTCGCCTTACGGTTGGGGAAAATCTCGGAAAAAACGGGCAGACGGGAGGGTGGAGCTTACAACCTGATCAGCCACTCGACCGCAATTACGAGGACCGTAAAAAATGTTTTCCAGGGGCCGTTAACAGACAATTTCATTAGGAAAAATTATTGGAACAGACACAGCAATAGTTGAGATATTTTTCAACATATTTCCCAGCGGAATTGAGACATTTGTCATATCATGGGATCGACATAGAGGTGCAGACTGCTATCAAACGCTGATTCCGATCCCAGGCTGCTGACTTCTACGAAACAAGGATACAGAAATTGATCCCATGGTATATGACAAATGTCTCAATTTCAGTGGGGGATATGTTGACAAATAGCATAGCAATTGCTGTATCTGTTTCAATAAATCTTTCCATGCAATTGTGCTTTTTTTCTGTAAAAGGCTCTAGGAAAATCACTTTCTGGATGGCCTCGTAATTGCGGTTGAATGGATAAAATTTGTATAAGCACTTCTTTTGACATTATTAACATAGTGGAAGAAAAAAATTAACTTTTTTATCTGCCCCATCAGAATGTTTACTTGTGAGCGTGTCTGAGCTGCTGGGAACAGTATAGGGGAGAGGAGTGTAGATAGGGGAAGACTCCCGTCACGTGATCTGAAGGTAGGCGTGACTGACCAGAAATTGACTTCTGCGTCGCGGACAAATTACATGACGACATCTGTATAGTTTATAAATTCATATTGAACGGGATTTTACTACAGAACTTTTACCATGATGATGGCACCTGTATGTAGTTCCGAAACGTTGGAGGCATTAATTTTCCGGACACGATGGTGTTTCCAAAAGTCTACTTTTGAAAGCCTAAAAATTCATAAGGATTTTGCTAGCTTAAATTGAAATTCTGTGATTCGACCAAAGAAAGTAGTTGTGGTATTTACAAGTTGTTATCTGTTTTCATTTTATTTTAATAATAATAATAATAATAATAATAATAATAATAATAATAATAATAATAATAATAATAATAATAATAATAGTTTTATTTTCCCTGGCAGAGTTAAGGCCATCAGGCCTTCTCTTCCACTCAACCAGGACCAAATCACATACAGAAAAATACATACCGGTATACAAATATTAACTTAAAAATAATAATAAACATAATTAAGTAAAAAAGAGAGATTGAATACATATACACAATCAGTATTAACTTTAAAATAACAATAATAATAAAATATATAATAAAAAAGAGACTGAATACATATTTACAAACAGGAAAATACATTCTAATATACAGTATTAACTAAAAAAAAAGAATTAATACATATGAATATAATCTCACAACTAAAGGAATAGTAGAATTAATATGATCAGCACAGCACGTGTTACATTGAGACAATGACAATTACCTAGATATAAGTGTTAATGGAAAAATAAAGTAATGACTGTGTAAAATAATAATAATAATAATAATAATAATAATAATAATAAATACTTACTTACTTCCTTCCTTCCTTCCTTACTTACTTACTTACTTACTGGCTTTTAAAGGAACCCGGAGGTTCATTGCCGCCCTCACATAAGCCCGCCATTGGTCCCTATCCCGAGCAAGATTAATCCAGTCTCTACCATCATATCCCACCTCCCTCAAATCCATTTTAATATTATCTTCCCATCTACGTCTCGGCCTCCCCAAAGGTCTTTTTCCCTCTGGCCTCCCAGCTAACACTCTATATGCATTTCAATATTAATAATAATAATAATAATAATAATAATAATAATAATAATAATAAATAAAAATTATACTAAAAAATTAATTCTTTGCATTTAAAATATTTCTAAATAACCTAATTTTAAACAACTGAAGACTAATACTACCCCTGATTTCGAGCGGCAGCGAATTCCATGAGCGGGCCATGGCTTTTGTCCTTAGTACTTTTGCATAGCGATGTAGACTACATCTAACATTAATTTATTCATACTGTAGTGCTGAAAATGGCGTCGTCAGCCTGGATGCAGACATAGTATAGTCTTTGTGACATTATAGGCTTTCACTATTTTTCCTTCCAAGTCTTACAAGCGACTAGTACGTGTATATTGATCTACAATGTCTATAGAATTTATATAGGACTAAAAGTAATTCTCACATGAATCCACATGAAGGAATAAAATAGATTTAAACATACGTCACATGTATTTGAAATTGTAGCATATTATCAAATGAGTAGACGACAAACAGCCAAAATATTTTGCTGAAGAGAGTTAATCAAATAATTACGTCGTTCATTTCTCACGCATATAGCCTATTCACCCTCCTACTCTGAAATTACTGCTCTTTTAAATGTAAAGGCGTGGGGTAGAGCTTTCCTATTACCCCAGTTCCAGAGATAGTGAATCGATAAGTCTGAATATAGCTCAAACTCGCGATTTACATCTGATGCGAAATGACGGGCGATATCGAATGAAGTGCTCTCTGTACGTCACGCCTCCTCTCACTCAGCAAATCTAAAATTCTCTCACTACTATTGCAACTGTGACTCACAGAAATGGAGACTAGACTACTTTCAACGGTTTAACAACTACATAGCCTCTACAGTAGAAGCTACGTTCGTTAAAAGACAATTACCGAATAATTCATATGAATTTAACACTTACGATTATTTTTGTTGTGTCCACACCTGTGGAGTAACGGTCAGCGCGTCTGGCCGCGAAACCAGGTGGCCCGGGTTCGAATCCCGGTTGGGGCAAGTTACCTGGTTGAGGTTTTTTCCGGGGTTTTCCCTCAAGCCAATACGAGCAAATGCTGGGTAACTTTCGGTGCTGGACCCCGGACTCATTTCACCGGCATTATCACCTTCATTTCATTCAGACGCTAAATAACCTAGATGTTGATACAGCGTCGTAAAATAACCAAATAAAATAAAAAAAAAAACAAACTATTTTTGTTTTTGCTAATATAAAACTGACGGCGTGCCATGGCTTGTCAATAGTGTAAGCTCTTTTCATCCAATCAGTCACTAGTTCTATTCCCGGCATAGGCAATGGAAGGAATTTATTTTCCGTAGACAAGCGTTGTATGTGTGTATGTATTTATGTATGTATATACAGTGTATATATATATATATATACACTGTGTACTTATAGAGGGAGCGCAAAGAAAGCTTGCCCATTTGACTGATGCGCAGAGAACGATATTCGGTCCTCGTGCCGCCATGCTCGTTACAGGGCTGCTATGAATCACCTAATGCTGATTACAGGGCGCAATCGAAAGCGCGGTCTTGAACTGTTCGTATCGTGGATTGTTGCTGTGCAGAGCGGGTAGAAGCTAGCGTTTGCGTTACATATTCTGCATTTTATCCCTGATATCAGGAGTTTTATGTAGTTCAAAGTGTGTTTGTTAAATAACAGAGTTCTGTATAACATTCTATGTACTTAATAAGTGCTAATAAAACGTTACACAGTCAAACTAGCGAATTATTTATAACGATCATAAATTTATGAAAAACGAAACAGGCTCCGATCGTAACATAAGGAGTATATACAGATTAAAATAAACCGACCATAGTACCCTAGTTATCGGAACATTTTAATAAAATCACATAATATTAGTGTTTTATTACAACGTCAAATATCAATTATTACACGATTATATATTTCTTATAACATCTTTGTCATTTCATTCAGTGATTTTATATGTAAAAAAAATTCGCGCTTCTGTATTTTCAACAATGTTATGTTATTAGTTACTCTGCAAGAAGGTTTAGGTTACGTTACATGCCCTGTGATAAATCTCGCTCGAAACAACAAGCTAGCAGACGACTGAGAACTGTCGACAGTTTGCCAATCGAATCAAAGCGAGGTCGAGTGCACCCGAACGTTTCCGAAAGTTCGCGCAGCTTACCGTGGCAAGCTCTTCTTGCGTCTACTCGTAAAGTCATCAATGTAGCTCAGTCGGCAGGCTCGCTGGCCTGTTGATCCGGAGCTTCGCTCGGGCTTGGTTTGGATCCTCCGTTTGGTCTGATTGATTGGTTTCTTCCGAGGATTTCCCCAGCCGCGGGACTGATGCCGGGTGGTCTATGACGAATCCTCAGCCTCACTTCACTTCATTCCCGTTTGGTCTGATTACCTGGTTGGGCTTTTTTCGAGGTTTTCCCCAACCATAAGACAAATCCCAGGTAATCTGTTGGCGAACACTCACCTCATCTCACTACATCTCGCCAAAAAATTGTAAAAATTGAAATTGAAATTGTAAAAATTTGTAAAAATATAATCTTGTAAAATTTTGACTTGTTCCACATCTTAATGCTTCCTTGCTAATGTAAGATCTATGGAATACAACAAATGAAATGAAAAAAAGAAAATGATTTTTTTTAAAGTTATGTAGTAATGAGTATTGGGATATTTTTATTGTCCCTAGAGTTGTATAATTCTAAAACATGATCTTACATTTGTCACTCTTGCTTATAATCACGTTTCTTTGCTGTAAAAAGTAAGTGGCGTTATTATCTTCACTGCAGGCAATAGCGCCAGTATGTACCATACTTTTATTTACTTGTGTTGTTTAAAACCTTGTCACAATTACAACTTTTAAAACGCACATTCCATAGGAAAGGTTACAAAGGATCCCCTAATTTTATTTCCTGCCGTCAATTATCCGATCCTATAATTTTATATCCTGCCATCAATCATCCGATTCATAGGCACACCACAAAAAGAGTACGACTATCAATATTATTGTCCGCATTTCTGGTCAGTTGTAACCAATTTTTCGAATTGATGGAGTTAATACCATCACTTACCCTATATGTGAGCAGAAATAGGCCTGAGGGAACTGGTTTAATAATTGCTCTTCCAGTCAGGTCTTCTGGAACAGTGCCCCGTACACTTCCCATGAGAAGATTCAATATTTACTTCCCAATTCTGACTAATTAAGCCCTCCAGGAAGATTGACTGTTTGTGTTTATATGGCCCATTAAGTGTAGCCCCAAGCCATTTTTGGAAAGCCACTGTGCCATACATCGAAGGGTGGTGCAAAATTAATTTCACCCAACACTCTATAAACATTCAATTAATCCTGGTTGACAAACTTGGTAATTGATGTCATTAAATTTCTAACTTTGACTAAGACGCTTTAATAAATCGTCCGTAATCATATATGGCAGTTAAAGGGAATAAATACTAAACTGAAAGGAATAAATTCTCATAGATTTAAATAGAATCATCATCTCGGTGACTAGGGCTGTCGTTTTTCATATCGAATATATAGAGTGTTCGAAAGTATGGAATATTACTCATAACTTCCTAAATCTTAATTTTACAAAAAAGAAAGTTGTATACAAAAGCTGTTGGAGATAAACCATACGATATAATACCAGTGTTCGAAAAACGTTAGTAATTAAAGCATACAGGGTGTGACAGTAAACTTTATTTTTTAATGGCACCCTACATTAAAATTTGCATATTCCAAATCTCCATTAAATTTCATGTATCAATGTGTAGAAATTTTACCCATTCACCCGTTTCATGTCTTTTAACTCTTTATTAAACTTGTTTCGTGGACTTCAAGCTTGAGACAAATAAGTATGTAAAATCATGTTGAGTAGGCCATCAATCATCCTATCCCATAATTTTATTTCCTGCCGTCAATCAACCGATCCCATAATTTTATTTCCTGCCGTCAATTATCCGATCCCATAATTTTATTTCCTGCCGGCAATCATCCGATCCCATAATTCTATTTTCTGCCGTCAATCATCCGATCCCATAATCCTATTTCCTACCGTCAATTATCCGATCCCATAATTTCATTTCTTGCCGTCAACAATCCTATCCCATAATTTTATTTCCTGCTGTCAATCACCCGGTCCCATAATTTTATTTCCTACCACTCAATCATCCGATCCCATAATTTTATTTCCTGCTGTCAATCACCCGGTCCCATAATTTTATTTCCTACCGCTCAATCATCCGATCCCATAATTTTATTTCCTGCTGTCAATCATCCGGTCCCATAATTTTATTTCCTGTCGTCAATTATCCGATCCCATAATTTTTTTCCTGCCGTCAATTATCCGATCCCATAAGTTTATTTCCTGATGTCAATTATCCGATACCCTAATTTTATTTCCTGTCGTCAATTATCCGATCCCATAATTTCATTTCCTGTGTGCCGTCAATCATCCGAGCCCATAATTTTATTTCCTGTCGTCAATTATCCGATCCTATAATTTTATTTCCTACCGTTAATTATCCTATTCCATAATTTTATTTCCTATCATCAATTATCCTATCCTATAATTTTATTTCCTACCGTCAATTATCCGATCCCATAATTTTATTTCCTGTCGTCAAATATCCGATTCCATAATTTTATTTCCTGCCGTCAATTATCCGATCCCATAATTTTTTTTCCTGCCGTCAATTATCCGATCCCATAATTTTATTTCCTGCCATCAATCATTCGATTCATAGGCACATCACAAAAAAAGAGTATGACTATTAGAATATATCTGCTTAATTTTAGGGGTAATAAATGATTCTAAAAATAAGAAATGACTCCAGAAGGAAGGGAATACACTGTTAAAACCTGCTTCAACGTTTCACTCCACTAAACGGGAACATAACTCTGACTTTTCGGTATTGGATTCGTGTCTCAGGCTCGGAACGTTGATGATCTTGTACTTCGATTGATATTGAGCCTCGGACCAAGAAAACGTGGGAGTCTGTAGCTTTGGCGCCAACGTCTGAGTCAATATGTATTGCACATTGAATACGGCAATCCACTTCGACTACATCACCTCAATCACATTTTTATTAGTGTGAAAATGAGGGACATAATATATCGTGATACAATTTCGACATCCACGCAATCAACAAATTAAAAATAACATCACAAAATTTGTGTTCTTTGTGTTGTGTTTTGTATTTGTGTTCTTTGTGTTGTATTTTTTATTTGTTTCTTGTGTGAATTGTGTTTGCTCCCTTCTGTATTGTACCATTGTAACATTACCACTAACGTATCTCCCATTCGTTATGCAATTAATGTTCTCAACAATTCATACACATGATTTAAAGTCGGAAACGCTGGATAGTAATCGGAATGTTTTTCGAAGTCCTACTAATATGACACATTTAGATTAAGAACAACATAATATAGGTGAACTTTCTGAAGTTAGTAGAAATATTATTTGTCTTCGATTTGGTGACTCTTAGGAGATTGATGCCTAAACCTACAGTTTTTATGTGGGCTGAAGCTTCACCGGTTGAGATAGACAGTATGATCAACAGTGCTTAAGAAACTCCTTGGGGGGGGGACATATTTTATTCCTATGGTAGCCATTTTTCTTATACTTGAGATAAAGAGCGGGAGGTGAAGCAGCAGAGAGAAGAATGTTAGTGATATAAATGCTTTCAGTACATTATGTTACACAGTGGCGATACTATTCGTTAAAAATATGCAGATTTCATCAGATTCTGATCATTGCTCTTGTGCTTAGGATGTGAGAAGTTAAGTTATTAATTACAATTCATACAAGATTAAACAATTATTAACAGTTATTTACTTACTTATGGCTCTTAGAGAACTCGGAGGTTCATTGCCGTCCTCACATAAGACTGCCATCGGTCCCTATCCTGAGCAAGATTAATCCAGTCTCTATCATCATTTCCCACTTCCCTCAAATCCACTTTAATATTATCGTTCCATCTAATTCTGGCCTCCCCAGAGGTCTTTTTCCTTCTGGCCTCTCAACTAACACTCTATATGCATTTCTGGATTCGCCCATACGTGCTACATGCCCTGCCCATCTCAAACGTCTGGATTTAATGTTCCTAATCATGTCATGTGAAGAATGTAATGCGTGCAGTTCTGCGTTGTGTAACTTCCTTCATTCTCCTGTAACTTCATCTCTCTTAGCCCCAAATATTTTCCTAAGCACTTTATTCTCGAATACTCTTAAACTCTATTCCTCTCTCAAAGTGGGAGAACCATAAGAACAACCGGTAATATAACAGAACAACTGGATAATACGCACGGTAGAGCAATGTCGATAGTCGACGTTACTCGCTGGCCATTAGTCGCTGGCCGAGCCGTGTCAAATAAAACACAATCGAAATGGTGGTAGTAAAATTCGCGACTATATTCTTAAATAAATCACTCCATTAGACAAGTGCAAGGTTTATGTAGTACAACGACGATTTTTTAATGCATTAAAAGAAAATTCATATGTAGTACGATATTAAAGTGGATTATGACAAGGAAATAAAGGGAAAAAAGGTGTGTTTCACGGAATATAATTTAAATAACGGAACGTAAATATCCGGTTAAAGTTCACCAAAGCGTTAAGTACGTAATTATGACCGTGTTGCAGTTTTATTTGTGACCTAGAGAAAATATCTAGCCTTTTACGAAAAAAAAAAAAGACTTATAGGGGTCATGAAATTATTCACCGCTTTATGACAACAAAATAAAGGGGAAAAAGGTGTGTTTCACGGGATATAATTTAAATAACGGAACGTAAATATCCGGTTAAAGTTCGCCAAAGCGTTAAGTACGTAATTATGACCGCGTTGCAGTTTTATTTGTGACCTAGAGAAAATACTTAGCCTTTTACTAAAAAAAAAAGAACCTTTTAGGGGCCATGAAATTATTCACCGCTTTAATTATATTATTGTTTATCAATATTACGAAACAAAAACTGTCGTAAAGGCTATAACCGACTAGAAACATCGATACTGAAGAGATAAACCCATTCGGCCGTGATGAAACAAAAGAAAATGCGAGAGAGATTTTAGTTCGAGATAAAATGGACACACAATTTTGATGACCATACTGTTAGAAATTGGAGATCGCTTGTAAGATCCGTCTTAATCTTCTATGTAGAAATGTTGTCCAAACAAATTGGTGCTCCAGGGAAAAATCATTGAAATAGATGTAACAGTGGTGCTATCTCTCAGTAATGTTCAGAACGACAGAGGTAGAGATAAAAAGAAACAAATTTCTCCTTCTAACGACACCAAAGACCAAAGTATGTTCTTATGTTGGCAACATCGTGTATTTAGTTAAATTTGGTCGTAACCGTAACGGCACGGTTCAAAACTACCGTGATAATTCTCCAGTTTAGCGTATAATGGTTTTATAAATTCTAACTTTCAGCATTTTTGAGAGCAGACTGGATGGCAGAAGTTTCTCAATCGAATAATAACAGGCATTTCCCATATTTATTCTGCGTTTAATTTCATCTCGAGTGTCATTTATATTTGTTACTGTAGCTCCAAGTTATTTGAATTTCTCCATCTCTCTTATATTCCCATTTCGTATTATGTTCTGGTCACGAAACATAACCATATACTTAGTCTTTTCGGGATTTACTTCCAAACCTATCTCTCTACTTGCTTCAAGTAAAATACTGGTGTTTGTGAATTTTCTCCTAACATATTCACGTCATCCGAATAGACAAGCAGCTCGTGTAACCCGTTCAATTCTAAACCCTCTCTGTTATCCTGGACTTTCCTAATGGCATATCCTAGAGTATCTTAATAATTACTTTGTTAAAATAATTAGTACATTTTAACTTCCATACGCTTATTATAACCAATGTTTTGCATGTTATGCATGAGTAATAACCTGGCTAGTGGGATGCTTATGTGAGCGATGTTTATAATAATAAACATCCACAGTCAAGAAGGTCACATTCCTTCCGATCGTCTTCTCCTGAGTAACTAGCAATACTGTGAATTAAAATGTTTTACTACTTACTGTACAGTCGTTCCATGTCGCTCAGTGGCGGCTTCGCGATGACATCACCGCTCTCGTCGCTCTGGGCCTCTGTGTATTGAGCGAAGGGCGTGGGCTCGGGATCCTCGCCCTGAAGTACATCCTGGTCGATGTCATCGTCCGTGATGTCTGAACGCCGTCTTGCAAGACGTGAACGAAACCAAGAGTACTCCTCCTCCCCGGGCAGAAGCAACAACGGCACTCGCATGTTTACCTCCGCATCACCTCAACACGTAGCAGCAGCGGCTCGTATAATCCACTCACACTACAGTTCACTGTTTTTAGTTCTTTTATTAAAATTTACTGTTTTCTTCCGATCACTAGTGGTGGCTTGT
This sequence comes from Periplaneta americana, assembly GCF_040183065.1. Taxonomy (NCBI): domain Eukaryota; kingdom Metazoa; phylum Arthropoda; class Insecta; order Blattodea; family Blattidae; genus Periplaneta; species Periplaneta americana. The sequence continues at coordinate 78,571,841 of NC_091132.1, read as the reverse complement.
AACTGCGTCCTTCTGGTACTTGTGTTCACTTATGATTTGTTATGCAATTCTATATTTTGCTCACCACCTCACTTTCTATGTATATCCCAATCTTCTTATCTTCTCACTTTCTAGGTCCATACATATGTATTTAATGCCCTTTCACCTCAAATTAACAGTATGTAGTATCTGAGTTATTCACTATCGTTTATAATAGACCTGTTAAAAATAGTCCCACTTTTACTGATTATAGCAGTCTTTATTTTTTAACGAATTTAAAAATATGGATACTGATATTAAATTTGTAATTACCGTAGGAAAAAATTTAACATTTGAATAGTGGTGTTTTTGTAACCTTAATGAGAAATTGTGACCGATGACTATATGGAGAGATTTTCTCCACAACTTGATACTATGCTTAAGAAATATTGCGTTTATTAGTCCTTATGATCGTCTGTAGCTATTGCTGTGAACGTCTGTGCAGCGTGCGTTGCTCCTCCTTTGTTCCTCGCTACATACGAGATATAGTTGTCAACGTCTTGTTGCCCAGAACGTGTGCATTTGATGTGTCAGGTTTCTGCCGGTACACTCGACGATTGTCAGTTGTGGCAAATGCTTTATCAGTGTTTTGTTTTCTTGCGTAATTCTGTTAGTAGATCTTGTCTTGTCTTCTTGTTGCTGCCGCGGTAATTTGAGTTGGAGCAACACACATCCAACTTCGGAAGAACAAACTTGGTCGTTTTTAGTTTCTAACGACTTGTTGGTTTGATTTCCGCTACTTCCGGAATGGCGCTTCGACTGAAGCACCCAAGTTGTTCTTGGAACTTGACACTCGTCTGTCTCTTATTTCTAAGGGTAAGAGTCACTCGAATGAGAAGAGGTCTTCAAGAATAGCGAGCGGGTTTCCTGCAACAAGGACATAAAAATAAATTTAGAACTTGTTCGAAAACATAAGAGTTACAGGACTACAAACTTATAATAATGACTAGATTCCGGATGTTAGGCAAAATGTCTTCTTTAAACTGAGTGTATGTATGAAAGACCTATCAGAGATAAACACTTTTCCATACATTTGAGGACGATAGGCCCAATTTTTTTTGCCTTTTTTGCCTATTTTAGCTCCCGTTGCCTATTTTAAGGTTAAATGCCTTTTTTATAGCCTTTTTGCGTCATTATTGTACATTTTATACATTTTAATGCATTTAAAATAAACCGCACATAAATTACATAAAAACAAGAAAGAACGGTTGTACAAATTAAAAATATATATTCACCTCACACAAATATTTACTGAGAAACTTATTCTCCAGCAATACATGTTTCCAAGAACTCTTAAACTTTCTCCCCTACCGATTCCATCATTTATGTCACTTAACAAAGACCTGTCCTCATGTATGGTAGTGAGGTCTGGACTGTCCGAAACTCAGATGTTCAACGCCTAACAACTGCGGAAATGAGATTTCTAAGGAGGACTGCCGGCTACAGCTTGCTTGACCACAAAAGGAATGAACTAATTACAAAAGAATCGAAAATTACACCTATTTATGAACATCTCAACCTCTATAGACAAAAATGGCTTAACCATGTCAATAGGATGGATCGTTCCAGACTCCCAAGACAAATTCTCCGCTATACTGTATATCACATGGAAGACGATCTTTGGGACGCCCCCTGAAAAGATGGACGGAGACCGTAACAGGGCACTAGGCCTAATACCTGCAAGGACGATGATGATGATGATGATGATGATGATGATGAACAAAGATGTTTGAACAGTATAACCCTCAGTGCTCAGGTCACTTCGGGGTTTACCAGCGAAAGAAAGGGGATGAGGGAAGTATTAAAAGCAAGTCTCCAGGTCCCGTTACTGTTGTCGCTTGCATGCACAAGTCACACATACTTTGAAGTCTCTAAATCCCTTCTCACACCCCTCTTTTTCAGACAATACACAGTAGATTTTTCCCGATCTCTGAAAGAAAGTAGAGACAGTCCTTCTGAAATAAGTTGTTTTAAGTTAACTCCAATCACTTCAGTAGAAGTAGAAAGATCTTTTTCCACCATGAAAATCTTTCTCTCTGACAAATTGCTCACTATGACAGTTGACAACTTAAAAAAGCATCTTGTTGTGACATGTAACCAAGGAAAGTGAGTACCATATGGGATAGTTTATTAAATATTTGTCTATGTTTTGTCTGTTTCCATGAATAATAAATACCTATTTCACTGCCTATTTTTACTATTTTTAGTGTCTATATGCCTGCCTATTTTAACCAAAATAAATGCCTAAACATCCGGGCTCTACTAATGACACTAATGTGGCTCTAGTATATCGACATTAGGTAGAGGAGCAGTGTATGCAGTACAAAAAATACGACCGATAATACCTTGTAAGTCTGACCGCGCATAGGAGAGTAAGAGAAAGTAAATAAACCATTATAATTATAAAATTATTGTACATATATACTGTAAGAGTTGTATATAGTAATTTTAAAAAAGTTAATGGTATAGTTATAGGTAAATGTTAACACTGTATAATTTTGACCTCATTTTTTCATAGTTAAGATATAATAATAATATAAGATGAAATAATTATACATAGTGTTTCCGAGGTGGTGTTACAAACTTTCAGGGATGATGGCGAAGGGCACATGTATCAATTTGAGATAAGGAACCCTGGTCCGGAAATGATCGAGTCGAAAGCTACAAGCAAAAATAGTTGTGTGGAAATGAAATAATTTTATTCCTCTGTACACCTTATTTATGTGTATTTATCTGTACATCTTACACATAAAATATTCATCTGACGTTTACGTTGTCTACTTACAGTATTCCATTCAATGCGCTGTCTGAGGGATGGGGACAGGAAACTACACTAAAGCAATGCAGATAGCGTGATGTGTAACGGACATGGTCGGTCCTGATATGCACGTCTGTAGACAGCAGTGTATGTGTACAAGTTGCAGTGTCCAGTCGATCAGTCCTAGTGAAATGGAGGAGTACACGAGAGCGGAATAAGCAGACCTGATTTTCGAATACGGATGAGCCAATGGGAACAGTAGACAAGCTCACAGATTGTATCGGGGCAAGTACCCACGTAGGAGACATACCATCTTTTCACGACTGTTCCAAAGGTTAAGGGAGGAGGGCACGTGGTGCCAAATTACAATTTCATTTCCACACAACTATTTTTGCTTATAACTTTCGACTCAGTCATTTCCGGACCATGGTTCCTTATCTCAAATTGATACATGTGCCCTTCGCCATCATCCCTGAAAGTTTGTAACACCACCTCGGAAGCACCCTGTATATTTTTCGATGTACAAGGTTAGGACATTCTCATTTGCGAAATTTTAACTAGAAAACTTTGATTCAATAGGAAACATGATGACCACTAGTTTAGGTTATTTAAATTTCACATACTTTGATGGAGTTGAATTACGGTACCTTATTTTATCACAGTAGTTGAATACCCCTGACCTACATGCGTGCTGTTTCCTCGCAGATTGTCCCCATGATATATGCAACACGTAAAACATTTGTTTCTTGACTTTTATTCCCAGCTTTCTAATTTATACCCCTCGGTTCGACCCCGGTGCTTTTAATGACACAGAGTATTAGTGCCTCACGCCATGGCACGCATGCACGCACGTGCCACTTTATCTCTCGTAGTTTGTCACGGAGACGGAGTTCGGCGAGGAAATTTTTTCATTCTGCCCTAGGAAAAATTTTCAATGACATGAACTGTAGTGGTGCCTCCAGTGGGATTATTATGAACCAATAATTTCGCTCAGTGGTGACAGTTGAATGTGATATGCAGGCTGGAATATTTGCGGTTGCTAGGATACGGTTTTTTATAAGGATTGCTCCTCTACTCTGATACGATTCCATAGACAGGGAGACTCTTTTGGTCTGCAGCGTATGGTGCCGTAAAAAGCAGTATTTACACTATCAGAAAAAAAACAGTATTTAGCATTTCTTACACAAACTAATTGATTTTAGTTAATTAGAGACTTTCATTAACATATAAATCTACGAGTACATCTATTCCAGACAATTTCTAAGCCATTTTTACTTATCGTTACACAAATATAACTAGAAAGAACTTAAGTAGGTGTTTCTTATGTTATTGTAGTAGGCCTATAAATAGACTATTATCACAGTCTAGTATATACAACCACGAAGCTCAATACGTAGTAAATATGCATCCATAGATAGTTGCTAACCACTAGGATCGCTAATATCGCCTCATTACAGACAATGCAAAATAGTACCGGCACAGTCTATTGTTCCTAGCACCCTCACAACTCAAGCTTCGTGACTGTATATACTAGACTGTGCTATTATGTTTTTAAATTATGAAGTAAGTCGATATAAATCGCACACTTGTAATAATTTAAGGAATACTATAAAATACATTATGTACTACACATATATCACAATATTCAACAATCGTGATTCCACTACAGCAGGGATATACATGGACATCATTTTACTTTTACTTCAATTTTTATTTTACCTGAGTTTTTGAATGTACTTCACTCACACCCCTTCTACTAGTAAATTTCCAACCGTTCTCCACACAGACTCAAGGTCGCGTATACGCTCATAGTAAGCAGTACTGAGTTGGTGAATGTAGTACGTTCCAGAAATATGTTAGCGTTTTCCAGTGATAAAAAGCTTTCAATATTGACACATATTTTTTAGCAAAGGTACTGTCGTCCGCTTGCCATAGTCACATCTCGGTTTCCCCCACCAGCTTCTGCTCGCCCCTCTGTAAAGGCTAGTGGCTGGGCTGTCTTAGCTCTTTTCTGAAAACATTAATTTCTGTTAAGAATTGGACGTCTACGTAATATTATACAACTGTTTAAAATAACTTAAATAAAAGGGCCTCGTTAATTAATTAACTGTTACGTGATTTCGCCCCTTTCTACGATCCTGCGACATAACCACGTGGACGAACAGTAGATAGCATGTCTGAGTAATTTTATCTTTTCTCATCGGATAGAAGTGAAGATTAAATTTACAGTACGTAAGGTTCTCTTTATAGAGTAGATACAGAATTATTTCAACATGAGTTATTAGTACGAAGGACGAAACTGGTAATTGGAATCAGATACAATAGTCTACAGTGTAATAATATGCAAAAACGAACTGAAGCCTGTATCGAAATGCACGGGGACCATATTAAAAAATGTGTTTAAATATCATATTATGATTATTTTTTTTATTTCACTTCATTCTCTATATTGTACGCTAATGTGCTGTAGACAGCAGTAATATACACTGCGTAATGAATACGTCCGCATGTATAGCTCAATTCATGAGTAAAACACTTATTGTTAATACAGTACTGTGCTTTGATTAAACAAAAACTTAATGAAAATTATCAAATTCAAAATCACGATAATTCCTAGTTTACGTAAAGGAATGTACTTCTTTTCTTCCCTCCTACACCTAGTAAAGTGATTTGTTTGTATTTACGCCAGTATCATCGAACTCCAGTCGTAGAAGGGGATGACAAACGGCGTTTCCGGTCCTCAACCGTTAATCCAAAGGTACAGCCAGGTTAATATTAGAAATGTTAGTCAAAATAAAATGATGTCCCAATATAAGAAATAGTGTACGTACGTCGTTCGATTGTTTCGTGTGCTACTTGGTTGCAGTATAATATATTGCTGTACAAATATGAGCAACCAAAATACAAGTGTGAAAAAAAAACATTATAAAGTCGCGATGCAATAAATCTTTATACTTTTGCTTATACATTTTTAATAAATTCAATAAAATTATTTCGCAACAGAAGATGTTATACATCTAAGATTTTGAATAAAGTTACTTAAAACATTACAATAAGGAATTAATAATTTAACAAGAACTACGTCCACGTATACAACTTTCGAAACTGGAGTATTGCATCATTTTCATTAAAATAGCAATATTGTTATGCCAAAATAAACCGTTTAAGATGGAATTTCGCCAAAATCTCTTCTTCGATTTCTGCCTCACATCAGCCTTATTACGTATCGTTAATTAAAGAAGCAAATCTAAGCATAGGGTGCTTATCATGATCGAATAGCTCAGCCCTTACGCCTAATGTTGAGTTTGTTAGGTTCATGAAAACCTACCAGTACGCATGTGCTGCTGAATATCGTAATAGGCTAATTTTCGCTGCAAATTTACTCATCTTCGGACACAGTTTATTGTTTAAGGAATTGTAAAAGGCAAGTAAGTCCTTGTCAATTATACGTACATTTCAGTACGAAATTATTCTGGTAAGAGCCAATGGCTTGACTCTCTGCTGACTGAGCTCTCAATGAAAAAGAACAGACAATGTCACTTAACAACTTGTGGATCGCCGAAACATTGACTGTCACTTCCATTCAAATATGCCAAGTGTAGTATGTATGGTGTTACAGGCGTCGACAATACGTGGAAAAAAATCATCGACCTGTCTACAGGTGTGGCGTACACGAAGATCCTCAGATATCCCCACAAAAAAAGTCAAGCGGATTAAGATCTGGCGATCTTGCTGGCCATGGGACGGGACCTTGATAACCAATCCATCTGTCACCAAATGTTGCCGTCTGCTGTTACCTTGTCGAAAGACTGAAGTGCTCATGAGCTCCGTCATGCAAGGAACCATATCCTGATGCATACTGCAAGCGGTACCTTTTCCAATAAATCGGGCAGAGTGTTTTCCAGAAAGCCCCTGTAATTTTCTTCATTTAGGCTATTTGCCATGACATGTGGGCTGAGACTAATGACACATCAATGTGCATAGCAACAACAAAAATCTCAACATGGCAAACAGTCACAACAGTAAAACGAGTGTAGCGTCGTACCGATGCCAGATAGGACACACATTTCTTAATGAAAAAATGTTTATTTTGGTTCCCTCTATCTACCATATTCTTCTGTAACATAATTTCTGGATCACTCTGTATAAATTAATTCATTTTCAAAACGTCTCTTATCCACCTGATAATGGAAATGAGCTTCCTGTGTCCATGCATTCTTCAGATATAACTATGCATACAACTTCCATGATTTGGCTTCAGAGCACCCTCTAAATCACTAAAATAATGCGTTAAAAGTGATTATTGTAATCAAACTGATCCCTGTCCACAGCAAAATCGCGACAAAATATTAGTTCCAGCTTTGGAATCAAAGAAGCTCATGCCCCCAATTGATTCTAAATGCACCCAATCTCTCCGATTTCATAATGTCTCTTGCTTAGATGGTAAGAAATGTTAGACCTAAAACGCTTTTCGTGATTTTCCACAAAGTAATGGGAATAGGCAAAGGTCGTTTTGAAAATAAGCCCCTCAAAAAATTGGCCTATATATACTGTATGTATGTATATGTGTGTGCGTGTGTGTGTGTGTGTGTGTGTGTGAGAGCAGTATGCAATGAAGATAAATGCAAATAAGACAAAAACCATGGTCAAAGGAAGAAAAATAAACAATGTAAACTTGCGAATTCTCAATGAGGCAGTAGAGTCAGTGGACAGCTTTAAGTTAGTGAGAAATGTGTCCTGTAGCTCGCTCTTCTATTTATATCTGTTAACAGTTCTGCCCCGGTTATGCGCCCAAACTCTTATCTCTTCCTTATTTTTATTATTTGACTGAACATGAATCTGCAAAACCACAGGTGAGTGTTGTGATTCAATCCTGTCGCCCACCCAAAATTCGATTAAATTCACGCTACACAGTATGTAATCTATCACACTCCCTCCGTTCTCTCCTATGAATGTCAGCTGTCCCTCTAGATCCCTCCCATATTTCCCGTTCATAATTTCTAGATTCAAGAAGTCACAAAATGCCAATAAATCCCTTCCCTCCCCATTCAGAATCTTATCTTTACTATTTCTATTTGGCCCCCTTTTGTCGTCCTCTTCCGTATTCCCACCTACTAATGAAATGTTCTCACAACCCGTTCTTGAATTGAAGTCCCCGAGAACAACGAGCTCCGCCCCTGGAAATATGGTTGTTAAACTGGAAACGATCTCTGCCAGGTCCTCAAAGAAGTGCGGATTAGCATACCGCGAACCGGAAAGCGGCCTATAAGCACCCAAAATGACTAAATCTAATTCACCCACTCTTAATGATACTCCGACAACCCCTTCCAGACCCGTGTTCAAATTCTTAATATTATCTCCTATGCCCTTTTTAATTGAAATGGAAACACCTCCCGCCCACCTACCCCTCCTGACACGCTTATCCCTAACCTTACTAAAACTAATGAAATCGTTCAATTCTAGATTTTCCTTACAACTAAGCCAGGTTTCTGTGAAACTTGTGTACATGAGTTTGTATAATTTATTATGCATCAATATGTGCGCCTGCCTGCCTGCCTGCCCTGGCCTGCTCTGGCCTGCCTGCCCTGCCTGCCCTACCCTGCCCTGCCAGTGGACAGCTTTAAATACTTGGGGTGTACTATACGCAATAACATGAGCTGCTGCCAAGAAGTCAAAAGGAGAACAGCAAAAGTAAACGAAGCTTATAATAGAAAAAGGAGCATCTTCTGTAGACTTCTGGAAAAAGAACTAAGAAAGAGACTAATTAAGTGCTTTGTGTGGAGTGTGATATTGTGTGGGGCAGAAACATGGACATTACGACGAAGTTAAGAGAAGCGACTAGAAGCATTTGAAATGTGGATATGGAGAAGAATGGAATGTGTGAAGTGGACAGACAGAATAAGAAATGAAGATGTGTTGGAAAGAGTGGGTGAAGAAAGAATGATACTTAAACTGTCAGGAAGAGGAAAAGGAATTAGTTGGGCAACTGGCTGAGAAGAAACTGTCAACTGAAGGATGTCTGGAAAGAATGTTGAATGGGAGAAGAGTTCAGGGCAGAAGAAGATATGACAGATGACATTAAGATATATTGGTCATATGGGGAGACAAAGAGGAAGGCAGAAAATAGGAAAGATCGGAGAAAGCTGGGTTTGCAGTGAAAGACCTGTCATTGGGCAGAACATTGAATGAATGAATGAATGAATGAATGAATGAATGAATGAATGAATGAATCAATCAATCAATAAATAAATATTATATATATATATATATATATATATATATATATATATATGTAGCGAAGTGAAGTGTATATGATAAGGGTTTGATGATTATATCAAGTTGTCACATTTAAAATTTCCTCAAATCCTTTTCTTTACGTGAACATGTATGGCTTCTAAATGTGAGAATAGATACAAAATTACATTCACTCAGGTTATTTACAGTCCTGCCAAAGCAAACAAGCTAATTACTCAGTGAGCTGTAGCACCAGTTCTTGCGGTTTCGTAATTACATCAGATTCGAAGTTCAGTTCTCGGATCGGTTGTCCGCAGAACGCTCTAAATAAGCATCCTCAATAATCAAAGTACACCATTGAGGTTGTTAGTGCCGAACATAGCACAATTGACCATAAATTGAATCAGGAAAATATTGGAAAGAATGACAAGTTGGTCGAAAGAGAGGAAATGGAGAAGTGAAATGAAAGAGTGGGAATAGATGTGAAACAAAGGAGAAATAGAGAAATGGAACGAAGAAGAGGGAGTAAAGAAGTGAAACCAAAGAAGTAAATATGTGAAACGAAAGAGAGGAAGTATAGAAGTGAAACGAAAGAAAATAAAGACTAGAGTCGACCTGGTTGGCGAGTTGGTATAGCGCTGGCCTTTTATGCCCAAGGTTGCGGGTTCGATCCCGGGCTTAAATGCGACAGGCTCATGTCAGTAGATTTACTGGCATGTAAAAGAAATCCTGCGGGACAAAATTCCGGCACATCCGGCGAAGCTGATATAACCTCTACAGTTGCGAGCGTCGTTAAATAAAACATAACATTTTTAAAGACTAGACACGAAAAAGAGGAAGTAAAGAAGTAAAACGAAAGAGAAAAATAGAGAAGTAAAAGGTAAGAGAGGAAATAGAAAAATGAAACAAAAGAGAGGAAATAGAGAAGTGAAGTCAAAGAGAGCATATAGGCCCTAGGGAAGTAAGAGATATTAAAGCTGATAAGACAAGGAGAAAGAGAAACTGAAACCGGGTAGAAATGAAGTAAGGGAAATGAGACCGGAAGGAAAAGAAGGCGTAGAAAGAAAGAAAGAAAGAAAGAGAGAGATAAAAGAGGGGAAAAAGTAAGAGGACAAAAAGAAACATCCACCGATATGAAGTAATGGTTAGCATGTTTAATCTGGAAAGAAGCGAGCCCGCATTCTCTCAACGCATTATTAGCAAATGCTGGGTAACTTTCGGCACTGGACCCTGGACTCATTTCGCTGACATTGTCACCATATTGCTCAGACATTAGATTACCTCAGCAGTTGATAAAGCGCCCTAAAATAACCAGTTAAAGAGAAGAAAGCAGGAAATTTGAGTAAAAGAATAATGCAATTAATAAGAGCGAATGTAAATTAAGCAATGGATTTATGCAAGAGAATAACTTTTTAATAAATGAGGCGCTGACATGGGAAAGGTAGTAACTGCCAAAATAAAAAATTTTCAGGGGAAGCAAAAAACAAATTTATGAACACTTTCTCACTTATATTATTACAGAAACTGCTTTAAATGAAAGGGATACACTCATGTTTGTGTTACATATGAAATTTGAAAAGTCTAGCACAGATTTATCTGTGAAATCCTATTTTATGAAAATACAACATTGAAATCACTCCTTAGCCAAACTGAGAATTAACGTTATTTATACATTATGCACAAATTTTTCGGTAAAATGCATGATGCTTTTCATCGAGGAAGTCTAACATAGATAACAAGTCTCTCTTCTTGGCATCAGGGACGACTAGTCTTCTTTCAAGGCGCTGCAAGCACTGAAAGTTAGTGATTGACATTAATGACTGTCCTTTCTTAAAAATCCTGTGCTCTGTCCACATTTCAAGGTCATTAAATGACTGTCTTGTTTTTATGAGAGGAAAATCAGCTCTTGAGAGTCTAATCCAGTTGAGGGTGCTGATTTTGATAGGAGTTATATTCAGAAACTTGTCACATTCTGCAGAAAAGTCGAAGAAATTCTCATCCTTCATGATTATTACATTATTAGGCCTTACCTCTTCTGGAACCATGGTCTTGCATCTTTTTTTCTCTTCTCTATGATGCCAAATTCCCTATCACATGGCATGTAGGAATGTTCTGAAACCAGGAATTTCAAGTCCACTGAATCAAAATGTTTCTTGGAAATAATGTAAATCAGGACCATTAGAATCATCCGATTCGTATTCTGCCCTGCACAGTTATCAGCCCATATTTGTCTAGACACACTCTGATGTTGTAAAAGGAGTTACTACCTTCTCCGCCCCAACAGCTGTGCATATACAACTTACAACATCTAGTGACTACGTTTCCAACTTCGTTTCATTACATACGGACATACTACCTTCTCTTTGCCATTGGCATGACCATTTACTACCTTCTCAATGAAGAACCTAAAAATTAGAATTTTTGGCAGTTACGACCTTTCCCATGTCAATGCCTCAAATAATTAAATTAATTAATGAGAAGAAAATGAAAGAAATAATAGAGGGAGGAAAGCCAGGCAAGTGTAAAGGAAACAATAGAAGAATGCAAGTAAATAAACATAAAATAATATGTAAGAGGGTTGTAGACGTAGATATTAATAGTAATAATAATAATAATAATAATAATAATAATAATAATAATAATAATTTATTTTAACTGACAGAGTTAAGGACGTAAGGCCTTCTCTTTCACTCAACCAGCAAAAAGTATATATACATATGTATCAACTTACAAAGAATTCAACAATTAGATTTAGATATGAGCTACATGTATAGGCCTACAAGAGTTATTTACGAATTAAACAACAAAATACTCTGAACTATTAATTAAACACTGAAATACAAACTATGTAGCAGAATTAAGCTAAAATACATAGAATGTTAATATATTTCAAATAATGTTAGATAATAGAAAGAGATTATTATGAGACAATTTTGAAAATACAGCACTATTGGGATGCATGTCTAAAGGAAGGAGTAACAATGTAGACAGTGATAGTTTAAGTCATTATGATTGGAGTGAAATCCTAAGAAGGTTATCTTTTAAGCTGTTTTTAAAAGTGTTTATTGTCTTGCAGCCCCCTAATAGTTTGTGACAGGGAATTCCATTGTCGCGAGGTGGATACTGTAAAAGATGATGAATAACGAGATGTTGTATGAAGAGGTTTACTTAACGCGCCACAGATAAGTGATCTGGTATTTACGTCGTGGTTAGAATATAGATAAGAGAAACGAGACGAAAGGTAATTTGGTGTTGAAGTGTGCAGAATTCGAAAACAGTAAAAAGAAAGATTGGTTCATTGGTTCATTTATAGGAAAGCAAGACAGAGGGAGAACAGTGGAAAGGCAAAAAATGTGAGGAAATGGATAACAGTAAAATTAAGAATAATAGATGGGGCTAAAATCAGAAATTTTCGTCAGCATTTACAAAACTAATCTTGTAATACGCAAGAATCACTTGCATTTAAATCCTTCCAAAAGATCTAACTGTGTACCAGTAGGAACTGAGTAATGCGGCTTTCTCTGAGCCACATTACGAAATGTTTTTTCAGTCGCTCCCCATTACTTTTTGTTTCCATTTCAGAGCCGCAGGCAACCTCAGCTCTACGCAAAAGAGAGCAGACACCTACAGTATATCCGATGTGATGCATAGTAATAGGTATATATGCAGACAGACGGGAATGTGTCACGGCGAGCATCTCGCCTGGTGCTGAGGAGGATCCAATCTCGTTCCATATTACCAGCGTCAAATTCCATTTTTCATTTCACACAATTTGCCTAATACTGTAAAATTGGTTACGTGCACAGCATTCAAACGTTCGACAAAATCCAGCAACACTTATTCAGTCTCGAGAATAGTTTCGGCACACATCATCGCATTCATTGACTACTTGAATTACCTGTAAGCTGACTGAAGTACACAAGAAGTAAAGTATAATCACTATTTTCTTTCCTTATCATATTTTACCACCTATTTTGATACCTATAAGCCTGTTGACAGGTGTTCGCCTCGGTAATTCATTTCCCTCCCTGCATTCCTATCTCTCTCTTTTCTATATCTCTCCCTTTCTGTCCCCGCTACTCACAATTTTGGTCTTCTTGCGGGACAGTTTACAATATTTGCACTTGCAGTCCAGTGTTGTCAACTCAACATGAATACTGTAGCACGGAGTGGCGAAAGAAATATTATTAAGCAAGTACGTAATAGCATTTTGCGATGAAGAGAAACAAACAGTTCAGTATCTGTTTCCTATAAATCAGGCAACGAAAAGAGCAACTGATATCACAGGTGAGGCTTATTTTATTTAAATTGATTATGTATTAAAATTACTTACTTAACTAATACTAATAATACAACATTTTATGTAATTTATATAGACAGGTCAGAACTCCTAATAAAGAAAATCAGGAGAGAGGGAGTCTGTGCAGGAGATGAAAAGCTACAATCACCACAGAAGAACAGACCAAGGGAACTTTAAATTATTGTAGTTGATATGGACCGATGTATTTTAAGAAGAAAGATACAAGAATTTTATACCGTTCAGAAAGAAGTTTCAACATTGAAGAAATTACTGAAGCTTGCGAGAGAAGTAATAATTTCCAGGGTTGGAGAGAAAAACTACGGAAAGTGATTCGAGACATGGGATTTAGGTTTAAAAAATGTAGAAATAAAAAATGTATTTTGATTGAAAGAAATGATATTATAGCATGGAGGACCAGTTATTTATGACACCGTTTGACGGAAGTTCGGCAACATCCCTATTCGGGAAGGTTCGTGGCCTGCTGTTTAATGTAGTGGGAGGAAAGCGAGTGGAATACAGTGAGTACAGGCGTTAACTTTTCCAAGAACGACGACAGCGCTGAAGGGGCACAGAACCAATGGTCCAACAATACTTGACTGTTAGCCATTCACCCTTATGAAATCAGTTGTGTAGACCAATTTACCGACAGAGTCGTTCCCCAACGTGCATCATAGGAGGCTGGTGTACATTACAGATGCCACAGGAGAATCTGAACTTCTGACGCAAACCCTGTGTTACTTGCACCACGGGTGTGCTCAATAAAAGTTATAAATCTGGGGAACGCCGGGGCTTGAACCCATTTTCTCAGGATTATAAGTCCAGCGCTCTAGCCCCATGTAGTTTTATGTAAAAATATACTGCATAGTGAAGCCATAGACCTGTCGACAGGTGACCGCACCCACATTTAGTTTCACGTAAAAGTACGCAGCATAGTAAAGTTATGGACTTAAACTTATTACATTTTAATGAGGAAAATTCCCGACAAATTGATCGTATTAATCGGACTGGGTAGCCTATTCGGTACAGCGCTGGCATTCTGTGCACGAGGTTGCGGGTTCGATCCCGGCTCACTTCGATGGCATTTAAGTGTGCTTAAATACGACAGGCTCATGTCAGTAGATTTATTAGCATGAAAAAAACTACTGCGGGAAGGTTTGCGACCTCGATGATGGATTAGAATTTAATTTGGGCGTAGAATTTCAAGTTGCTTAAAGGTACAGTCACACGTCGCTACTTTTGCTGCGCAACTTTTGTACTGCAGCTGCAAAAGTTGCGTGTCGTGTTCACACGTAAGCCAAAAGTAGCGCGCTGCACGCTACTTTTCGTGGTGCGCAACCCGAGTGCTGCAAAAGTTGCAACTGGAGGTTGCGATTCTGTTCACACAGAAGGCGCTAATTTTGCAGCCGCAAACTCATGCGAAAGCTTACTTATCTATTATTTGCTTTTTTGTCCTAACTAGTATTAAGAAATTGGCATTATTTTTACTATAAAGCTTTTAAAAACGCCTATATACTTAAATGATAACCAACAGAATATTTACGTAATCAATGTTGGCAACCCTCCTGTTTGAAACTACGCTACGAAAAATTAAAGAAGTGAATTTTATCGTCAGCAAATATGCTCAGACTGTGCTGTGCATTTAATAACTGTTACAAATAATTTATTTTCATCACATCTAACATTAAAATACAGTATATGCAAACAATAAAAGTATCATTGGCACATTTGGGTGGCAACACTGGTCGCAACCGCAGCAAAAGTTTCAACAAAACCGATATCAAAAATGCTGCGGCTGCAACCCTAAGAACCCTGTTCACACGTCGCTACTTTTAAGCTGCGCGCAGCATGGAAAAGTAGCGGGCAGCAGGTTCGGCAGCCGCTACTTTTCGGGTTGCACCGTTGTTCACACGTCGCAGTACGAGAGTTGCGCAGTTTTTTGTAGTGCAGCGCTGCAAAACTAGCGACGTGTGACCGTACCTTAAGTCTGTTCTACTATTACAATCTTACATGAATAAAATCCCCCTAGTGGCAATAGGAGAAATACCTGAACATGGATGGCTACACAAGCAGATAGACTGGCAGCAAGGATCCTGAAGAAAGTGTATTTTCAACAGATGTTCGAAATAGATATTTCTGTAACATGACAATACTTTTTCTTTATAATTAATGAAAAAACGGAACACTACTGTATACGAGGGTTTTCGATCCATAACAGTGATTTTAACACAATGCCGCAGTTGCATATCTAAGCCGTGCGCGAACTACATCTGGCTATTGATTGATTAATCCATATTCTGGCTCTTCGACTTGACAAGTGGATACAAGCCAGAATCCATGTCAACACTACTGCGAACGAACATTACAACAGATAAGCTTCCACTTAATACCACAGTTTTCAATTAAAGTTAAAATAACATGTCTTAGGCGAATTATTTGTATGTTATTAATTTAAAAATTTAGAGAACCTTTATACAATATTCTTATTGAATTTGGTATTCCCAAGAAACTAGTTCGATTAATTAAAATGTGTCTCAGTGAAACGTACAGCAGAGTTCGTCTAGGTCAGTTCTGTCAGATGCGTTTCCAATTCACTGTGGGCTGAAGCAAGGAGATGCACTATCACCTTTACTTTTTAACTTTGCTCTAGAATATACCATTAGGAAAGTCCAGGATAACAGAGAGAGTTTGGAATTAAACAGGTTACATTAGCTGCTAGTCTCTGCGGATGACGTGAATATGTTAGGAGAAAATCCACAAACGATTAGGGAAAACACGGGAATTTTACTTGAAGCAAGTAAAGAGATAGGTTTGGAAGTAAATCCCGAAAAAACAAAGTATATGATTATGTCTCGTGACGACAATATTGTACGAAATGGAAACATAAAAATTAGAAATTTATCATTTGAAGAGATGGAAAAATTCAAATACCTGTTAGCAACAGTAACAAATATAAATGATACTCGGGAGGAAATTAAACGCAGAATAAATATGGGGTTCACACCTGTGGAGTAACGGTTAGCGCATCTAGCCGCGAAACCAGGTGGCCCGGGTTCGATTCCCGATCGGGGCAAGTTACCTGGTTGAGGTTTTTTCGGGGTTTTCCCTCAACCCAATATGAGCAAATGCTTGGTAACTTTCGGTGGTGGACCCTAGACTCATTTCACCGGCATTATCACCTTCATCTCATTCAGACGCTAAATAACCTAAGCTGTTGATAAAGCGTCGTAAAATAACCTACTAAAAATAAATATGGGAAATGCCTGTTATTATTTGTTTGAGAAGCTTTTATCATCCAGTCTGCTGTCAAAAAATCTGAAAGTTAGAATTTATAAAACAGTTATATTACCGGTTGTTCTTTATGGTTGTGAAACTTGGACTCTCATTTTGAGAGAGGAATATAGGTTAAGGGTGTTTGAGAATAAGGTGCTTAGGAAAATATTTGGGGCTAAGAGCGATGAAGTTACAGGAGAATGGAGAAAGTTACACAACACAGAACTGCATGCATTGTATTCTTCACCTGACGTAATTAGGAACATTAAATCCAGACGTTTGAGATGGGTAGGGCATGTAGCAGGTATGGGGGAATCCAGAAATGTATATAGAATTTTAGTTGGGAGACCGGAGGGAAAAAGACCTTTGGGGAGGCCGAGACGTAGATGGAAAGATAATATTAAAATGGATTTGAAGGAGGTGGGATATGATGGTAGAGACTAGTTTAACCTTGCTCAAGATAGGGACCGATGGCGGGCTTATGTTAGGGCGGCAATGAACCTCCGGGTTCCTTAAAGACAGTGAGTAAATAAGTAAGTATTCATGTTACTTGACCTTACACATTCCTTCATGATCTTTAGATGAACTTAATTTTTAACCACACTTGTGAGTAAAGTGCAGGATTCGTTGTTGATTAAATTTAAAGCAGGCTTGTTTAAAATTATTTTTATATATTCGCCTCAAGTCTTTCCTTTTCAACAAGCTTAGTGTATTCTTTGTACGGACATGAAAAAAATTCTCAATGAAAGCAAGAAAGTCTCTACAAACTCTGCTGTACAGGTTAGTCTATGCAGCAGGCGGTTTCTGAGAGATTGTACCCTCCTCTCGCTACATTTTATCCACGTTCTAAACAAGGCTTTATCACCTCCACATCTCCACCCACTTTCTCCTTCATTCACAACAGCTACTTGCCACCTCATTCATGTCCGTCGGGAACAGGATGTCACAGAACTCTGTTCACCCGTTAAGCAAGGATGGAGTCAATAAAAAGATCTTCTGTGTGTCACAATAGAACCAATAAACATGTTATAAACAATGTCATGTGGGATAGCAGGAACTTTCTCATTTTTGGTTAGAGAAGCCAACGTAGCTTACTATGGCAGGAACGATCATGATTTTAAAATCAAATGTAAGAAAGAGAAAACGGATGTAGGTAAATTCTCATTTTTAAATAGAACTGTAGATGATTGGAATGACCTACGTGCAGCGGTCTTTGAGGTCTGTCCTTCCTTAAGGAAATTCAAGAATAACTTAAAAAGTTGTGTATAAAGTGTAAATTAAAATTAAGGTGACATTTAACATTTAATTTTTTAAGGTGACATGTATTTATTTAGCCTGACGAGTTACTCCCTTGAGTTTGAATTGTAAATTATTTTAAAACAGTGTGTAAGAGGGTCTTAGAGTAAGGGTGCTATTCATAGACATTTCGCTAGCCCGCGCTACGAGCGTGCTAAACTAGCCCCGGCTATCGACTGGTTGCTTGTAGGGGATTCACATCATATCATATCGTTAACACTGGTTTATGAATACGAAAAAAGTTAGTTCGCTGATCATCCACCAGAAGCCCGCGCTAAAAATGTCTATGAATATGGCCCGAAATGTTTAGTTTAAATATAATTCTGTTTATAAGTATGCATAAGGGTGTAATTATGTGTCTTATTTAAACTGTTGCATCAGTGAAGCGTGGTGAGTCTGTGAAGTTATGGTTTTACAGTGCAGTGAATAGTTCCGATCAGTGATAATTTATAGTGTTAATGAAATGTGTTCTATAGTGTCAGTGAAATGCGTCCTAAAGTGTCAGTGAAATGCGTCCTAAAGTGTCAGTGAAATGCGTCATAGTGCCACTACAGTGAGTAAGTTGAGAGTAAAGTGAAAGATTATTATCAGTATCAATGTGAAACTTATGTAGGGCGTATAAATATGTAGGTTGTGTTGTAAAATTAGGTTCACTTATTAATTAGGTTATTTTATGTATTATTATTAATTGTAATTATTGTGTTAAATTGTATTGCGTATTCTTATTGTATTGTGTATATAATTGTATTGTGTATTGTTTATATTGTGTATACCACTGCCACTTGCAGTGTAAATAAATACATACATTCCTACATTAAAGTTTAACGTTCTATCCAGTGGCGGCTCGTGACTTTTTAAACGTATGTGCTACAATAACAACAACAACAAGAACAATAATAATGATAATAATAATAATAATAATAATAATAATAATAATAATAGCACTCATTTTAATGACGAAAACTCAAATCCATTCTCCTTCCTGTTGGCGAACTTGTCTTTCACCTTAGTATTGAATTCTTGCATTTGTAGCACTAGACTTTTTTTCTATAATTGTTCAATTTGTATTTTATCTTCTAAAGATTTACAAGAAAATAATGTTTTTAACGAATTGATGTTAATAGTCCAACACAGGCACTCATCTCGGAAAAATAAGAACATAACACTTAACAACACAAAATAATACAGCATACGAATAACCACTAAGGTATGATTTTAGACACAGATTTGAAAACCACGACTGCGTGTGGCTCGACCGCGTGTTAATGTACCCCAAACCCTCTCATTCGAACAGTAGGCAACTCGCAATTGAATACAGCTAAAACTCATATATTTACAAAGGTAAACATATAGATGTCTAATTTTATGAACTAGAAGAATTGAAAACGACAGCTGAAAACCACATTTCTAATAGAAAAAATAAATGTTTCATATTTAACCCATAAATTCGCAAAGTATCCTATATGATACAACAGGTTAATAGGCTATCTTATATATAAACGTCAATGTGGCTATGCATGTATGTATGTACTCAATACAAATCTACACGCTTTGACCGATATTTGCCAAAGTTTGCACATTTAATCTTCATAACCCGGAGAAGAACAAAGACTACATTAAAATTGGACAGATGAACGTTAAATTATTTAAAACAATAAAATTTAGGAAGACATAAGGCATGCATGATATTAAAATGACCTATTCTGCAGTCAATTGTCTTTTATTGACGTCATCCAGTCATGTTTCCTTCCGTTGTAAAAGCGGCCATATTGTTATTGAAATATTAAATAAAATAACATTAAATTAAGCGTACGTAAATGAGGGTCGATCTCTTCGATCTCTTGATTGAATGTATCATGGGTAATAATATACAATAGAAAATGGCATAAAACACATTTTTGTTTAATTTTTAAAAATTTAAAATCAAACATAATAGAGAGCAAATATGAAAGCATTCATAACACTTAAATTCAAGCACTTCAATACGTAGCTTTCTGTAGCGTTGTGATAAGGTGAATGACTTTACTGAATGGGGACACAGGTTCGAACCTGTACTCAACTTATATGTTTCTTTTTTAATATTTTGATATTTTATTTACATTATTTTAATTAATATTTGAGGATAAAAATTCGCTCCGGCGCGGGGGATCGAACCCGGGTCCTTGCTTCTACGTACCAAGCGCTCTGACCACGAGCTACGCCGAATTCAAACCACAGCACGGGATCGAACTCTCCTCCTTCAATGTTTCCCTTTTAACCGGAGCGAAATTTTCTCCTCAAGTATTAATTGTCAATGTTACAGATATTAATCTGTAGGATAAATTAATAAAATCTTTAATATTCTCATAGCTAGCAGTGCATATTTCTGTACAGATTACTGTGCACTTAACTGCGAAATTCCGGCCAAATAAGTCACTCAGCTGAGTGCGCCCCTTGTATAGGCTAATGGCAGTTCACTTGGACATAAAATGTCAACATATATACCTAACTTGGAGTCAGGCCAAAAGGGAAACTTTGAAGGAGGAGAGTTCGATCCGGTGCTGTGGATTGAATTCGGCGTAGCTCAGTGGTCAGAGCGCTTAGTACGTAGAACCAAGGACCCGGGTTCGATCCCCGGCGCCGGAGCGAATTTTTCTCCTCAAATATTAATTGTCAATATTACAGATATTATTCTGTAGGACAAATTAATAAAATCTTTAATATACATTACTTTAGATATGCCATTTTATTTAACCCGCTATAAAGGGAGTTTTACTACATAAGTAATATTTCCGTAGTATTTTATTTATGCTGTCTCAAACAAAGTTACCATAAAATTATGTGAATGTATGTACATAAGCTCACTGAAAATAACAGTGTATTAATTCTAAAATATATGTCTTTTACATTATTGTTGTTCATATTCGAATGTGTGTTATTGCTAAATTATCATGTCGTGAATGTACAGTAGAATGTATGTTAAGCTTACTGGAAATAACAATCTGTTAATTTCTAAAATAAGCTTCTCTCAAAATATTATTCTTCAAGTTCAAAAATGATTTTTTGCGAGATTATACTGTATTCTGTACATAAAATAACAATGACATAATTAATATACAACATTATTTTAGATACATTATTTTATTTTAAACAGGTATAAAGGGGGATTTTACTACATAAATAATATATCCGTAGTATTTTATTTATGATGTCTCAAACGACGTTACCATACAATTATACTGAAATATTAAATAAAATAACATTAAAATTAAAATTACGTAAATGAGGGACGACCCTTTGACTGAACGTGTCATATGGCATGATTATACAATATAATATGGCATAGAACACATTTTTCTTTAATATTTAAGAATTCAAAATCAAACATAAGAGGCAGCAAACATGAAAGCATTCATAATACGTATGTTCAAATTGCTTTACTAGATAGCCCTGTAGCGTAGTGGTAGGGTAAATTATGTTGGTGTATAGCAGTGGTCGTCAGCACTCGCTGAAATGTGTAATGGGTACGCGGTGCCATCCCGTGTGCACTGTCGTGCAACAGGGAGAGATAGAGAGCATACCCGCTAGCAGCTACGAGAGCACTATAGTGCACTGCGTTTTCCGCGGGTAAGGGAGGCTAGCCCCAGCGTGCTCTGTGCTGACGACGCCTGGTGTAGAGGAACCCAGGTTCGAACCTGTTTTTTTTATTCTTTTGATAATTTGTTTGCATTATTTTAGATACGTTATTTTATTTTAATCCGACATAAAGGGGGTTTTACTACATAAATAATATCCGTAGTATTTTATTTATGCTGTCTCAAAGTTACCATACAATTATGTGAATGTACTGTACGTACGTAAACTCACTGAAAATGGCAGTGTATTCATGCTAATGTATATGTCTTTCAAAATATTGTTGTTCATGTCCGAATGTGTTATTGCTAAATTATATCTATATTATAATGTCGGGAATGTGCAGTAGTATACATGTTTAGCCTACTGAAAACAATAATCTGTTAATTTTTAAAATAAGATTCTCTCAAAATATTATTCTTCGAGTTCAATAATTCCGAGATTATACTGTAGGGCCTGTTCTGTAACATATAATATAAATGACGTATTTAATAAAGAGTATTATGTACGAGTATTAAAAGACGTAATTTTACAAGTCATATTTAAGAAACTGGGTATGACGTAAGCGGGCGTAAATAAGGGGTACAAAATTCTCCAATCCTATTATATATATATACAGTATATATATATATTTTTTTTTTATTTACTTATTGATTCTTTGATACGAGCGATAAAGAGGTAAATTGTAACTCACCATGAGACCCCAAGGGGTTCGGACTGGGAACAAGAGAACTCGCTATTTATCGTCAACTGTCTTTAAACGTCAAGCGAAAGCACATGTAGACAGGAAATTACACTAAATTTGTGTCAGCACACCTTTAGATCAAAGTAGAACATTGAGTCTATGCTATGCTGATGTAAAAGGACTGAGGAGATGTTTTTGTTCAGCTGAGCTACAAGACAAAACTAATTAAAAACAAAAACAGTAAGGTACATGATGACATCTTTTCTCTTCGGTGCCTGATCTTCAGCTGTTTTGAATTCTGTTAATCTTGGCAGGTGCTTTGGCTAAGAATTCATGTAAGTGACATTATGTAAAGATTCATCTTTAGGGACTAGGAAAGCTTAGTAAAGACAGTAATTCGTTTTGTTTTTCTATACTTGAGTTGTCAAGATCTTCTTAAGTCTAAAGCAAGAAGGAAAACAAGAGCAATGCCGGGTGCTTTTACTAGTATGCATTGCCACAACTAGGTTGAAACTCTTGCACACGTCTTGGGATCCTGTCCGCACGGCGAAGCTCTGCGAAACGCTAGACACCACCAAGTACTATCAATTATAGCCACTTCCCTTAAAGATGCCGATTGCAACACCTTTGAAGAAGTACATGGTCTCTCCGTCACTGGCAGTACACGGCTCATAGATATAATAGCTTTCAAGGAATCTAAAAGATCTGGATACATAATTGATCCCACTGTGCGTTTCGAAACGGATGAGGAACAGCCAGCAGAAGTGGATAATTAAAAAAAGAATATCTACAATCCTACCATTCCCTATTACCTCAAAAAATACCAGCTAAAAGAGCTTGAAGTAATCGGACTTCTGGTTGGAGCAAGAGGTACCGCTACTCTCTTCATGAAAGATGTGTTTAAGAAGCTTGGAATACCTACATCTATTATTCCGATTGTAACCTTAGCTGCATTGAAAGGATCAAATGCTCTCCTGAAGAATCACCTATATTCGAAATCAAACTAAGTTCAGTAGCATTCCTTACTTTTTTGCAACACTTACCTTTCTAAAAATAGGTATATTTCCACTACTCTCAAAAAGAATTATTTGCAGCTATGTACTTGTAAGAATTTCATTGACTATTTCGTTTATATGACGTCATTCCATTTTCGACCAATGAAGTGTAATGAAATTTTGAATTCCAACCAATCACAGTCAGACTTTGCGATAATTTCTGCAGCTAGATTTATCACTATCAATTTATCGCATGGTCATTCTTTTGTTTAGTCGTTGTCGCCAACTGTTTCCCCGTAAATTAATGATCATGAATACATTAAGATGCAACAACACGGTTAAACTTTTCTTTCAACTTTAAAGCAATGAATGCAAGATTGATATTTAATGTTAAGCTTAATTAATATATTTACGCCGTTCAAAACGGCGCACCATGTAGACACAAAATCTTTATGCATCTTAATTGAACGTACCTTTTAAACTTGATTCTTTCAATATTATTCCCAGATTGCACGCATACGCGATTGGAATATTGAACTGTGTAGATGCAGCTTTAGTTCCGTTACACACTACAGCGAGAATGCGTTGTCGAGCTATAAAAATGCTTTCGTGTAGCACTCATTGTAAGTAACGGTCGAAACAAGGCACAGCTGACATTGGTCTTGCTTCCACAGGAGGCCTAACGTAACCTATAAAATTGTAGCCTATAACATTTGTATTGAAATTAAACAATTAATAGACGTTCAAATTCATGTAACATGAAATTAAACAATTAATAGACGTTCAAATTTATGTAACATCATCGCATATCAAACTCAAAGACTTTGCATAGTAATAATGTCTTTGATCAAACTGCCTTTCGTATGGCGTAATAAAATTCGTGTTTTAATTAGGCCTATCTATACAGGGATGGCTTCACTGTGTAGCAACATGTCTCGCTGTGAATACATAAGCATTGGTATATAGCTGTCCCCACTGTTACTGTTAAATTAAATTATGATTTCAGCAGATAATGAAAATGTATTTGTTATAATAATAAGAGAAAAGTGCAGTACATGTAATTAACATTGTTAAACCTGTATTTCGCTTTTCACAATTGGCATTACTGAATAATAACATCGAATTTCTTTATTGCAATAATCGATATTCATCTACGAGTATTTCAACTTCGCAATGTCTGAATAGGTTAAGTATTCGTTAATATACAATTATTAACATTTTGTGATCGAATTTTAGGGATATATTAATTAAATTTTTATTTTATTCACGAAATAGTCCTAATAAATGTCACTCGAGATCTGAGATTTACCAGATAAATTCACTCGCTTCGCTCGTGGATTTATCGGCAGATCTCAGACCTCTCGTGACATTACTACAGACAAAACAAAATTAATGGTTTTTCATAAACTTGTAAAAATTTCTATGGTTAAGTACTCTTTGTCCCTTGTGGCAGCTCACGAATGGTGATTTAATTAAAATTTAATAGAACAACAGAAAAATAATTGGTAGGAAAATGAAAATGTCACAATATTATAATATTGTACGACAAATAAAATATGGACATTGCGATAGCTGTTTTCTTTACAGTCCGACACGGTTTAATAAACTAGTGTGAGAAATGAAGTTTTGCCAATTTAAGGGTTAAATACATTTATGCTCGACCATGCCGAAATGTAGTAATTATACACCTGGTACAGACCTTTAATGCATGTCATTAAAGTACACCTACTCATTAAAGGTCAGGTCTTTCAGCCAATGACGACTCAGGTTACAACTGTTCAGCCAATGACAGGTCAGCTTTCTACCGTTATAAAACGGCAAGTATCGATTATTCTCGGATATGCAATCGAAAGAGAATTAGCGAAAAGTCACGGAGGCTGGAAATCCAATACTGTCGCAGAAGGTTATGTTCTGTTACTATAATAATTAGCGTTAATTGTAAATAATATTAAAATAAATTCAATTTGTCATCTCGTTTTTCAATGTCGAATTTAATAATTAAGGTTATAATATTATAATATTATCAAGTTTAACGGGACTACGTCAAGGTCAATGACATTATTGTTCCTCGGAAAAAATCAATACTTTCATGTCTGCGCACATCTCACAATTCACGACCTAGAACAAGGTCACTTCCGATCTTGTCAGTTACAAATAAAATGTATACATCTGAATACCGGTAATTTCAAGTTAGAAATATAGTCGAGCATAAAAAATCGTATGAAACTCGCCTATAATGGTAATTAAGAAGCTCGTATGAAAATTATGAAACTCGCTTGCGCTCGTTTCATAAATATCCATACTCGATTCTTAATTACTATCATTATAGGCTCGTTGCATAATGTACTATTTTAATACATTAAATTTTAAGCACTAAATAAACAATTTCGCTATTCTGTTGTGGAAGAGACAGCAGTTTGACGAGATTTCGGTGCTTGAGGGGAAGTGAAAAGGGTAACTGAAGCAGGCTCATTTCTCCATGTCGACATCTTTCCTGTGCTTAGCGCATCTCGCACTACTGTGAAGGGTGAATGATGAAACGTGTCAAGGACGATGATTCAAATGCTTCAACAATATAGAACGGAAACATACTGTAACTATTTAAATTAAACAAATATTTTTTAGATTTTTATTTTTATTTTTTATTGGATTATTTTACGACGCTGTATCAATATCTCAGGTTATTTAGCGTCTAAATGAAATGAAGGTGATAATGCCGGTGAAATCAGTCCAGGGTCCAGCACCGAAAGTTACCCAGCATTTGCTCGTATTGAGGGAAAACCCCGGAAAAACCTCAACCAGGTAACTTGACCCGACCGGAATTCGAACCTGGGCCACCTGGTTTCGCGGCCAGATGCACTGACAGTTAAGATTTTTAAAACTAAACATCTTTTTCTCTCTTACTTTTATGATGTGCTGTGCACATGAGCACATAAGGACCGGCCTTCCTTGGTTCTAAATATAAATAATTAATTTGCTTAATGTTTTCATCAAATGATTATCCGCAGTTATTTATATTTAAAATTCAATTTCTTTTGAAGACATATTTCATTTTTCGGGTTTAAGAGAATTCGTCACAATTTTTCGTCATCGTTACATTTGGTCACACTTAATTCGTCACAGATTCATATTCGCCACAAGTATATATTTATTGGTAATAATTTAAATTAGTCACAGCTGATTCATTGATCACAATTTTAGTTGGTGAAATTGAATTTCTACTGAATTAATTAACAACAATTTAGTCAGTCACATAGTAAATATCCTGCTGTTTTACTTTAAGTTTATGACGATCCAATGTCCGCTGATACTTCAGAATGTTTCCTGCCTTCTTATATTTTTCGTAATTTAAGACGATGCGAGAATTCCTGCTCTTTTTTCCATCAGTACCAGCATGAAAGAGAATCACTGATTTCGAATGTCCACGTGTATTGTCTAAAGCTGTAGCAGAATTCTTGGCACAAATTTATTCACTCGCATTTGTAGTTGATGATAATGATGATGATGATGATGATGATGATTATTATTATTATTATTATTATTATTATTATTATTATTATTATGTCGGTTATGAATTGTTGGGATGGCGCTGGGAAAACGGAATGCACAGAGAAAATCCCTATGTTGCCTGGGACACAGGCTTGCACAACACTAGTTATAAGGTGGATCGACAGGGATTTGAACCTAGGCTTCTCGGCTTACGAGCCCAGCGCGCTAGCACTGTACCACCATAGCTGTAATGTAATGTGAGTACGTGATATGCAATATAGGTACATAATACATACAATTTGGTATGTAGCCTATGTATGCATGTAAATACTTATTGCACATACGTAATTATATATAATGTACTTACGTATGTAAGTAATGTAGGTCTACGTAATTATATATAATGTACTTACGTATGTAAGTAATGTAGGTCTACGTATGTATTTAAGTATGCAATATACATACGTATGTAAGAATGTAATTACGTATCTACGGAATTATGTAATCTACTGTACGCACTTACGTAAGTTAGTAATGTACTTTCGCAAGTCCTATGTTATGCACATACTTATACAGGTATGTACCATACGTGTGTTCATTACTTATTTATTTACTTATGGGTTTTAATGAATCCGCAGGTTCATTGCCGCCCTCACATTAGTCCGCCATCGGTCCCTATGCTATGCAAGATTAATCCAGTCTCTCCCATCATATCCCACCTCCCTCAAATCCATTTTTATATTATCCTCCCATCCACGTCTCGGCCTCCCTAAAGGTCTTTTTCCTACCGGCCTCCCAACTAACATTCTATATGCATTTCTGGATTCGCCCATACGTGCTACATGCCCTGCCCATCTCAAACGTCTGGATTTAATGTTCCTAATTATGTCAGGTGAAGAATACAATACATTCTGCGTTGTGTAACTTTCTCCATTCTCCTGTAACTTCAAACCTCCTAGCCCCAAATGTTTTCCTAAGAACCTTAGTCTCAAACATCCTTAATCTCTGTTCCTCTCTCAAAGTGAGAGTCCAAGTTTCAACACCACACAGAACAACCGGTAATATAACTGTTTTACATATTCTAACTTTCAGATTTTTTGACTGCAGACCAGATAACAAAAGCTTCTCACCGAATAATAATACGCATTTTCTATATTTATTCTGCGTTTAATTTCCTCCCGAGTGTCATTTATATTTGTTATTGTTCCTCCAAGATATCTGAATTTCTCCACCTCTTTGAAGGATAAATCTTCAATTTTTTATATTTCGATTTCGTACCATATTCTGGTCACGAAACGTATGGTGAATTAATGAAGTTTGAACGTATGATCAATAAAACGAATGTTTGATGAGCGAACAAGTAAATGAGAATGTGAATGAAAATAGAAAAGGAGGAAAAAGGATGGATTAATGAAGATATAAAAGATTGCATGAGTGATGGAAGAAATAAACCAACGGAGAAACAAATTTCCTTCACTTTGCCTCTATGCGTTAGCAGACACATTATTTAAATAGAGAATAAATGTATTCTATAGCCATCATGACGTTAAGTTTCCTTTCCTTTGTTTGATAACTTCACTTCATTGTATGAACACTTATTACATTTTATTACACTTTGCAGACAATTTGGTCACCGTGCCGCGTTAATTAATTTCTCTGATACCGCAGCTTTAATATCCACCTCGTTTTCTATCATAATTACAGATAATTAATTTAAATCCAGTTTAATTGCATGACGTTACACGTTCGCTCAGATTGATATTACAGAAGGCTATTTTAACATTTATATGTCATTGTGTTCATTGAATTAGTAATCATTTCAAGTTTAGAATCGTACCGGTGTACAACTGTTTTCTTTTTTATTTAAAGTGACAGTAAGTTCTCCTATGTAACTCAAACAGTAAAGGCTGGTTCACAATAAACCAGAAACGGAATCTACAACGAGAAGGAGAACGGAAATATTCTTAAAATAAATGTATTTAAATGTGAGCATTCACAATTAACGAGAGAGGTTGCCGGTACCCGGGAACGGGAACGTGAAAGTTAATTGTGAATGCTCATGTTTAAATACATTTATTTGAACAATATTTCCGTTCTCGTTGTTGTTTCCGTTTCCGGTTTATTGTGAGCCAACTTTAACACTGATAACGGGAAGTCCATGGACTCGGATTCTATTGAATAATATCAAGGGAAAAATTGTTCCGGTGCCGGCTATCGATCCCGGGACCCTCCGCTTAACGCACGAATACTCTACCGACTGAGCTACCCCAGGAACTATACTCAGCACAGTCATAATTCTTCCCTTTATATCCACCCAGGGGAGCTTCTACCTGAAAACCAGATTTGTATCGGATTCTATTGTTCATAGTAAACCTAAGTTTAAATATCTGTCAATTTTATTGTCAGTGATTTTGTTCGTCTGTATTCCCGTCTTGTGTTGTCTTTAAGAGTGGTCTTGCGCCGTGGTAATCATACTGTCAGAGATTTCCTTTACTTGTGTTAAGTTGATGTCCATTCAAAATTCTTATAATAATACAGGATGTTAAAACAAGTATCCATTATTTTAGGAGGTGATCGTAGTGATAGTATGTATCAAAACAAGAAAATAATGTCTAGTGAACATGAGTCCTACAACACATACTTTCTGAGATCTGAACACTTTTTCATAGCAGGTGCTCAATGTGACGTCCATTCATGGCAATGCATTCCTCTGCCCTTCGGCGTAAGGAATCGCGCACTCTTTGAAATTTGTTTTAATACGTTAATAAGAAAGTCCTGATAACGATCCCCAGTTAATCTCTGTGGTAGCACGTATGGCCCTATTAATCTATCACCAAGAACGACTGCCCATAAGTTGATTGAGAATCGGTGTTGATGCCTTGTTTCCTCAACTGCATGGGGATTTTCATCAGCCTACATATGCTGATTACGAAAATTCACAACACCATCTCTGCTGAACCCCGCTCATATCCGTAATCACACTTTTGTTTTCAGTATTCCTTGCGACGAATCATTATTCCATGCCAGGGGTGTCAACTACGGTATGATTATCTGGTAGTCTGCTGTATTGTAAGCCAGAGAAATGCATTGTCATGAATGGATGTCACATTGAGCACCTCCTATGAACAAGTGTTCAGATCTCAGAAAGTATGTGTTGTAGGACCCATGTTTATTAGACATTATTTTCTTTTTCTGATGCATACTATCACCTCCTAAAATATTGGATACTTTTTTTTTAACATTCTCTATAAATAAACCGGTCACAGTGACGAATCCTTGAATGTGTATAATTATGAGTGTGGTTATCATAATATACTTTGCAAATATATCAGAATTAGCTTCTTACTCTTAAAACAAAGGCCTAGGCCTATTTCTGGAAAACAAAACTAAAGTAACTTTCTCTTCAGGTGCATTTGCCTCTAGCATAAAATGTATTTTTCTTTAAAGCAATTTTGATTTCAAAAAGGTTTCTTTTTTTTCTAAATGGGAACTGGCTTTGATATGAATATGACATACTGCGAACAAATTCATATTCAGATTTGTATTTGCTTTGCTATAAAACGCAAGATCTCATGCTAATCTCAGAAGAGTGATGTATAATTTGTGTCACGAAATCAGTATGGTAATTTATGATTTTGACGTTATTCGTCATGTAGCGTGCTCTGCTGTAAAAACAGCATTTAACTGTACGATTACTCAGCGCTCAGTCGGGGATGTAGTACGTAATAGATTATAGTTACAGGGAAATTATTATCATACAAATGAGACAATTTATGTGATATGTGCCTAAGATACATCATGTATAACAATATTCATCAGTAGACAGTGGATGCGGGATGACTTAAGGAAAAGTGAAGTATCGTATCAGAGTATATGGCACGTGCCGCGCCGTCCGTCTTTTGTGTACCTGGCGAGTACAGCAACGCAATGTGCGCAGTTGTGTTGTCCTGCTCAAGTATTTAGAACACGTTGAATATGTTCTGTTGATCCATTCATAATAGCAAAATGTTAAATTCGCTCAGAGATAAGAGACATTTTATGTATTAACGAAGACAATATCGTGTGTAATGTATGTAAAATTGAAATAAAAACCAGAACAACTCAGGCTATAGAGATACATTGCAACAGTACATCTCACAGGAAATGCGTTCAAATGAAATCTGAAGAACCATCATCATCATCATCATCATCATCATTTAGTTGTGAGGGTCTAACTACACGTGAAACACGGTGCTCAGTACAAATATTCCTCTAAAGAAATTGAGTGATCCCCATTTTAGAGGTTTTCTTCAGAAATTCTCTCGATACGGAAACTGTTTAAGCGATAGGCGAAGACGATTCAGCTTCGACAACTTACGAGAATATATCGGTCGTTTACTGCAACGCTGGTAATTGCATCAATGATGACGAGGACTGGGCCTTGCAAGGTATGTAGTACAGTACGTTATTTTTCTTTTCCTTCTGACTGTACGGAGATATAGTAGCATGTTGACGTCGTCTGTTTACGTTTAAAACCTATTGAGCCAATGGTCTGAATGAAATAAATGTAACATATAGTAAATGTGCACCTACAGTCAACGATAAGTCATCCCGAATCCACTGTCTACTCATCAGCATAAAATCAATTGTAATGAATTTATATAACAACGTCTATAAAAGGTAAAGGAATAAGCCACAAACATTAATTGAAATTTGAAATATTTGTGATATATAATTATGATTTTAAGACTATTTATTTATAAATTAAGAGTACTCCACGTTAAATAATATAGTACATTATTCGAAGGGAAAACAGTACGTAATATACAGGGACATCATTTTATTTTTACTTCAATTTTTATTGTACCTGAGTTTTTAATGTACTTCACTCCCACACCTTCTACTAATGAAGTTCAACCGTCCTCCACACAGATCCAAGACCGCATATACAGTCATAGTAGCCTTACGGTCATAGTAAACAGTACGTTCCAAAAATATGTTCGCGTTTTCCAGTGACGAAAGAGCTGTCAATATTGAATCATTTTCGCACAGGTACTGATGTCCATTTGCCTACGTCGCATCCCGGTTTCCCCCACCAGCTTCTATTCGCCTCTCTATAAAGGCTAGTGTCTGGGCTGTCTTAGCTCTTCTCTGAGAACATTAATTTCTGTTAGGAATTGGACGTCTACGTAATATTATACAACTATTTAAAATAATTTAAATGAAAGGGTCTCGTTAAGTAATTAACTGTCACGTGATTTCCCCCCTTTCTACGATCCTGCGACATAACTTTGACGGAAGAAGATAGCATGTCTGAGTAATTTTATCTTTTCGGATCGGGCAGAAGTGAAGATTGAATTTACAGTACGTAAGGTACTCTTTTATAGAGTAGGTACAGAATTATTTCAACATGAGTTACTCGTACGAAGGACGAAACTGGTAATTGGAATTAGGTACAATCGTTTATAGTGCGATAATATGCACATTAGAACTGAAGCCTGTATCGAAATAAATGGCCACCATTTTCAAAAATGTGTTTAAATGATTATTTTTCAATTTAACTTCATTCTCTATAGTGTACGCTAATATGCTGTAGACAGTATAATATACATTGGATAATGAATACGTCCACATGGACAGCTCAGTTCGTGAGTAAAACACTCACTGTTAATACTGTACTATATTTTGATTAAACAAAAACCTAAATCGCGATATTTCCTAGTGTACGTAAATGGATGAACTACTTTTCTTCCCTCCTATACCTAGTAAAGTGATTTGTTTGTATTTTACGCCACTATCATCGAACTCAAGTCGTGGAAGGGGGTAGCAAACGGTGTTTCGGTCTCAACCGTTGATTCAAATATATACGGTAGCCAGGTTAATATTAGAAATGTTAGTAAAAATAAAATGATGTCTCTGTACTTGAATTATGTTGTGTCACGAACATTGGGAGAAAGAAAGAAATACTGACACGTAAGTACATCTCTCAGTAATTCATTCTCTTTCAGGTGGTGCAGAACAGATGCACGACGCTGTGAATGTATTCAAAAGACTGCATCTTATGAGTAATCCGTATTTTGGATGAAGACCAGCATGAGGACGTGTCATTTTGTCTCGAGATATTGGCCGCACTGCAGTCTGTTCTCAAGAAGTGATACGGGGGCGCAAACTAGCGGAAAACGTTGATCCCCGTAGATATACGACCACTACCTGACCTGCACGCGCTGACAACCCAGCGATGCTGTACGACCAGAGAATGATGTGAAGTTACGATTGTTAAGGCGAGCTCATACTTTCATCTGCACTTTGTCTTGTTGACATTTTTGTGGAGTTTTTCAGTGCAGTACGTGCAGCGGGTTAGGTGACATCAGTCACTGGGAAGTGTTCCTTAAGGGTTGTATTCATAGACGAGACTTTGGACCATAGTTGACTTTGGAAAGTACAAAGTCACCATTTTCCTATTCACAGTCGACACTTTGAGGAAAGTAAACTTCAATCTTGGCTTTACTTAGAAGTCGCAGAAAATCTAGACTTTGACTTTGACTTTCGTTCGTGGACATAAGGATAATGGCTGATATTTAGGAAATTGTTGAATTTTCCGAGAATATTGAAGACATTTAGGAGAGTATTAACGCTGCTCATGTTCCTTAGCGTATTATTTTAGATTATAAATGCAAATCAAGGCACAGATTTGATAAACAGACAGTATTAAATATCCTCGTCATGTTTCAACTTCATTGATGAATAATCAAAGAGGATTATCTGTTCCACCAATAAATAATACAACTTATTTCATCGCGAGTTTACGCTATAGGTAAGGATTAATAGCTTAATATTGATTCTTACTATTTAATTCTATAGAGGATAGGTTATACAGTTGGAATTGCAGTTAATTTATAATCCTTGCGGTCGTTATAATAATGTTTTCTGCTTATTGATTTAAGATAATTTTTAAGTAGTTTCTGCAGATATGCAGGGAATAACTCTGTCAACTGTCAGCAGGATAATATGTCTCTTTCATAATCTGTCATTGGTGGAATCTTAGCTTCTATATCTTCACAACAAAATTATTTTACAATGAAATAATTTCAGGGCTTAATGTGAAACTAACGTAACTACAATACGTAGATGTTTTATTCACAACAAAATTCTTAACAGGTAATACTATTTCAGATAAACTATACC
Source organism: Periplaneta americana (assembly GCF_040183065.1). Lineage (NCBI taxonomy): Eukaryota > Metazoa > Arthropoda > Insecta > Blattodea > Blattidae > Periplaneta > Periplaneta americana. The sequence continues at coordinate 78,538,020 of NC_091132.1, read as the reverse complement.
ATCATGTTTTGTAATTATGAATTGTGTTATATACAAGACTGTTCGAACTGAGTTACGATTTTTGATTATCGATTGGTGTAAAGACCTAAAAATGTCAATTTTTGTACTTACTTTAGTTTCACAATAAGTCCTCGAATAATATTGTTCTTATTTATTTATTTATCTATCAGAGCTTCCTCAAATTAGAGGCTGCCATTAGTCAAAGCATACAAAACAATACATGAACAAAATAGAAGATGAGAGCTAAAAGAGTAAGAAAAAGGCAAACAAATACACAAACAAACAATGGCAGTTTACAGAAGAAAAAAAAATTCAAGTAAAGAATCAATGAAAGCTAAGAAGGAAAAGCTGCAAGAACTATTAACAATGCTTAACATGTACCGATGTTCAATTGTTTCATTGATTTGTGACTCAAAAGATGGCTTTGATTGTGGCAATGCCTACTCTATTTCAGCTATCTATTAATTTAATTCGTTTAGAAGGCATTCATTTTGTTTGCCAACATTAGAACAAGATCGTCAAATCTCGACTTACCGAAGTCAAAGTCAAAGTCTCAGAAGTACTGTCTATGAATAGGACTTTTAATAAAGTTAAACATTACTACGAAAGTCGACTTTGGGAAGTCTTCATCCAAAGTCTCGTTTATGAATACGGCCCTAAGAGAACTTCGGTGTGTGGGTCAGTTGCCTGCCGTGGTCAGTTTTCACAGACACATTCCCTCTCTGTCGAATAATGTCCAAAAATAATAACCTAATTCCTTCACGGTCGCATTTTATTTAGAAATATAAACAGCTCCCTTCCCTACAGTTCTAAAACTCAGTTCCCTTTCGGCAAATTCTAATAAACATATTCCACTAAATATGTAAGATTACATTAGCGTTTGGATATATTGATCGTATTGCACTGGGCAATACAATTTCAAAGTCCGCATTAATTTCATATGGATTAAATTTCACATTTAATTTGGAAGATTCATCCACTAAAAGTAAGGAAGCAGTTTTGTATATGGCTCATTTTTTGTTCTTGTTACCCTCCGAGCTGTATAAATGTAAGATGATGTAATCTATACTTTCTCAATACCAATAAACTACCAGAAGATTGCAGTATCATTCTTATCATGTAACTTAAGCTTCAAGGCGACATTGGTCAACGAATAATTCATTGCACTATTGAAGACGTTTCTATCACGAATGAACTAGTGAAATTTTTTAGAGAGAAGACCAATATAAGTAACACTTGTATATACAGTTTCCAAACGACATTAATGGGCGGTATACAAAGATGGAAATATACCAGAAAAACTTGTAATATTACTTTGAACTTATGTCAGTCCACATTCCGTGAGACGAAAAGTTGTATTTCCATTCCACGGAGGGAACAGGACTATCAATTACCACTGGCCTATAATGACTCTGCTGTAAGTTTCACTGAGACACATTTTAATTAATAATTATGAATAATTATGGTAGAAATAATGCAATACGACTTCCCTAGCCACAGGCGTATCTCACACAGCTTTCTAGTTTGGCTGCTGATCTGTAACTGCACTCGGGCGTGAGTTCAATTACTAATTGGGCTTGTTACCTAGCTGAGTTTTATCCCAGATTTTCCCAATTGTAAGGCAAATATCAGGAAATCCCACAGTGCATATGTCTATACAGATTACTGTGCACTTAACTGCGGAATCCCGGCAAAATAAGTCACTCAGCTGAGTGCGCTCCTAGTATGACAGTTGACATTGGACATGTACGTCAACATAACTTGGAGTCAGGCCATAAAAAGAGAAACATTGAAGGAGGAGAATTCGATCCGGTGCTGTGGATTGAATTCGGCGTAGCGCAGTGGTCAGATCGCTTGGTACGTAGAACCAAGGACCCGGATTCGATCCCCGGCGCCGGAGCGAATTTTTCTCCTCAATATTAATTAAAACAATACTTGCTGAGTAATGTGTAGCAGACGATTTTTAATTCGCTTTACAAACTATATTGTTCGAAGTTAATTAACAAACTAAAGTACAAAGTTGTCTCAGTTGTCATAGCAACTGAAAAGCTAAAAGAAAAAATAGATTAGAAACAGTGTGTTTGCATGGCCCACTCTGACTCTGACGGACTTGGAACGTGGCTTAGTCTCTTGAAGCAAAGATCGAACAAGTTTCTAGGGAAGGAAGTGGAATTTGCATCTAATTAAAGGCAGATCCGCAGCCTGCGTTACACTTTTAAAAGGATGTGAATAGCTTTCATGTTTAATTCGAGGGAGGTCATGATTCATACCAGATTACTAAGCTCGGCTTAAAAATCTCGCTCCTTCCTTGGCACAGCAGCTGATCTTTTAAGCTCCTTCCTCGTCATGAACAGAGACGCATGGTAATTAGGATAGCATGTAAGTTGTTGTCGGATTTTTACATTATACAGTAAAACGCGGGGATGAAACATCACATGTTATGGTTAAAAATTAACAAAATTTTAATGTGTTAGTAAAATATTACTTGTCACGTGATCTATCTTACATGTATAAGTCAAAGGTCTGAAATTAATATCAAATTAATTTCTCTCACTATCATTGTAGTGGTAGTGGTATTGGAGTAGTGGTGGTAGTAGTAGTAGTAGTAGTACAGTAGTAGTGGTAGTAGTGCAGTAGTAGTAATAGTAGTAGCAGTAGTACAGTAGTAGTGGTAGTATTAGTAATAGTAGTAGTAGTAGCAGTAGTAGTAATAGTAGTAGTAGCAGTAGTAGTAATACATTAGTAATGGTAGTAGTAGTCCAGTGGTAGTAATAGCAGTGCAGTAGTAGTACAGTAGTAATGGTAGTAGCAGTCCAGTAGTAGTAATAGTAGTGCAGTAGTAGTTGTTGTAGTAATGCAGTAGTAGTAGTAGTTGTAGTAGTAGTACAGTAGTAATGGTAGTAGCAGTCCAGTAGTAGTAATAGTAGTGCAGTAGTAGTTGTTGTAGTAATGCAGTAGTAGTAGTAGTTGTAGTAGTAGTACAGTAGTAATGGTAGTAGCAGTCCAGTAGTAGTAATAGTAGTGCAGTAGTAGTTGTTGTAGTAATGCAGTAGTAGTAGTAGTTGTAGTAGTAGTACAGTAGTAATGGTAGTAGCAGTCCAGTAGTAGTAATAGTAGTGCAGTAGTAGTTGTTGTAGTAATGCAGTAGTAGTAGTTGTAGTAGTAGTACAGTAGTAATGGTAGTAGCAGTCCAGTAGTAGTAATAGTAGTGCAGTAGTAGTTGTTGTAGTAATGCAGTAGTAGTAGTAGTAGTAGTAGTACAGTAGTAATGGTAGTAGCAGTCCAGTAGTAGTAATAGTAGTGCAGTAGTAGTTGTTGTAGTAATGCAGTAGTAGTAGTAGTAGTAGTAGTAGTTGTAGTAGTAGTACAGTAGTAATGGTAGTAGCAGTCCAGTAGTAGTAATAGTAGTGCAGTAGTAGTTGTTGTAGTAATGCAGTAGTAGTAGTAGTTGTAGTAGTAGTACAGTAGTAATGGTAGTAGCAGTCCAGTAGTAGTAATAGTAGTGCAGTAGTAGTTGTTGTAGTAATGCAGTAGTAGTAGTAGTTGTAGTAGTAGTACAGTAGTAATGGTAGTAGCAGTCCAGTAGTAGTAATAGTAGTGCAGTAGTAGTTGTTGTAGTAATGCAGTAGTAGTAGTAGTTGTAGTAGTAGTACAGTAGTAATGGTAGTAGCAGTCCAGTAGTAGTAATAGTAGTGCAGTAGTAGTTGTTGTAGTAATGCAGTAGTAGTAGTAGTAGTAGTAGTAGTAGTAGTAGTAGTTGTAGTAGTAGTACAGTAGTAATGGTAGTAGCAGTCCAGTAGTAGTAATAGTAGTGCAGTAGTAGTTGTTGTAGTAATGCAGTAGTAGTAGTAGTAGTAGTAGTAGTAGTAGTTGTAGTAGTAGTACAGTAGTAATGGTAGTAGCAGTCCAGTAGTAGTAATAGTAGTGCAGTAGTAGTTGTTGTAGTAATGCAGTAGTAGTAGTAGTAGTAGTAGTAGTAGTAGTAGTAGTTGTAGTAGTAGTACAGTAGTAATGGTAGTAGTAGTCCAGTAGTAGTAATAGTAGTGTAGTAGTAGTACAATAGTAGTAATAGTAGTGTAGTAGTAGTACAGTAGTAACGGTAGTAGTAGTGCAGTAGTAGTAGTAGTAGTAGTAGTAGTAGTACAGTAGTAATAGTAGTAGTAGTCCAGTAGTAGTAATAGTAGTGCAGTAGTATTAGTAGTAGTACAGTAGTAATAGTAGTAGTAGTCCAGTAGTAGTAATAGTAGTGCAGTAGTAGTAGTAGTACAGTAGTAATGGTAGTAGTAGTCCAGTAGTATTAATAGTAGTGCAGTAGTAGTAGTACAGTAGTAATAGTAGTAGTAGTCCAGTAGTAGTAATAGTATTGCAGTAGTAGTAGTGGTACAGTAGTAATGGTAGTAGTAGTCCAGTAGTACGAATAGTAGTACAGTAGTAATGGTAGTAGTAGTCCAGTAGTAGGGATAGCTAGTAGTACAGTAGTAATAGTAGTAGTAGTCCAGTAGTAGTAATAGTAGTACAGTAGTCATGGTAGTAGCAGTCCAGTAGTAGTAATAGTAGTGCAGTAGTAGTAGTAGTAGTACAGTAGTAATAGTAGTAGTAGTCCAGTAGTAGTAATAGTAGTACAGTAGTAATGGTAGTAGTAGTCCAGTAGTAGTAATAGTAGTACAGTAGTAATGGTAGTAGTAGTCCAGTAGTAGGAATAGCTAGTAGTGCAGTAGTAGTAGTACAGTAGTAGGAATAGAAGTGCAGTGGCCTTGAAACTTAAAGAATTTGGCGGTATTTTAGTCTTTTTAGAGGAATCTGTCCCTTAATCGATAGTCCGCGTTGAACCAATTTTAAATAAAGAATGTCTAATTCGTATAGGTTTATTTATTAATTTATGTAGTAGTAGTAGTAGTAGTAGTAGTAGTAGTAGTAGTAGTAGTAGTAGTAGTAGTAGTAGTAGTAGTAGTAGTAGTAGTAGTAGTAGTAGTAGAAGATGATGGCAACTTTCTATTAATCTATATGCGAAATGTTTCATTGTTTCAATGAAATTTCCAATATTCCAGGCTTAAAGAACAAAATTAAGGAACTGATTTGTCTTAGGACAATTTTAGACCACAGAGTGATTTTAACCAGTTTTATTTGTTATAGTAAAGATTTGTTGTGACAAAATATATTCAAATGTCAACATTTATATTTAAAGTGTAATTATTTAAAAGTTAGGAATAGCTGATCATATTTGTTCGAAGCTTACACGCATTCTTATGTGTGTTTAAATTCTTCTTAAAAACTAGAAAAAAATGTATCGTGACAATAACTATGTTAGAAGCATTATAAATGTCAAAACTCTAAGTACGTATTTCTAATCATTATGGTTGTTCAGGAAAGATACTTTTACACTTATTTTGGACCCTCGGTTTTTCAAGTTTTGTAACATTTCCTCTACACCTTCTTCACAGTTTTCTGATTTGCTGTATCTTAGAAAGTTCACTGTTGCTTTTTTATATGTAAATCATGTCGACTTTTCCAACTAGGATTTCGACTGAGGGTAGCTTTCGTTCCTTTCGGAATTTTGGGTCCACAAAACTGTCTGCTGCTACCTTGGCTTCAGTTTGTGTGAGAAAACTTTGTAACAAGAAAGTGGAAAAATCACTCTCCTTATTTATAACATTTATAAATTACTTCATGATGTTTAGTTCAATAATAAATCGTGGGAAAAGGGCGTCAGAAGGTAAACCCAAATGTTTATACGTTACATATTTGTCCAGACAATGAATTTGTCCTTTGCGGCTAATCCTTTCTTGGCCACTGCTCCAATCTAGTCCAATTATTCCATTCACAGAGGAAACATACATATATTGTATCACATGTTTCTGGATAGGGTTGTGTTCTATCTAAACAGATATTGGTAACATAAAAGTACGACTGCACTCACAAAATCTACTTTTGTAATTCAAATAATTTTATTATTCAATATTATCTCCAATTTGGCAAATACTAAAACATACATACTTTATTATAGATTTATTAATTTGTCCTACAGGATAATATCTGCGATATTGACAATTAATATTGAAGGAGAAAAATTTGCTCCGGCTCCGGGGATCGAACCCGGGTCCTTGGTTTTACGTACCAAGCGCTCTGACCACTGAGCTACGCCGAATTCAATCCACAGCACCGAACCGAATCCTCCTCCTTCAATGTTTCCCTTTGTGGCCTGGCTCCAAGTTAGGCACATATTATGTTGACATAGCTATACAGTATGTCCAATGTCAAGTGCCATTATACTAGGAGCGCACTTAGCTGAGTGACTTGTTTCGCCGGGATTCCGCAGTTACGTGCACTGTAATATGTACGAATATATGCACTGCAGTTATGAGAATATTATAGGTTTATTAATTTGTCCTACAGAATAATATCTGTAATACTGACAATTAATATTTAAGGAGAAAAATCGCTCCGGCGCCGGGGATCCGAACCCGGGTCCTTGGTTCGGCTTAGCTCAGTGGTCAGAGCGCTTGGTATGTAGAATCAAGGACCCGGGTCGATCCCCGGCGCCGGAGCGAATTTTTCTCCTTAAATATTAATACATACTTTACCCAATTTTCAGAGTTGAAAATAATTTTGGTCGTTTGTCTCGTCAATATTTAGATGATTGCCTTTCTGACAAAACTATCATGGCTCTGTTTTCCATGCAACATTAAATGTATGTGTCAGACGTTGCTAACGCCACAATCAACGTTAAATGATTCACAGGGCCTTGTTCAGTCACTGTGTTCGCACGCTAATGAACACATTGTCTTTAGTCCTTGCAAATTAATTAAGAGGCTCGTTTCAGTGCTTATATGAGGGGAATTCCGCTTCTCCTATATACTAGGTGGTTCTTTTTAATCGTCATAAGTATTAGAAAGTAAGGTTTTGTATACTGTTGACTTGGCTCCCAGTTGACAGGAGGGGAAAGCTTCCGTTTCCATGGAGATTTGTTCCGGCCTATTGTTGTCGCAAATATTGACATCGGTCCAATCAAGAAGCGGCTTCCCTTGGGGGTTAGGCAGGAAGTCGAGCTGGATACAAGTTTCTTGCAAACTCCGTTATTTCCTGCTAATTACAGTATCATCCGCGCAAGAGTGACTCAGAAAACTTCATCAAATTAACATCCACTGACAAAGGAATGACAAATGGTTTACATTTGCTACGATCCTTTCTAAATTTCAGATTGAGATAGCATGAATAGGCCTATATTTTTTTTCAGAATATTAATATTTAATTTGACAAGAGATACAAGTTAAAAACCTAGAGCAAAATGGAATGGAATTTAAGTGAGGAGGCACGGATGCTCCAGCACTGCGACCTGTTGAGATATATTGCGCTAACCCTCGATATGGAATGAGTTGCGTGCCATAGATCCCCTACGCGCTCCAACCAACCACATGACTCTCTAACGACCGGTCCCTACAGCCAACAGAAATCCATATAGTACCATTCCTGCTTCGGCAACTTCCCCAAGGCTCCCCTGTCGGTCCGAGGCGAAACTCCTCCCCCGAGTAGGTCCGTCTCGGGTGCTCTTTGCAGAAGCCATCAAACGCCGTTTAGCTACATTCCACGGAGGCCGGTCGAGAGAGCCAGTAGTTTCGGGAGGCTACCTGTAGAGTGATCTGAAAAACCAGAAACGGGATGATGAGGAAAGGATGATGAAGGAGGGAAGGAAGTGACGAAGATGAGTGGGGTTCCAATCGCCTGATAAAGTTACGTGATATTCTTCCATAGGAGTGTGGGAAAAAGCCCGAAAAAACCTCATCCAGGCAACTCGTCCTGACCGGGAGTCGAATCCGGGACTGCTGGGTTCGGAGTTAGACTCGCTAACCTCTCAGCCACAACGGTGGACACATCAAAACGGAAGTATTTAAGCTAGATTTTGCGTCATTTAATATTAGAAGACATTTTACCAAAATTACGCCGACTAGAATGTAGGCTTTCAATTTTATTCTGATATCTACGCTAGGATGGTATTAAGGGGTTAGGTACAGTTGACAGCAGTAAAATTTTGGAAATATTCAACAATTTTTTCCTCCTTTACTGTATCTTGTACAATAATGAAATTAGTTTGTGGAAAACACTGGCCTTCTGCTATATGAAAAAAAATATATTTTCACGGTTTAAAAAAGTTATTTATGTTCTCTTTTTTCAAAATCCAATTTACTGTGCAGTGATGAAGCGTTTCCCACATAATTAAAAAACTATCCAAGATTTTGTGATGAAATTTTTTGTGTATATTTATGCATGTCATATCTACAATACGATGTAAGATCACTTCTCTAAATAATAAATTGTCTGATAAAAAATAAACTCATTTTAAAAAATGGTCTGATATTAGTATTTTATATTACATCAAATAAAAATAAATATTATTTATTAAGGAATGTAGTTGAAAGAGGATGATATTGTAAACACGAGTTTCAGCAATAAAATAAAAAAGAGAGAACATGAAAAAGTTAACAAGTTTTTTTTTTTAGTTATGAGGGAAAACTTCACCACTGCACAGTGAACTGCCAATTTATTAAGACTCACTGGACTTCTAATGAACAAGTTCAGTATAGGTGTACTTTTTACAGACTTAATCATTTTCCTCACATTGCACAATTTCTGTTAAAATCATGAACATGTACACAAAACAGGAAAAATTCTGCATATGACTATGGGTGTGTGTAAGTAGTTTAGGGCTGGGTAACGTAGAGTAGACGAGACGAAAAGTGGGTAGGGGGAAGAGAGGGGAGAGGAGGGGAAGGGAAGAAAGGGGAAGGGAGGAAAGGAAAGCAAGAGAATTGGAGGGAAAGGAAAGGGTACAGAACGGAAGAGTTTGGAAGGAAAAGGAGTGGAGATGAGAGGAGAGGAGAGGAGAGGAGAGGAGAGGAGAGGAGAGGAGAGGAGAGGAGAGGAGAGGAGAGGAGAGGAGAGGAGAGGAGAGGAGAGGAACATCAGCCTAAGTGGGAATCGAACTCATGAGCGTAGCTACAGATCAGAAAGCAAGTGCCTTCGCCGACTGAGGTACGCCGGCGGCTCGGTAATGTTAGAAACTACGACGACAAATGATAGGAAATTGTGAAACTTTTAATACGTTCAGTCTGTCGAAATTCCCATTTCTATTGGGAACAAACGTTATAAACATTATGATTAAAATACTTTGGTGGCTACATAGAATTCACTTCTCTCTTTGTCCATATAGTTATGAGTAACAGAAATAATATACTAAAAATTAGTTTAGACTAGAACGTAAAGGTTATTTTTTCCATTTCATTAATTGTATTCCGCAGAACTTACATTAACATTTAACTCTTATATTTTGGAAAAAGTCAAGAGTTTTACAATTTTTTATCAAGATGAGGTGAGGCCGAGGATTCGCCATAGATTTTTCTGGCATTTGCTTTACGGTTGGGGAAAATCTCAGAAGAAACCCAACCAGGTAAGACCCTAATCAGCCCAAGTGGGAATCTAACCTAAGCCCGAGCGCAGCTCCGGATCAGCAGGCAAGCGATTCTGCCGACTGAGCTACGCTAGTAGCTCTACAAAAATATGCTTATAAAATACATTAATTCTATTTACAAGCATACGTAATTTATCAGCTGGGTTATAAAAAGTATACAATACACAGCAAGCAGATTAATTGAATTCATATACCTAAACAATTTATAAGCTGAGCTATACAAAAATTTACCTATAAAATACATAAGAAGCAGATTAATCACTATTTAAAAGCATAAACGATTCATCAGTTGAGCTATATGAAAATATACAGGGACATCGTTTTATTTTTTATGCTCGACCATGCCGAAATGTAGTAATTACAACTGGTAGCAGCCCTTTAATGCACCTCATTAAAGTACACCTATTCATTATAGTTCAGTTGTTCAGCCAATCAGAAATCACCATTGTAGCATTATAAAAGCGCAAGTATCGATTATTCTCGGACATGCAATCGAAGGACAACTAGCGAAACGTCACGGAGGCTGGAAATCCAATACCGTCGCAGAAGGTTATGTTCTGTTACTATAATAATTAGCGTTAATTGTAACTAATATTCAAATAAATTCAATTTGTCATCTCGTTTTTCAATGTCTAATTTAATTTCAATGTTGACACATAACCAGTTAGATCACATCTTGACAGATAAAAGAAGGCACACTAATATAGTAGACATTCGAACTTTCAGGGGGGCAGACTGTAATTCTGACCATTATTTGGTAATTGGAGAATTAAGAGAAAGACTATCAGTAGCCAAGCGAGTAGAGAAACAAGCTAATATTAGTAGATTCAATATTCTGAAATTAAAGGACGAGGAAACTAAGCAACGTTATCAGGTTGAAATTTCAAATAGGTTTGCATCTTTAGCAACTGCTGACGAAGCTGGGGAAGAGTTAGATGTTAATAGCGTGTGGAACAATATCCGAGATAATATCAAAATTGCAGCTGAGCAGAGCATAGGTTATCATGAAACTAAGAAAAAGAAACCATGGTTTGTTGAAGATTGTTCCATTGTAGTAGATAGAAGGAAACAGGCAAAATTGAAATACTTACAGGATCCAATTGTGGAGAATAGAGATAATTATTTCAATGAAAGACGGGAAGCAAGTCGTACACTTAGGAATAAAAAGAGAGATTACTTGAAGGAAAAACTGAATGAGGTAGAAACAAATAGTAAAAATAAAAACATTCGACATTTATATAAGGGTATAAAGGAATTTAAAAACGGATATCAGGCAAGGGTAAACGTGATCAAGGATGAGAATGGTGACTTACTTGCAGACTCTCATTCAATCCTGAACAGATGGAAAAACTATTTTGGGCAACTACTAAATATACATAAGCCAAATAGAAATGATCGGGACGAAATTCAAATACAAACTGCTGAGCCATTTATACCGGAACCCACACTTTTCTGAAGTCGAAATTGCGATAGAAAATCTGAAAAAGTACAAGTCTCCAGGTATTGATCAAATTCCAGCAGAATTAATACAAGAGGGTGGAAGAGCATTATCTAGCGAAACTTATAAACTTCTACTTGCAATTTGGGAAAAGGAAACTATACCAGAACAATGGAAGGAGTCCATAATCGTACCTATTTTTAAGAAGGGGGACAAGACTAACTGTAGTAACTTTAGAGGAATATCACTTTTGTTGACGTCGTACAAAATTTTGTCGATAACTCCATATATAGATGAAATTATTGGGGATCATCAGTGTGGTTTTAAGCGTAATAGATCGACTATTGATCAGCTTTTTTGTATCCGACAGATATTGGAGAAAAAATGGGAGTATAAGACTACAGTACATCAGTTATTCATAGATTTCAAAAAGGCGTATGACTCGGTTAAGAGAGAAGTTTTATATAATATTCTTATTGAATTTGGTATTCCCAAGAAACTAGTTCGATTAATTAAAATGTGTCTTAGTGAAACTTACAGCAGAGTCCATATAGGCCAGTTTCTATCTGATGCTTTTCCAATTCACTGCGGGCTAAAGCAGGGAGATGCACTATCACCTTTACTTTTTAACTTCGCTCT